>NW_017728949.1:12178379-12286203 GCF_001723895.1 Crocodylus porosus | reverse complement strand
CTCCCCGCCAGCTCTTCTAGAGGGGGGCCCCAGCTGTCAGGGCTATGGGGCCAGGGACCTGGGTCCACAGGCCTCTGTCCCTGGAGCAGTGACCAAGCCCTGGCTGCCACCTGTGGGAGGTGACAGCTTTTGCACTCTTTGGATTTTATCATACTGTAGGTATAATTGTCTTTTTTGGATGACAAGGGTGGCTCATGAACTGGTGAATTTCATGCTGGTGTTTTTTGGTCCCACAGAAGCAGATTTGAGAGATGGAGCACAGTAACATTGTGGCTTTGTACAACATGATGTGTAAAGTCTATTTTGTCTGTTGTCCTCTTCTATTTGCTGATGATGCAGAAAGAACTCTCAGCTGTACAACATAAAATGATAATTCCCAGATTCCAGTGGTATCATGTCATAGATAGCAAATTTGGAGTCGCATGTTCATGGAAAGTTGCATTAGATTCTATGGCACTTGTTATATTTTGTGTATATTTCTTAATATAACATAAAATAGACATTGCGGATAAGATTCAAAGTTAGAAAAACAACCCAAGTATAATTCATACATACTAGCAGACATTAAATATGATATCTATCCTCTCTGCCTAAGTTCCTTGTCTGAACCTGCTTTCTCTTGTGTGTGTATGTTTCTTCTTTCCTTGTCTTTTATCTTTTTCTTTTCTGTTCCTCCAGGATATCACTCTTCCTGTTGAGGGCAGTGGAAATAACTGCTGCATTTTCCTTTAAAATAACCTCCAAAGATCGTGTTTGGATTTGATTTCTGAGACCTGAATTAATAAGATCAGTGTGCAGAATACTGAAAAGGTCAGGAGCAGTGCCACACACATGCATAATTTACCCAATGTACAGTAATGGTGGTAGGCATTAACATTCTGTCATATCATTCCTGCGACAAACAATTGTAAGTGAGAAGGGAAAATGGCATAACGTGAATCCAATCTTCATGAAAAACAGCATTATGAAAATGTAGAAATGAAACAAAATGCACCCATTCTCATTATATTTTTCAGAAGGTAATTGTGTGTTTTACTTCTCATCAGACGTAGTTCAAGTGCTGGATGACGCATGTTATTAGCAATGAGTTCCTTGAACGAAATGAAAGGCATTATATCCCACATAAGTCACTTCACTTTCCCCATCCCCAGTTTAGACTATGCTGAACTTCACTAATGACTGAGAAGTACAACACAGAAAACTATTTTCTGTGAATTAGGATGGGGTCTTGCACTGTTGAAGCCATTGAGACATTTGACTTCCCAACTTCCTTGGGAGCAGAAGCAGATTGTGTGTGGAAAATGAATACTCATGTAGAGGGCCAGCACAAGACTTATGCATCACAGAAAACCCAGGTAAGGCCTCAAAATATGAATTAAGTGGGGACTTAGATGACACGTAGACTTGGTCTTAGAAGGAATGAATTCTGCTGTATGGTCTAGTGGGCACTAGCTTGGGAATCAGGTGGTTTCAGTTCAAATTCTGTCATTGGCTTGCTGAGTAACCTTGGGCAAGTCATTTCAACCTAACCCCACAAAGGTTTCACTCCCACGACTTCAAAAGGAGCTTAAGCATTTTTGAAAATCCCACTGGATACTTGTTTTCGTCTTTAGGTGCTTAGGCTGCTTACAGACGTGAAAAAAGCAAAACAAAACAGCGCTTTACCAAAAGAAGAAATGGATTCATTTGACCCAGTTCCCCAGCATCTGTATAGGTCGGGTACTTCAGCAAGGCTTTTTGGATCTTTTAGCTAATAGCTGATTCAATCAGCTGTTAGGTAGAAGTGCCAAAAATCCTCACTGAAGTGCATGATCTACACAGACACTGGGTGTGCTGGGTCAAACTAATGCAATGCCTTTGCTGGGCATGCACTGTGTTTGGCATGAGGGTGCACCAAGCTGGAAGTAAAGCACACTTTTTTTTTTCACTTCTGTAAGGAGCCTTAAATACCATTACAATCTGCTCTCTTGTGGCTTTTGCCAAACACTTAAGGATTAAGGCAGTGTTAATACTGGCATCTAACATTTTTTTTTTAAATAGATGGTAAATTCTCATTACTGTACTGTACAGGCACAACATGGTCCTGGTCATAACTGGGTTCTTGGCACTGCTGCAGTGCAAATAATGAATATATTTAAGTTTAGGATGTGCTCAAGCAGGAAATTCAGCCTTTACGAAAAAATACATTGAAATTTACAATGATTTATTTAATTTATAGTAATTACAAGCTGCAGAGCTTTTGTAATAACTGTAAAAGGCACCTGTTCCTTTATACCATTTAAACTGGAACTTGCTTAGAGTAAACCTAGATATAGTGTGAAATCTATCCTGGTAGGAACAGGCACTAATTACAAACTTTGGAGTCAAAATGGATTTTGCACAAGCGTTTTCTGAGAACAAATTTAAAAGCTGTATTTTGTTACAGTATTCACTGTTTGTCATTTGCACTATGTTGGTTATTTATATGAGCCAATCAGCAGAAATAAAAACTAGGTGACATTTCTAGCAATAAAGTATATATTTCTAATGCGAATTGCAAACATTATGAACTTTGTGAAGCAGCTTCCTTTCAGGGGCTTAATTGGGGCTTACTTGCTGCACAGGTCTTGTATTAGGTCTCTGGGTTTTTCAGGCTCAAAAAAATTCCCAGATGATATATTAATTCATGAGCACATTTGATAATTTCATGCTCTCCTTTCAGGGAAAGAAAAAAAAAGGTAAAACTAATAAAACTGATTATCTGTTGCAAATTCCTCATGCAGTGCTAAGCCAAACTGGGGAATTTGGCTATAGGAAGATCCCACTATTTGTTTCTTCAGTGTACTTGACTTATGTGGGCCTCATAACAGTTTGCTTAATAATTCATGGGCTTCAGAAATTTTCCAGTTCTAGTACATAACACATAGGTGACCCAAGAATCTATAGGGGATTTGAATTACAGGTTAGTCATTTTTCCTTCCAAATATATCACAGAGTGAAAGCTTTATGACTTCAGAGCTTACTGTATTAATTTTATGCATGAGTGCTTTATTTTTGCCAGGCGAGATATATCACTAGCTTACTAGAGCAAAATATCATTAGACCTGAAAAGGAATTTGGTCACTTACGCTTTGTCACCAAGGATCATTGCACATAGATTATGTAGGGCTGTAGTGTGCAATTTTTCATGTGTTTATTAAGTGATTATAAATATTGAGCAGAATGCCTTAAGGGGACAATTTAAATGTGTTATTACAGTGACATTTCATTAAAAAAAAAAAAACGATACACCTGTGGTGGTATGTGCTCTGCTGGCTCTACTTCAAGGGATGTTTGACAAGAAGCAGGCACTGGTTACTCTTTCTGCCTTAAAATATTCATCTTTTGTGTTCTAAGTTTTCTCCTTTGTCCTCATGCAGAGGTAACATTGTCTGGTTAAGTCAGGGGTGGGCAATTATTTCAGGCAGAGGGCTGCTTACTGAGTTTTGGCAAGCCACTGAGTGCCATATGACAGGCAGCCAGGGGAAGATAACTATTAATTTTCTAAATTTTTAGGGGCCCCGCGGGCCAGATAGAATGGCCTGGTAGTCCTCATTTGGCCTGCAGGCCGCATTTTGCCCACCCCTGGGTTAAGTGATTCTCAACCAGGGTGCTACAATACCTTGAGGTGCCTTGAGATTCTTTCAAGCCACAGGATGCCATGCAATATGAGCTCTGTTAGCTATGCAAACATGATCCACAAGATAAACCCAGAGATTTCAAGTAGGAGCCCATAGCATTAAAATATTTTCACCTGTTGTAGGTTTTCTGAGTTCTTTGCAACAGAAGAATTGCACTATTCTTTTCCGTTGTCAAAAATAGAGTGAAAAGTAAGAGTAGACATTTTCCAAAGGGTGCCTTGAGTCTAAAAAAGTTGAGAACCACTGGTCTAGTTGTTGCAGTCTAAGCCTAGACATGAGGACACCTGAATTCTAGTTGTGGCTGTATCATAGTGTTTGCGTGACTTTAGCTAAACCACATTAAACATGCTTTTTTTTTTATCTTAAACATACTTTAAGCTTGGGCATCTCAGTTTTGGAGCATCTGCCCTGGGATATGTCAAACCTTATTTTCAGATATTCTGGCCATCAGCGCATCTGTTGGTTTTTGTGGGCATGAATGTGCAGTATTGGGTCACAAAAGTTGTTAAATGAACATCAAATGTTATTTCCTTTGGTGTATTCACAGTACTTATGTTTCCAGCCAAATAAGGGAAAGAAGTTTGTGCAGTGTGTGCGCTTTCCCCTGGTGGGCAAAAGATACCTGCCCACCATCTACTTCCCAATCTTTGTGAGACATCAGAGCCCTTTCACTGGGGCTCTCACCTCCAGTGAGGATGGGGAACTTACTAATACTCTTGCTGCCTAAGTCAACAGGAGCTGGAATTGTTGTGAAAGCATCAATCCCTCACTCAAAAAAATGTCTCTAGGCTGAAAAGAAGACACACCTGAAAAAATGGCAGCTTTGTAATGGAGCTTTGAAAGCCCATGAGCATAAGTAGATAAAGGAAAATGGTAGAACCTTAGAAATATTACCACGCTGACACTCTCCCACCGCACACAAATAATGTTTTATCTGTTGATTTCAGGCTACACAGCACATTCTTTAGCTCATCTGAGGTTGCACATCATACTTTCTACCATGCCATTTTTTACTTCTTAGAGGTAGCCTGCTCCTAAGATCATGCCAATCATTAACTGTGCAATAGCAGCAACAGAAAGGGTAAATGGCATGCTGAGTGCTATATTCTCATGCTCTGCACTCTCATACCATGGCTGTTATGCCCTAGCCCACCAGATCATGAGTTGAGAGATGTTCCACATGTAGTTCTGCTGTTGACTTGTTGTTGTGATCTTGGGCAAAGTAGCCTCTCTCAACTCGGCAAAAGAGCTCCCCTTTCATATTGATGCCCAAATCAAAAACTAGATTTTCAGTAAAAATGTTCATATTTTTTGACATGTTGGCAATAATTGTCAGCATAGGCACTGCTGGTTAATGAGAACTTTTGAAAATTTATCAATGAAAAGCACTATAGAGAAAAGAAATTATCCGTCGTTAGTAAAAATCTACATAAACAAACAAAAGAAACTAAATGATATTAGATTTTAATTCTGTTGTGAGGGTGTATGAATTTTACAACATAAGTAATTCGTGACCAAAGTCTTTTAAAAAAACCAAACCCAAAACCACAACCCAAATTTCTTAATATTACCTGGTTGCTTCTTACTTTTACTAGTTTCATAATACACACTGGGCCTCTACTGAACTATTTCTCCTGGAAATGGTTTTTATTTAAATTCCATTTTCCTCCCAAAGTTAGTTTTTCCTATCAGTAGTGTGAAATGAAATTCTCTTCAACCTTTGAATTTTATTAACGCCCTGTGTAGTTGTTGTAAATGAGCTGCATTGGCCCCAGTAATAAAGCTCTTGTTTTGTTATTAAGTTCCCCTCCCTTATTTCATGGGGTTTCCATAGTAAAGGAAGGATGAAAAATCTGTTAATAAAAAAATAATAATAATAAAAACCATAATATGTTGCATCAAAAGTAATATCATTTTTATACCAGCTGGTACTCTTTGGGAATTTCAGAGGCCACACACTAATTTAATATAACCTAAATTAGCTCTTTTTTGATGTGATCTATCATACTGTTATTAAATTTTCAGCCATAATCATTTTGATATAATATGATGTATCAGAATAACACCAGCCTATGGAAAACTACTAGGTTCATCTATGAATCATAGCTTTTTGACCAAGGTACATGATTTTAGAAGTACAAGACATTTGGGATGAAAGTCCCATTACTCTTATGATAAATGGGATTGTTAAAGTAAGGGGTGAAGGATAAGACTGTTTGAATGTTCTTAACGTTGATTTGAGGTGACTTTAACAGCCCAGTCCTTCTCTCAGTGAAATCAATGTGAGTTTTCTCATCAGTTTCAGTAGGAAAAGGAAATGCAAAAATCTGCTTTTACTTGAGTTAAGTGTGCTTGATTTGCGTTCAAGCCATTGTCTTTCCCATATGATTTAATATTTCCTTATTTTCAAAAAGGCCCAACTGTTTTCCTCCTGAGACTTAGGTCTCAAGTCTTAGCTTAGCCAAACCAGTAATATATTTTCAGGTTGACAGAAAGGCCAATCCAGACATTTCTATAGCAGGCAGGATTGCCAATCCAAAAACAATTTATTTTTTTCACTGATAATCCTCAAACTTTTTACTGACAGGTTTTTGCTGATATGTTTTATGTAATGTGAGCGTAACCCTTCTGCCAGGATTTGGGTGGTAATAACAGGGTCCAACCTTTAACACCAGCTTTTAACACAGTCTTGCTTGACTGCAGCTATGGTTTTACGCTGTACAGCCCCACTCCAGCCTCCCCCCACAACATTACCCCCTGATGTCCCCAACCCCTATCCTAGCATGGACCCCCAACTGCTGTTTCTTCCCCCCTGCCCACAGCCACCTAGCTCCATCCTGGGCACACCACCCACTCTCTTGTCCTGCTCAGTGCCTCAGACTGCCTGAGGCTGAACAGCCCTACTACCTTCAAGGTGAGTGGTTATTATGGGCAGATGATGGGACACAGCAGCAACATATGAAGGGTATGGAGGCTCCTGTGGGCCACTAAGCCCTGTGGCAGAGCTCTCTGCAGGGCATCAGACTATGGTCCTGCTCAGACACAAAGTGGTGTTGCTGTGCTCTTTCTCGCAACATTTCTTGTATCCAGCCTTATTCTGATGATGGATCTTTAATCAAGCTCACTGTTTTATGAACTTTATAGACAAGTTTTTTTTATCCATTTTAAGGACTGTCCATACATTTATAGACAGCTGGCAATCCTGACAGCAGGCCCCCCAAATTACTAGCTATTTATCTGAGAGTTTGTATTGGCTCCAGACTGAATGTAATTTCTTCTTCATGTCCCTGTACTTCAGAGAGATGGAAAAGCTGTGCCAACATATTAAATTGCCATACTTGTTTATATTCCATCTAGGAAAACAACTTACATGATGACAAAGGATCCTCATCATGAAGTGAAGCTGTTTGAATGAATATCTGTTAAAAAAAGAATTTGCTGTTCACACTGACTCTGATAAATCCTTTAAACACAGGGGCTGGCAACCTTTATAAGCTGTGGGCTGAAACAACCTTGCCCCACTCCAGTACAGGCCAAATGGCTTCACCTGTCTGGCAGCAATGGAGAGTTTTCCTGTGCCTGCGTCAGGGCGAGGCACTGCCACTGATTCTCCCAGCCCACCCCTTCTCCCTGTCTGGGGTATGAATCCAGCTGCAGTTAGGATGGAACTGAACTAGAGCTGGGAGCTGCGTTCACACCACTGCCATTTCTCCTCTTCTTTCTCCACCCCTCCCCAGCTGCTGCAAGGGTGCAGCTAGAAGCTGCCCAGCCCTGACTCAGTTCTTCACAGGCTGGAAGCTTAGCCTATGCTGCAGCCAGGTGTGGGCACAGGGAGATGTGGTGGCAATATGGGCACAGTTTTCAGTTGCATGGCCAAAGCACAATTCCTTGCTGCCCTAACACAGACAGAGGCAAAGCCCTCTACTTCTGCAGGACAGATCCAGTGGCACCACAGCCTGGATCCAGCCCATGGGCCGTATGTTGCCAACCCCTGCTTTAACTGGTTAGAACATGTATTAAATGGCAAAACAGAATCTTCTGACCCTGTTAAATGCATGTTGTGTACAACTGGTGACAAGACTATCCTTAATGAAACTCTCACTTGCCTAATTCCTGATAAACAAATTGCATTCACATAGGAATACACTCTTTATATATTAAGTCATATCTTCAGTCATTTTATCTGATAGAAAAAAGACTTAAAATGTATTGGATTGTTCTACCAGGCAGTGGACAAACACATGCTGGGCGGCAGAGATGTTACAAGAAAGTCAGTTCATATAGATCCTGAACCAGCAATCATTTAAGCCCGTGATCATCTTTACAAACATTTATAGTTCCATTGGCTTCAATGAAACCAGGCAGAGGTAGTGTTGACTGGCAATTTTTTTTTATTAAAGTTTCATCAGGAAATGCAGATGCACTGAATCCTAATGTCTCCTAAACATCTTTGGTTCAAAGAACCTTTTACAACTTTTTAAGGTAGGATTCCTATGGAACTTGCTTGGATTCCTGGCAGACTGACTATGGGCAGGGGGCTGGACTCAATGATCTTCCAAGGTTCCTTCCAGCCGTAATGTCTATGAATCTATAAATCATTTTTGTTCGTGATAGTCACTTCCTGGACCAGCCAGCCAGCCTTCCTGAAGTATGCAGTTCACACCAGTATAAATAGCAGGATTCAGGAGAGGTTAGTGAAGCTATGTGAGCTTAGGCCCTATATGGATATTGACAATCATACCTTTTAACCACATTCAAAGAGAAGGGAGACCTGCTGCTCAGGAGTGGGTATTGGCTGTTACAATGTGTATCTGTTACATGAGTATGGTCCTGTTGTGTCTGCCTACACTATATGATAGTAAATGTGCTTTGTTTTCAAGACAATCCCACAGTATTTACTATTTGTAAAGAAAAATTGGGAGGGGGAATCAGTCACACAATGCTTTTTGACTGAGTAAAATATTAGTAAGATCCTACAGGACTTTGATAATCCAAGACAGTAACCTTGAATCCAATGATAGTTAGAGAAAATTTAAAGCCATCTGCAACTGAAATTGGTCCCCGTACACCCCTTTTGCAATGAGATTTCACTCAGGCCAATAAAATACCAGAAGACATGCAATACAATGGGAAATTGCTTCTTTGGGTATCATAGTTTCTTGACTTAGAGGTGCTTTAACCTTGGCCTCATTCTTCCTGTGGGGCCTGTTGTCTTTGGTTGCATAAGTGTCGGTGCTGTCAAGAAGCGCATAGAATATTTCATATGAGTAAAATAAAAATGAAACCTTGACAATCCCAGTGATTTTAAATTTGTTCTATACGCATTAAATTGAACTTAATGGACTGAGAAATGAGCATTTTACCACGTATGGAAGAGAGTTATTTGTGGGAGAACAAGTTATTTATAATTTTCTGTTTTTCTCCTCACTGAAATGCATGGACATGTCTAGATAGGCAGACAACACAAAGACTAATTTCATATGACTCTATGCCAATTCCATTTTACATCTTTTCTTTGGATAGTGCTCAATTCTCTTTGGAGACTCTTTGTTTCAAAATACCCCAATAGTAAAAATAATGCAGTGAAACCATATGAACACATTTGACAGTTAAGAAATTCAGCATGGCTAATAGAGAGTGGGTGAAGTTTGAACTCAGCAAGTCCATTTATAAGATAAGGCCACAATGAAGCGTCTTTTTTCATAATCAGTGCATCTGGTCTTCTGTAACATGTGCTTCATAGGAAAGTAGGGCTGGAAGGGACCTCACAGGGTCATCTAGTTCAGCCCCTTGCTCAAGGAAGGATCATCACTGACTAAACCAGCCCAGCCAGGTGTCTGTCTAACCCGCTCTTGGAAACTTCCAAGGATGGAGACTCTATAGTTTGTCTAAGCAGCCTGTTCTAATGCTTGACCACCCTCATTGTCGGAAGAATCCTTCTAATTTCCAACCTGGATTTCCTCTGCTGCAGCTTGAGGCCATTGCTTTTAGTTTTGCCCCCTACAGCTACAGAGGAAAGTCCATTTCTATCCTTTCTATAGTTGTCCTTTCTGTATTTGTAGACTGTTATCAAATCCCCCTTCAGTTGTTTCTTCTCTAGAGTAAATAACCCTAGTTCTTTCAGTTTTTCCTCATAAGTCTTGCTTCCCAAATCCCTAATAATTTTTGTTGCTCTGTGCTGGACTTTTTTCCAACTGTCCACATTCTTGATCCTTTGGGGCCCAACACTTGATATAGTGCTCCTGGTGAGACCTCTCCAGTGCTGAACTGAGCAGAATTACTTCCTTTGACTTGCAAGTGATATTCCTCTTAATACAATTCAATAAGTTGTTGGCTTTAATTTATTTATTTTTTAAATAACAGCACACTGTTGTCTTATATTCAGCTTATGGTCTTCTGTAGTCCCCAGGTACTTCTCCGCAGTACTGCAACCTGGTCATTCATTTTCCAGTCTGTCTTTGTTCATGCAATTATTCTGTCCTGAGTGAAGGATAATTTGCACAAACCATGGACATACTTTTATCAGTTCAAACGTGCTTGTGATCCATTCATATAACATGATATCAGAGGCTTTTGTATACTTACCAAACATATATGCCAGTTCTTTTGCTCTCTTCTGGCATTTCTCAATATAGCTTTGTCTTTCATTAGATGGTTCTTTCCCCCCATAGGACTTCTCCAAAATCCTTTCTGCTGCTGAGGTGATATACCATTCATTTCAACATGCTCAAACAGTTTTTCACCAAGGATTTGCAGTAAGCAGCTTCATATCATAGCAAAGCAAGTTATAGGTCTTAAGATTTAAACATCCTGCATTCTTTTTAATGAGTAAAATCCTTCTTTCCTTTATCCCGTTAAGTACACGTTTTCCCATCTAACTTTTTGTTAGATGCTAAGTATGTAAATTTATTAAATTGTTTAATTAATATTTGTGGATTCCATCCCTTCCTGGTAATAGTCTTAATCTTTGAACATCCTCATGTGTCATCTGTGCTTCATTTCAATAACTGCATTTTTCTTTCATATACATGCCCTCAAGTAATACATACACCTTGTTTTTGGGAGGCAGAATGTAGAAAAAAAGATTTTTCCAGTCGTGGCTTGCTGTAACTTACAATCCTTCCAGAAACATAGTGTCTAGTAAGTGTGGCATCCCAGGAGAGTCTGGGTGTTGAAACAGGCAGCAAGAACTTCCTGCCACACAAGTTTAGGTCCCAGACCCTTGCAGGGGCAGTAGCAAAATTTGTTGGTACTTTACAGTGGGTGCATCAACACGTTCATGAATGTGCAATAGTTACTGCACATTTAGTTTAGTTCTTGCTTGAAGAAGTACTTAATGTGTAGTAACTACAGTTACTGTATAGTAGTGCCGGCTCACTTGTTCAGTGATGTTCACTGTGCAGTCGCCTAATAACACTGTATAGCAGCTTATTAGCATGGTTTTTGACCGGCACGCTACTGCGCAGTGTTATTAGGTTAATACGTAGTACGCATCTCATATAGACACACACAATAAGTAGTTCTTTATAAAGTTCCTGTAAATAAAGTATTGTTTACATATCATAAGCCTCGTCAAGATACTCCCAGCAGCTCACTCATTTGCTGCTTTAGGAAAAAGCTACAGTGCTTAGCCAATAGCTATGGCTGTGGAAGGGTTAATAGAGCATTCTGCCCCTTTAATTTTCTGAGCCAGACAAGTGGCAGCTGTCTTGGCAGCTACATGTCATGCACAGTGTCTCCAAGCATGCTCCTTTTCCAGTGAAGAAAACAGCTTTCCTGCTTAAAACATTCACCCCAATTTTGAGGAAAGGTGTGTTGTATGTGAGAAAATACAGTAACCACACATGTATACTTTATTTTCTTCCAGTTCCCTTTGCTGAAGGATTATATGGTGTCTTTTTCTCCATAGTTCTTTCAAAAATCAATTGTACTTGGTTCATTTATCATCATAACCTTCCCATCCCTCTGCTTCAACTGTCTGAAAAATTTCCTCTGGTTGTTTTCAAACAACTTGTTTTGCTGGTAATGCTCTTGCTTCTCTGTCTATTTCTTAGTTTTGCCAACAGTATATCAACACTTCGGCTTCGGCTTTTGCATTATTACACTTCTAGATTCAGGATTTTCCCTACAACTCCATTATTACTTATCTGCTTTTCAGTTTCTCTTCCATCACAACCACCTGGCTTACCTTTTGTCTTGTCTACTGTGCCTGCTGGCTGACTTTGGTCTCTTAGGGGTAGCTTTTTGTGGTATAATATTATTTGCTTCTCCCCCACTGATTCCCAGTTATTCCAAGACTATCAAGATTGCACTTTCCTACACCTTTGGCAGACATATGACAACTTAAACCGTTCAAGGTCCTTTTTTCTGATTTACCTAACCCTCTTATCCAGGTACTTCAAAGACACTGACTTTGTACCCTCACAAATCTGATCAGCATACCCAAGATCTCCTCTCCCATGCTGCCCTCACTGTTTTCATTCTTTTTATCGCTTGTTAGGGTCCTGTAGTATTGTCACCTGAGCGGATTTGAGAGGGGGAAAAAAACATTTTTTTTTTAAAATTTGGCCAGCACTGTTCTCTTCAGCTATTTTCTTCTTGTGTCACTCTTTACAATTTTTCTAACTATTTTTGAGAAATAACCCATCTTTAGTAAAACCCTAACTTGATCAGCCAGGCAGTGTTCAAAAAATGGTGTAAACAATTCACCTTCTTTGACCAACTAATGCAATCTATGACTACCACTTCAAGTTAGTAAAACTTTGTAAGTTTCATATTGTCATTAAAGCTCCATTCTCTTTGGTCCCTGTTTAGTTGGCAATCATGTGGCACCCTTGCTCCAACAGCTTAACCTAGGAAACCATCCTCAATGAGACAGTCACAGCAACATGTCTAGGAATCCCTTTTATGATGTTTAATGATAATTCCTTGTTTGACTTCATTAAATGGAGCATGATGTATTGAGCTGTCACCCTGAAGGCAAAAGCTCCTCTATGTTGATTATCAGTATTACTACTGCTGCTGTTAAGATACAATGTGTAAGAGGAAATAAGAAGTTTTTCCAGTGGTTATCTTACAAGTGCTTTCTAAAGGGTTTCCTCTGGGTCAGCTAGTAAAGGCCTCAGTAGGAGACAGTGTACTGAACTAAATGAGCCACTAGTCTGATCCCTGTGACAATTTCTATGTTCCTAACATGAATGTCACACTAAGTAATTATTAGGCTAATCCATTTCTAGCATACTAATCCAGTGTCATTGCATATTATCTCTGAGGTGAAGCATTCTGGCTTTCATATTCAGTCTCTTTAATTTCTACATTGTACGTATTGTTCACAGAGCCATGGTCAGGCTTGGAAAGTCAGAAATTCAGACTGCCAGCCCTTTGCCAAAGTCCTTTTAATTATTCATTATGGCTGTTTATCAATGTACACAAAGCACGGTGCTGGAGGGCTAGTCCTGGAAACCCCTGCAACAGCATTATATACGCACAACTGAGGGAAGGTTGGGGTGGGTGAAATCAATTTGGAATCTTTTATTGTTCAAGCTTTCAAGGGGGTCGTTATACACAGAGAAGTGCATAATCATTTTTGATAAGGAAAATTTTCTTGACTTTGTCCTTTAACATCACAGATGTCTCAAAACAAAGATGAGATGCTTAATATTAATGTAATTTAATGTATTAATGTAATTTAATGTAATTGGTCTGTTTTTTTTTTATTCTTAAGATGCTGAACCATAATATTCTAAACTAGCGTGCCTTATGTCGCTGTTACCACAGGTACTAGTAGTACAAATACGAGCACTGCCACCGAGTGCCGCTACTAGTACTTTCTATGCTACTGTGCAGAATTTCTATAGAATATGAGAATTAGAACCTATCTCATGAATTAGTGTAACATTATGAAGCAAAATGCAGACTAACATATGGCAAAGGCAACATTTTGATGGCAGGCTGAACTATTTAATTGCCAGATGTTTGAAGCTGCTCTGAGGCCCTAGGAGAGGTGACTCAGTGAGCAGAGTCCAGATGAGACAACCAGAGGGCATTGTTAATTCAATTTAGCATATGCCCCCAACTGTAATAACGGTGTGATATACAGACGTGATGGGCAAGGCTTTATTTCCTATCCCTAGGGGGGCTACATGAGCTAGGCATAGGAAGGGTTACACTATATTTAGAAAATGCCCCCTGAATCTAAGCCCTGATGTCTCCTTTCTAACAGTGCTCAGCATGGGCCTTGGCTCTACTGTCCACATTTACTCTCTCTATATTGGTGCTGACTTTTCTTTTAACCCATTTGACTGTGCCTCAGGAGAAATATGTAGGATGTGCATGAATTGACATATGAATCTATGAGGTACTCGCATCCAAATAAGCCATTCATAAATGGAGGGCTATACTATGTTATAAATTCATGAGGATTCCTCTGGTGAGAAAACAGAGGAGGCAAGAGTGGTTTACAGCTGAGGAAGTGAGGCACAGAAAGACTAAGGATTAGAGCCTGAATGGTAAACTATCACTGATTTTAGTGGGAGTTATGTGCTTCAGTGATCTGGAAGTAAGTAACTTGCCCAAGGTCATAGAGACAGTTAGTGGTGGGGTACAGGAGCAAATGGGGATTCCAGAGTCAAGATACCATAGGAATTGAGAATTTGAAAATGATTGGTCTTTTATGAAAATGTAGGATTTTCACATACATACCCACATAGTGTATAGTTAGATAAAGAAATATAGGATCTTATCTATTTCTGTTGATGTCAAATGGCAACAAAAGGTACCTCTTATTTTGTAACTATCCTTCTAGGCATTGCAAGGGCAGGGCAGTGTCACTGAAACCGTGATTATACATATTTTCTTCTTTTCCTCTTTAATAAGCACCAAACAGAATTCTCTATATGGTGGATAAAAGATATAGTCAAGGTAAGAATGTGCTCTTTGTGTGCGTGATGCTTTATGTTTGTCAGATGCATCACTGAATAGCTTTTGCTGCAGTGGCTGTGGTCTTCCTGCTGATTGGAACGACAGCTGATTCTCAGGAAGGTCAAGTAAAATGGAGCTCAAGTCATTATGTGCCATTGAAGCTATTACACGCTGCTGACTCAGGAGCATTGATAATCAGTAGCCTGGGTGCTGATGGAGGTTGGTGGTGCTGAGGGAAGGATGGAGAGAGCTGAAACTCCAATTTGTTCCAGTCTTAGCCTGTTTCAGTAAGTGTCTCTCTCACACTGTTATAGGAAGATGAAATATCTCATAATGCTCTGCAGGTGATATGAAGCAGAGATGGATTTCCATAGGAGTGCAGGGAAAATAATCACAAAGTCTAGATAACAACATATTAATCAGACTTTGAAACAGACATTCTTGTGGGGGACAGCTCCTGGGAACAAAAGAAACAAGAGGTGTTCTCATTAAAGCAGAGAGAGGTGATGTATGCATGGACAGGGTTCAATTTGGGGGAGAGGAAATGGGAATATAGTTAAACTACAAAAGGGTGAAAAAAAAGCAAAAAGCTGTTAAATTAAAAAAGTAATTACTTGCTTGCTCTCAGTGGAGTTTTCCTTTCTTCCTTTTTTTCTATCTCCCATTCTGCATGGGATTTCTCTGCAGTTTCTCAGTGGCCCTTTTTTCCTTCACACTATTTTTTTCTAATCATCAACCCTATCAGATGGTATCACTTTTTTTAGTCTCCTGTAAAAGCCTTTTCTTTCTCAGACATGCATATAGTTTCCTGTCTTATCCTCTGTCCTAGTCTCTCTTTATCTCTAGTATTATCAGTATCCTCTCTTTTAATTTTCCCAAAAGGAACTATTCCTCCCAATTCTCCCTACATTCCTCTTGATATCCCCTCAGCTCCCCCTTCACTCTACTTCCTAGCCCAGTGAAGCTCAACCTTCTGCCCCCTCAGGCCACATAAGTGGCACAGGGCCGACTCCTCCAGGTGGGGGGGGTCAGTCTGCAGGCTTGATCCAGCGCAGGACTGGTTCACCCTGTCAGGTGTGATCCAGCATGCTGGATCTGGCCATGCATGCCAACCTGACACTACACATGGCCTGACCTCACACAGTGGATCCAGCTGTGTGCCAGAGCCACGGTATGCTGGCATGATCCAGCATACAGGGTCATGTCGTCCAGCCTGGGAGGCTTCCCACAGGTCTGGAAATTTGGCAGTGGAATAGCTGCAATTAATGCTGTCACCACTCTCCTACTTTCAAATTTTCAGACCTGTGGGGAGGCCTGCAGGCTGGGTGACATACCCTCACAGGCCAGAGGTTGGACATAACTGTCCTATCCCATTGCTTCTCACCGCAGACCCTTTTCTATCTCCTCAATCCCCATAACTCCCTTTTCTAGCTCCCCAACTCTGTACATTTTTCTTTCTTTCCCTTGGGTCCAACCTAATCTCTATGTCCCTTTGACTCCCTACCATGTTCTCTCTGCCTCTGAATACTTCCTTTCCTTCCCTATCTCCTTAACTCCCACCTTATTCTTTTCTCTGTTCTCTCAATACCATGTAATCTTACTTTTCTGTTCCTTTAACTGCCCCCTATTCCTCCCCTCTCTTGCCTCAATTCCTATAACCTTACCAGCTCCTCTGCCCTTCTCTCTAGCTCTTTCAACTCCTGCTATGTCCTTTGCTCTATCCTGTCAGTTCTAGTTCTCCTCTTATCTCCCCCTATATTCCCCATCAACTTGAGTACTACTTGTAGGGGTTTGGGGAGGTATATGATAATGGGCCAATTTACTGGAGGAACCAATTTACTGCTGGAGGAGCCAATTTACTGCTGGCTAGTTTCACCCCCCATGTATTGGGTATACGCCTCTGCATCAGATACAAGAAAGGGCTAGAATGGCTTCTTTCTTTCACTTGCACAAATAGAAGGGGGTGGAGGTGGAACTCCAGCTGTCAGCATGCTGGAAGCCATTCAGAAAGGAAGTAATTACTTCCTCCCTTCCCTCAGTCAGAGGTGAGAATCACAGCTGGTTTCTGCCCCACTCTTGAGGTCAGCATAGCTGCACACTGCCATTGACTCAGGCAAGATTACACAGGAACACTCCAGCCCTTACACACTGGTCTGATCAGGATCTTTTGATGATACCCACCACTAGACATCTAACCCCTTGTGCTGGGTTAGATACCTTGCACGCTCAGAAGCCTTAGGAAACATCTCCTCTGAAGTTTCAGGGGCATACACAGCTTATCCCAAGGAGGCAGTCTTTGCCTCCTTGCTTTTCTCATCTCCCCTGAGCAGACTTCTTATTGAGAACCAAGCATTAAGAGCTTTCACTGTGAGTGTCAGCTAAAGAGAAGGAAACCAAATGAGTCTATGGAAGGGGATGTGCTCCTTGATCTAATAACATATGTAGCAGACACCTTTCCCTTGAGATGGCAGTCTCTGGAAACCCAAGATGAACCTTTCAACAAGATTAAAGGGATGCTATTAATTGCTATCAATCATGGGTCAACAAAATTAAATTGTGTTTGCAATTGCATCATTGAAAGGTCTAAATGAGAAGAGTAGTTAATGGGTCTGGCTGGCCCAGCATTCTGATTAATTAAAGAGTGGAGGGAACAATAAATAAATAAAATGGAAAGATTGAGATGTGTGTAGATATTTTTGCAGATACACCAATTAAAAGTATATGCATCTCCGTAAAATTTAAATTACAGTGTAACACTATGTGTACTTGTTAGCATAAATCAATAGTGACTATATTAATAATAGAATTTATTATTGTTTGGTGGTCAATGGGATTTCTGCTCCTAAATTCATTAGCTGCTTTTGAAAATCTCCTTCCACTGGTATGATACTACCAGTGCTGAGCAAGATCTGCTGTGTAAGAAGAGATAGCACAAAATTTGAAAGACAAATGCTGCCTAAAAGATCTTAAAGTATAAGGCCCTAGCTAGGGTATAGGGGGTACATGAGGGGTACACGAATGAGCACATCTCTAATTTGCTTAGGTAGATAAGACAGAAAATGGCTGAGATTAGGAAGACAGAAAGGTATAGTGCCTCACCCCAAGCTGAGCAGCAGAGTCAGGAGCAGAGCTCCTGGTGGCTTCCAGTTCAGGCTGCTTTCCAGTAGCCCGATACTTTCCCCCAACTTGTTATAATACATTCCTTGTCTATGATGATTCAGATATTTAGCTCAGCAGGGCTGCTACCACAAACTGTTTAGTCTTTATCTTGCTGAGATGACAAGAAGTCTACAATACTTATGCTGTTTAAAGACAAGGAGCAGGGAGACTCTTGCATCAGGCGAAGTAAGGCGCTTATTGCACAGCAAAAGAACAGTGATGGATTTTGAGACTGTCTACTCAGCCTAGCCTGGTAGGCAAAGACTGCGCCAGTCCCAGAAGGTTCTTCCCAGTACAGTGGCACAGGCACTCATTCAAAAAGAGGAAGGAAGAAATTGGGGCTCCACCTGTTAGGGACTCTGATCAAGTAGGCCTGGCTAGGCCCAGCACTTGAGTTACCACGCCTGCCCCTGATCGCTGGCTGAGAGACTGCCCCAGTTCTCTGAAACCAGATTGGCTGCTGAAAGTGCCAATTACTCCTTTTAAACACACTTGAAACCTCAGGGTGTAGGCATGCCTTGATGCAGCCTTAGTTTGTTCTGGCAAGCCTTGTGTTTGCTGCTCTTCCTGGGATTTCAGATGTTCCCTGAAACTCAGTGCTGGCTCTGCACTGGCTGGTTTCCTGCCATCCTGACTCTGCTTGGTTTCTTTGACCCTGATCTTGTATGTTCCCTGAAACTTGGCACTGCTTCTCTGACCTCTGGCTCCTGACCTCATCTTATGTCTTAGGCTATGTCTCTTGGATCTCTCCTCTCAGCTCCCCTGGAGCTTGGTCCCATTATCTCCACTCAGGCAACCCAGACCTGATGCTCTAGTAACCTGTCTCTCTGCCCTGCTGACCGTCCCCCTCCTTCTCCTCTCACCTGATGCAACCTTGCCCCTCAGGGCCTATCTACTGGCCTGGCAACCCATTTCTTGGCTGAATCCTCATAACACCTACCTTTCCATTCATCTTGGACAACAATTATGGGATTTTCAAAGGATCCTAAGAGGATTAGGCACCTACACATTTTCAATGGACATTAGGCATGCAACTGTTTCCCTAATCCCACTTTGAAAAAATCAACCCATGATCTATTAAGGGTGAAGGGGCCACAATGGCCTTGCCAGGCAGGAAGGCCAATGGGAGTAAAGTGACTCAATACATTCTCAAGTGTAGGCCAGTGCCTCTTGGTGCTTCTGGAGAGGGTGATCTGCATAGACATGTCAGAGATGGACATTTTTGAAAGCCTGCTGCTCATGAGCAGGCGTTCACACATATTCATTTGATTCAGGTGTATATAGTGATGTGCAAGTCTCTATGACATGGGAAGCCTCTTTTTGCCTCACATCCTAGTCAATCATGTGAAGTTTTATCATGAAGGATTCAACTAAAAGTCTCAGACAATAGAAGTCAGTTAGCATCTTTCTCAGTGTTAGAAAAGTTTTTGGGTTTAGAGGATCCAGCATGTACAAAAGAAGGAAATCAATTGTTTCACAACCCCTTTTCATTACATCTCATAGGCAATGCAGAGGCGATGAGGTGACAAGCAGTGGCATTAATTTAATTATGCTGGTCAGTAGGACTGCATTTCACTGACTAGCCCTAACCAAAGAATGGTTTGTAAACTGCAGGAGTCCAGGAGGGAATAGGACTCAACAATACTCTTGCAAGGTACAATTCTTCCCTTGCTCCTGGACTTACATTAGCAGAAAATTATAACAGCCAATTATAACAGCCAAATGCCAAGTCAGCTGTGCTGGCCAGTGAAGGTGAAGCCAAGGTTCTACCCGCTTGCTCCTTAGCCTGCCAGGCTTTTACTCTACCTACTGCTCTGCCTGAGGAGGCAATAATTCAGGATAAGTCACTCAGCATCCCACACCAGAGTGTAAAAGGAGTTCACATTGCTTAATCATGGTCTCTAAGCTCAGTCACAGACTGTCCACAAGGAGAGGAGATAAAGAAAGAAGCTAAATTATTAGAATGCATCTTTGGCTTGCTGCTGTTTTTTTAAACTTAAGACACAAACCAGAATTCAACACCTATGGATTGGTATATGCATGAAGGCTGTAGATTATAGATATCTATCAATCAGGGCATGAGCCCAAGTTTCGCCACTTCTAGAGTGAGTTGTAAGAACCGTCTCTTGGCACAGACTTTCCTACAACAAAAATGAAAGAAGAGTGGCATGGAAATACTGAACAACTCAAATAGTCCACAGAGGGCATAAGATGAGAGAGGAGTGGAGAATACAGTCCTCATGAAAGAGTTATATTTTATAGGCAAATTCTCTTTCCCCAATAGAATGCAATAGTGACACTCACAGTTTTTAGATGTATAAATCACTCAACAACATCCTAGTTTACTTTGTGTAATGGCCTGAACACTTACTTGTACATGGCAAAATGCCTTATACAGCTTCAGTTTAATCTTACACCATTAAGCGTGTCCCTACTGGGCAGGTTCACAAGTGATTCAGTGCTGAAGAAATGAAGATCCATTTATACTCATGCTCCAGCCCATGAGGTGATGGCTAGAACATGGTACTTAAAGGGTTGCTTCTGGGAATTGGCTTGTAGGTAAAGTAGATATGCATTAGAATAATGGTCCAGGGCAATGGCAATGTTTAATTGATTTCTAAAAGCCTGTTTATGACAAAGTTTCCTTCAAGGCCCACTGTCTCTGACACAGGCATGCAGCACGCAAACATACAGGCTGGGAAATTGAAGACATGTACCACACTAAGTGTACCCAAACAGAGATAAGGGACTCTGCAGCATTAGCGCCAGGTCACAGTCCCCAACTTCACAGACCTTGGGATTTCCGTTTTTGGTAGATGGACCAAAGTAGGAGAAACCAGTAAATAAGCAAATTAGGATGTGTGCATGTGATGGGTTTGTGAAACAAAGGAATATTCTGACAGGACAGAATATGGACAGTATGACGACCATAGAGACACCAATCAACGATGCCCAGAGATGAAGAGTCATTAGAGGGATGAAAGAATACAAAAGGAGGGATTTCAGAGCAGAAAAGGGTCCTCAAGAGGGGAACCCAAAGCCACCATGAACAGAGGGCACACCCTCAGCCTGTCTCACTCACCCCACTAGGGGGCCAGGGTGGGCCTTGGTCTTTAACCTTCAGGCTGCTGACATCTGACATTCAAGAAGGAGCCTCAGGGTGAGCTCACATACTGGCCAGATGTACCTTCCCTCTGTGACAGCTCTAGGACTGGTAGATATAGAATTGCTTGCATTATTTTATCTACCTGCTATCACTGTATATCAATACAGTTTACCATAGGTGCTTCACAAACAAGTCCAGGGAAGTGATTCTTCCCCTTTATGCAGCACTGGTCAGGCCACAGGTGGAGTACTGTGTCCAGTTCTGGGCATCGCAATTCAAGTGGGATGCAGACAACTTAAAGAGAGTCCAAAGAAGAGTCACGTGCCTGATTAGAGACCTGCAGGGAAGGCCCTATGAGGAAAGGCTAAGGGACCTTAACCTCTTCAGCCTCTCCAAGAGAAGGCTGAGAGGGACCTTGTGGCAGCATACAAATTCATAAAGGGACAGCAACATGAATAACAATGATCTGTTCACCAGGGCACCCCCTGGAATGGCAAGGAACAATGGACATAAGCTACTAGAAAGAAGGTTTAGTCTGGACATTAGGAGGGAGTTCTTTATGGTCAGGTTGCCAGAATCTGGAATGGGCTCCCAAGGGAAGTGGTGCTCACCTTGGGGGTCTTCAAGAGGAGACTGGACACGCACTTGGCTGGGATCACACGACCCCAGGGTTGGTGACTCTTTTCTTGCCTGCCAGGGGCAGGGGGTCGGAGTAGATGGCCCACTGAGGTCCCTTCTGACTCTATGAATCTGTGAATCTATTATTGAATGGAGAGGTCATGGTTGGTCTGAGGGTTTTGGGTCTGCCTGGAACCAGGTACCTGGGTCCTAAATCCAGTATCAACATGAGGGACTCACAAAAAGGCAGCTGAATCCCCTGAACTTGTAACAATCAAGGAGCCCCAAGTAGCAGCTGTTTGACACTAATATGTCCCACTTTTTGTTACATAGTTTAGTGGTTACAGCATCCACACAGGACAAGAGAAACCTGGAGAACCCAGCTTTTCAGTTTACCACTCTAGAAAGGATCCAAACCTTTATATCTTAGGGCAACAATCTACCCAGCAGGTCACAGGTCAGGCAAGAATAAGTGTATCTTCCTCTTGAGCTAAGGCCACTACACAGTTAAAAGGAAAATTAGCTTGGGGACAAAAATAAAGAAACAAGGACCCTAACTCTGTGGCTCAGGGTGGTGGCTGCTGCTGTAGTGGTATGGTATGTAGGGAGTGTTGTGAGCTCTTTCTTTCCATGTTGTCTATGCATCTTGCAGTAGAGGAGTTGGAGAAACTGCATAAACAGCATTGGAGGCTAAAAAGAGTCTTGTCCTGGAGGGGCTGGACTAGATGCCCCGACTATGCTATTGGAAAGACCTTTGAGTGACAACCTTCATTCTAGTACATTTTCAGGTGGGGGAATTACTATTTGGAAACCATGACCCAAAATGCCTGGTAGGAATTTTGCAGCCATGCACTCAAGTTTACGGAGAGAAACAGAAAGACTGATATCTTGGTAGTGGCAAACCTAGAGGTCCCTGACTTTTCTTTCAGAAAATAAGAAAGCCCACAGATGTACAATCGTCAATCTACTCCAGCCCTCTGCTACTAGCCTACTGTGCTTTGTGGAGCAGTTGAGTTTTTCCACTGTCAAATGTCTCCTGAGAAATACACTTCTCCTGTGATACCAGAGCAAGCATGCTAAGGAGGGGTGAGTCAGTTGTTTTCAGATCACTCGGTATACTGCAGGACAGCCTCTCCTCCCACTTTCATTGCTGCAGCTCCACTGGGCTGGATTCTGCCCCTATTATTAAATGCAATCCAGAATAATGCAGTGCTCTACAATACAATACTCTAGCTATGGGTCAGTGCCCATGATGAAGTTGCTATTTATAAATCGTCATTGGGTAAAATACATGAAGAGCTTTTGAGCAGGGGCCAGAACCCAAGGGTTCCTCTTTCCAAGAAAGAGCTAAGCTTGAATATCTTGAGGCACAGTTAGGTGTACATGTACAGCCAGTGAGTAATGTGTGTGCAGGCTTGCACTCTTAAAGCGTGAACTGAGATTTTAAAAACAGCCAAATAGATGGCTAGAAAACTGCCATTTACATGCATGAAGGAAACAGAATTTCTATATATGAAAAGGCTTAGAATATGTATAAGCCTCTTGCCATCACATTATATACTGCAAACATCTCACAATATATATCCTGTGTCTTCTGTTTTGTGTGGAAATCCCTGTGTTCTCCTAGGCTACTGTTGCCTCTACTGATACCAGCATCATATTCTGATATCAGTGTTGTCTCTCCTTGGAGCAATAACAGATGCCTGGCAGGTCAGCTTTCCTGAGAAGGAAAATTCAATGACAGGCAGCCTGGGTATATTCTTTATGTAATTTGCTTTACTGACATTTATGCATCAAGCCTGCAATAAGCTGTTCAAACATCATGCAAGGCAATCCCTTCTTCCAGGGACCTCAACCCACTTACCAGAGAGCAAATCTGCCTTGAATCAGAGCCTAGGGCAAAGAATAAACTCTCTATAGGATCCTTCTTCCCGTTGTGCACAAATCCTAACTAGCGGCAACACAGAAATCAGAGCCTGCTCACTTGCTTATCAAACAAACTTGGAAGCTTATGTGTAACATCGCCACCTGGTGACACCTGTCATAATTATATTAACTTCACGCACTGTGCTTATTCTGGATCTCAGTGTTATCAACCAGGAATGGAGCCATGTGTTTTTCCTCCCTCCCTGGCTGTCTTCTTTGTCAAATCTGGTTGCTAGATAAACTATAGCAAAACAAGCCTGTTTCACTTGCAACCTAGAGATCCTCAAGCTGATAGCCCAAACACTGTGATTCCATCTACAAGCAATTTCTTCACACAGTTTTTATGTTCCCCATTTCTCAAGTATCCCTCTTCTCTCCTGTAAACTCCTGCTTCTCTACCGCTTTTGTTAGTTCTAGTATCTCATCTACAGGAACAAGCAGCTAACAGGAACCTCCCTTACCCCAGTCATATGTAAGGTCAACAAGATGAACATTTTGATTTTTTTTTCTTCTTTTTAAGAAGACTTCAGCCACAAAGTCCTCTCTCTCATTCATGACACAGAGTTTCTGTGCTTCTTAACTTTTCCTTTCTCTATGTCTGGCCCTAGGGTACATTCTACTGTTCATGGGGGTTGTTTTACTTTGCTTTGCAAAACTATTATGTTCCCTCTGGCAAGCTTTTTTTGCTCCTGTCTCTCCCTGCATGTGCCATTCATGTTGTTTTCATGATGCAGCTTATTAGCTTTAGGTTTGGGTGGCTGCTCAGCAGACGCTAAAGCATACATCTGCAGCACCTGGGTAGAGCAGTGTATTAGCTTCAATATATTTTCCAGCTGCCAGCTTTTCATAGGGAGCTTATTATAAAGGAATGGAAGTCTCCTAGATTTTGAGGGGGATTGCCACTTCGAAGTGGTGATAACTTTGGGTTTCCCTGTATCTACACTCTGTAGTTTCCTGACCTATGATCAAAATGTAACTGTTAAATTCAGAATCATGCTAATTTCCTCCTTTGACAGCAGATTCTTCGTCCAGGTTTTTTTCTTTACTATCCATTGTCCATACAAAAAGATTTTCTGCAGTCCAAGGGGAAAACCCCCCCGTCTTGTTTGTCAAACTAGCTCTAAGCCACTTCTGCCACTCTTTCTCATAATGAGTAAAATCTTGGTCTCTCAAGAGTGCCACTGAAATGAACAGTACTGCCTAATGAGTAAGGTACTACTCAATGGGCATGTCTATACCGGCAATTAATTTGCAGTAATAAACTCCAGTGCATCTCATGCCAGAGCTTATTGCTCCCAGGTGCCACATTTGAATGTGTACCTGGGACTACAGCATGTTGATCCATGTCGGAGCAGCCTAGGCTGGCAAGGGACCTGGTTAGTCTGCCAGCCCGTGACTGCTCCAGCCTGGCTCAACATACTGTGGATGGGCTGGATGGGACACGAGGGTGCTCAAGTGCAGGGCTAGCCAGTAGGCAGCTTTTGTGCTGAAACACCCTTGTCCCCCCGCCAGTGGGGGCAGTGTCTATATCTGTGTTGCGGTGCACTAAAAAACTCTGCCACGGGATAGGACTGGTATTTACAGTACTGTTCTGCGGTGGGGTTTAATAGTTTCCTGTGGCTTATTAGGGCTACATGTGTAGATGCTGAGATGTTTACCCTGAATCTAATTAGGCAGCTCTGCAGTAAATATCTTGTGTACTTGTGCCCAGTGCTACTAATGGTATCAGAATCCCACTCTTATAAAACTATTAAACAGTGGAGCATGGAATAAAGATGATGTCTGGCTTAATTAATAAATAAAATAATATTATGCACATATAGTTCTGTACATGTTCCAAATACTGTACAAATATTAACTACAGTAATTAATCTGTAATTAATTAGAGTAACTCCTAATTAGTGTAAATAATGATGCATCTCCCTCTGGAAGTACAAAACGGGTTCTGTGAAATGAAAGCAAATAACTACTCTTAGTAGATGGCATCCAATTTAAACTGCAACCAACATGAGCTAAGAGAGTCCTGGGCATCCAGGGGGTTCTTGACCCACAGACTTTCAGCATGACCTTGGGCATCTCTGTGCCTCAGTTTCCCAATGTGTAAAATGCACCCCTTGTTGCATTGTTACAATGATGCTCCCTTTGTTGTAAAGATGTTGTGAGGCATTATCCATGAATGTCTGTGAAATGGCTCTGAGATGGAAGAGTGATGTATTACTAACGTTTTCAGAAAAAGTAGAAGCTCCTGCTGTGCAAATCCTACAGAGCAAACTGAGTAAGAATGTCCAATAGCTATCCTATGTAATTCTCCTTTTTGTTTCATTATTCTTTCAATTCACTGATACAGAAACTAACTCCTGGCAACTCCTTTGGTCATTGGTGCTGAAAGGCAAAAAGTTTAACAGTAGTTTGGGAGATATCTTGCAAGACATAAACCTGTGTGGAAGAACAACCCATGGGAAAGATGCTTAGCTAGTGCAACTCAGTGCAGCTCTACTACTTTTGATGAAGCTGTGCTGATTTATATCAGCTGAGCGTAAGTTGCTCTCCATGAAATCTGTCAGAGCTCAGGAAATCTCCAGCTATTTATAGACACAAAGCCACCTCCTGCAGTCTCTCATGAATATCTTTACTCAGGCAGTTGGCAATCCCCAACCATATCCCAGAGAATTTGTTGGTCTGTTTCAGTTGGATGAGATGGAGAACAAGGATGTTGAAGGAACAAGGGCTTTGGGGGAGAGTGGAAGAGTAAAATACACCACAAGCACTGTTTGTTTGTTTTTTTGCTGGTTAACACACTTTATATTTAACAAAATAATTTTTAATAATATATTCTTTTACACATCAAATATTGTTGCTAGAACCCCATTTTTTTACAGTATAGTATTTTCTTCACTAGTTTTCAGGCACGCTATTGTTTAAAGATTTTGAAACTGGCTAGTCATTGACAGGCGTCAGTTTTCAAATAAGTATGATGATCCCTTATTTAATAGTAGCAGTTAAAGTACCTGGGCCAGATCCTTACCTGGAGTGAATCAGCTTAGGTGTTGTCAAAGGAGTTCTGCTGACTGACACCAGCTGAGAATTTGGCCCTCAAAAATTAAAAGAAAATGGGGAAGAAAGAAGAACATAGAGGCAACAGTCTGGTTGTGAACAGAAGGTCTGATTCTGTTCCCACTGAAGACAAATCGACAAAAAGTTGGATCTTCAATTAGGGTACACTGATTTCAATCAGACTATGCTTATTATACCAGCTTGAGGGTCCAGCCCTAAGTATTTGTCATTGATTCTAATAAGGACAATTAATGGGCTGAAAGATTTAATAAAATCATAATAACAAAAAATGCAAACAAATCATAAGCAATGACTTTAAAGACTCTCTCAGTAACTTGGTTGTAATAGAGCTATAAAATGGTATCACCCCTTTGAGTAGTTCCATCACAGTATTGGCTCATGTCTCCAGCAAGATAAAGGGACAGGTGTCAGTGCTACAAGGTCTTAAGAAGAAGTAGCTTGCAGTGAAACTCCATGAAAAGACTCTCTGGCTGGTAACAAAGGGCAGGGAGCATCCCTCCTCCAGCAAAGTGTCTAGATGTTTTCTGAAGACCTCCAGAACACCATACTCTACCCTAGTAAATTCTTGTTGCAACTCTTGCTCTGCTTCTCTTTTGAGGCAGAATGATTCCATCTCAGTTTCTCAATTGCATTTTCTTTTTTAGTTGTCCCACAAAGGACACAGTAGCTCCTCAATAATTCATAGGACACTATGCGTCATGACTCCACTAGAGGTTTTCTTTTACATATCAAAATCCAACCCCATCATTTATTTTTTATTCCCAGGACTGTGAATTCTGAAGGCAGTACTTGGCTACCATCAGATACCAGATAGCACATCTCTATCTTTCCATGAGTGGAAACAATGAAATGCCTCTACTTTGTGTAGATATGAATAAATCATGCAGGGGTGCTCATGGCTGATTCACAGTTGTGCAGCATGACTTACTAGCCACAACGGCTATAGGCTGCTGCTCTACAGAAAGTTCTCTTCCTGTTCTGGAGGATGATGACAGTCAGGCTATTTGCACTGGAAGGTAAACATTATATTGAAGGACCGTGAGGACAGGATCCTCACATTATTAATTTTAGGAATAGCTATTATCTCTTGATAGAACTAGGTGTTCTGAAGAGGGAAGACAAATTATGTCTGTGGAACACATTTGAATCCTATTGTTCCACAAATGATCCCACTGGCTTCAGCTGAAGCAACTGGCTTCCTAAAGGAAGTTATTACTCAAGCACAGGCATAAGGTCATAATATAACCTTGTATGAAGAGCTCTCTTATAAATCTGGGGAAAACACTAACTGAGCCTAGTTCAGTGGTGCTACATGTTGTACACCAAACTTCTCTAAGCCCTATCCAGCTTCCACTGAAGTCAATGGAAAGGCTCCCATGATACATTTGCATGTAGCTGTCACATATGCAACATCAATCATCTACTCCTAGAATGGTATCAAGCATCATGCTCATTTCTTGGGAGTACCTGAGTTCCTTAACCAGAATGAGTTTTATGTTGCAGGGCTTGTAGGGGGTGATGAAGAGAGGTGGGTGAAAAGTGAAGGGGTCTTTAGTAGGGGTTTGGGTGGCAAAATGTCTTGTCTTCTGTCCATGCATAGGACAGCAGAATATACTAAGCAGCAATTTATATCCTTATGTTATTAGGGACATGGTTTTAACTTGCTCTATGATGTCACAAGTCATCCACTGGTACTTTTTTGCCTGTCTTCCAGGGCAGTTTTACTAATTATATACTTGGATCTTAACATGTTTAACTTGCACCTTTTCCAGTAAATCATAAAGAAATGACCAACAAACAGAGCTCTGGAAATTCCACCGGGAGCTGATCAGAGAGATATGTTTAATTCCATCTTTGTTGTGGAAACAGTTGAGCAAATCTTGATCTCACTGAACTCAATTGAAATGTCATTGACTTCAGTGGTATCAGTGCTTGGCACTGATACTGCATAGGATGTGGAGCTATAATGGCACAGTCACAAGGTAAACTCAGACATAATTCAGGGAAACTGCATGTTTAAGCCAACTCATCTCAGAAGCCAGTGCTGATCAGACTAACTATGGATCTACTTACCCTTGGCTCCAGGGTTTATGCTACCAGAACTTACAGAGGGATAAACTAATCATTGGTGTAAGTCAGTAGTTGCACCAGGTATAAATGTAGAAGTGTATTACAAGCAGCCCATAATAAAGAGACTGATGAATGTTGGTTGGTAACAAATGTTGCACACGTTTTATCTTAGTTTCTGAACCTATTATGTGTTATATTTAAAATTATTTTGGTTTGTGTTTCCCATGATAGCAATGGAACCAAATCCATCCACTTAACATCGTTAGTATCTTTTGTTGGCTTGACTGATGATTTAAGTGTATCAGTTGTGAATATTGTGTTGAATTCTTCATATTGATTATCCCCACTCAGTGGAGAAAACATAACACAGACAGATTGCTCCTAGGGTGTCCAATCGCGGTGTATCTGTGCAGCTAGCAAGTTGTATTACCGTTTCCTTTTTCTTTTAATTTAATTCCTCCTTCCCTCCCTCCCTCAGTGTCTTTTTTAGTACCGTTAGTCATTCAAAATGATTTGTTCTTGTTTCTCTCCTAATCTTACTACCTGGACAATTCTGGCTGTGCAAATTTTAGGAAAATACTAAAAATCACAACAGAAAAAAATGCAATTCATATTGTAGGAAGTGATGAAAGCGCTGTAAGTTAATTGGCAGGTTGGAGGCATCACCAGTGGAGGAATTTGTATAAGTATTTTCCTTCCAAAAAACCAGTTTTTGAGTCCTTATCAAGCACTGGCGCTTACAAAAGCAGAATAGTTATCTAGATACTGTATATATATTCTGTATAGCAAAAGAACGAGAAATTGAGAGAGGGAGAGAGAGAGATTGAGAGAGAGAGAGAGAGAGAGAGAGAATGAGAGACAGAACTTTCTTGTTAGTAAAATATTTACTTTTGTTAACCCTAAAAGGTTTTGCTGGTGACCCTTTTACAGCTGGCAGGAGGTTTAACATGTGCAGTGTAGAAGCCATTACATTTTTTTATGGACTTGTCATTGGTTGGGATTTTGCCTCTATGCAGTCTGCTTGCCTTGGCATTCACGTTTTGAACACTGAGCAGGTTTCCACCAGTCCCCGTTGTGACAGTGACAGATGTTACACTCATCCACTTTCACTTCAATGCCAGCTGGAATTATTGTGGTTCCTGCAAAGCAGTTTGGACCTGGAAACACACACAGAGATAAATAAATACATTAAACTGGGAAAAACACATGGTGGATCTGAGAGAGAGATAACTGTTTGTGAGCAGGGAGTCAAATGAAGCACAGCCTCCCAAAGTGTTACCCGTTCCAATGTCAGTGTGGTATTAGAGCCCCGGGTATTAGAGCAAATGTACAGTTACACAATGTTTTCACAGAAACCATCAAACATTGCTGAGTGCGCTTTCACGCATAGAACAGATCTCAAGCAATTTGCCTCCCTTCCTCTGTAGTCATGTCTGTCACTGGATACTTTGTCCTGGCCAAAAGACTCTCCGTGGTCAGCTGCCTCCTAATGCAGTGCTCCTCCCCCCGCCTTCCTTGACTAGCTGTAATACAGAACAAAAACACTGGAGACAGATCCTCTGTGGGCGTAAACTGGCAGAGCTCCACTGAAGTTAGTTATTGGAATCAACCAGACTACACCCACAGAAACCGTGGCTATTATAACTCCTTCCAGCTCACCAAATTCAGTGCCTAGCATCCAGAGCTGGTTATGGGCTAGCAATGAATAATTCATAGCATCAAACATTTATTTATCTCCCCAAAGACTTTATAGACTTTATTTTATGGAGGGGATTCCTTAAATCTGCTTATTATTCTTCTAAAATGCTTTATTAAAAATATCAACCCGGAGCAGCTTCTGAAGTCAGCAGGAATGTTAGTTTCTCATAAAGAAAAGCCAAGCTGTTTATGTCCATGCTATGCTTTTCCCTCCCCCTAATCACACTCACACACATGCACATGTATAATTCTTTGCAGTGCTATGCCTCAGAACTTGCTGGGAAGGAAAAGATGGGATTGTAAGTAAGGCTCGGGATTTCAGCAGTTTTTGAATAGTCAGAATAATAAAGCCAATCTCCATATGATCTGATTACAGAAGTTACATTTATTGAACTAAGCAATTTTGAACATCACACATTTAGCACTGTCTGAAAATATGAATAGGTATAACATGCTCTGTCTTTCACATTTTGTTACCACCCAGATAAAATGGCAGAATGAATTGTTTTGGTGTTTCTTGGATGAATTTTTTGAATTTCTGGTCTGGAAAATTTGAGTACTTTTTCCCACTTAAAATAAAAACAAATGTAAGGTCAGTATCCTGTGGCACAGAAATCCCATATTTTGATCAATTCTCCTTATATAACACCAAAGATTTAACACGGAGTCCAAAAACACACATAAGCCTGTGGCAAACACTTTAACCTTCCTTGATATTCCATCGCTGACCTTAGCATAGCTGTTCCAAACTGAACTTTAAAAGCTGACTTGAATGTGAAATTGCAGAACAAGGAATCACCTACAAACTAGACTGTGTTAAGTATGGTCTAGACAGGGACTGTAGATTCTTATCCCATTACCAGGTATAGTTTTTGACCTCTCTGTCAGTATGGGTTTATTACCTATTCGCCACTCCAGCCCTGCTACTTACCTCCCTCCTTCTCTTTTGTATTCAAACCACTCTCCACTTGATAGCCTGCTCGCTGATGAAGTGAGCTCTTATTGCCAAAAACACATGCATTTCTGATTCAGTTACCCTATCAGGTAAGTCTCTCTCCTGCCTTCTATTGTGTTTTCAGCCACTTGAAAGCATATTTAATTTCCTAGGCTGGGTGAAGATATAATTATATTCTTCAAGTTGTATTTCTTGGAACATGTTCCCCCTAAAATATACTTCTTAGACTTACATCATACTTCATGATACAGTAGCAATAAATGTCCCAATGACACTTGGGACCTGTAGAAGGGTGGTGTCAAACATATGGCCCATGGGCTGGATCTAGCCTGAAGAACCAGATCATCTGGCCCACAGACTTTGCCCTGCCAGGACTGGGGATCTATCTGTGGTGGCAGCCAAGTACCTGGGAAGAAAAGACAGTGCTGGAGCCACATCAGCCTTGTGAAAAGAAGTCCGACACCTCAGTTTGTTCTTGCAGGAGCAGTCAAGCACCCGTGATAACAGGCTTCTTCCCATGGTGCTTCTGGAACTCCAGCACCACAGCTCTCGCTGTTTGACTGCCACCATGGGAACAAGCCACAGTGTTATACAAATAGACTTTTTGCCTATTGCTTTTAATTTTATGTATTTTCTTGAGGTTTGCATTGCCTTAAGAAGCTCCATTTTGTATTGTTCTGTAGCTTGACATAAGTGCTTGACCTTTTACTCTTTTGTATGCTGTATGGGTGAGAGTGTTTGTGGAAAAGGAAAACATCAGGTTGTGACTGACTGAAGAATGCAGACAGATAAAAGATCAAACAAGAAGAATCCACCCCAGAACAGCAAGAGAACAATGACATTTGACCTTCAAGAAAGAACACAGTGATAACCCAGCAAAATCCCAGAGAACTGGGTGAATTTACAAGCTATAAAAGATGGGGCGAGACATATTGATTTTGGGTCTTGTTCTGCATGTCATCCTGGAGCATCGGTTCGTCTGACAGGATGGATTGGCAGGAGCCTGGCTCCTACTCATGATCAACTTGGCTGGCCACTAAGTTGATCCGAGCACTAATAAGACTGGTAACGTATACCAGCACAGAACAGAAATTGGGGTATGAATGTGGTGTGTGTGTATTAAGTGCTTAATCAATAAACGCGGCACCTTATCCGCCTTATCCTCCCTCATAAGATCTCATTCATGATTTGAACAATTGGCAATTTGTGTAACAACAGTGCTGCTGGGACTCCAGCACCTATTTGGTGGCCAAGTACCAGAGCAAAAGCAGCCATACTAGAGCTGCAGCAGCACAGCAGGAAGAAGTCTAGCACTGGGGCTTGTTCCCATGGCAGTAATAAAGTGCCTGCAACATAGGCTTCTTCCTGCTGGGTCCCCATCCAGACTGGCCAGAGTGGGTGCTACATGTATTGGATCCAGCATGCAGGGGTCTGTGGGCCTGATCTAGCCTGTGGACTAGTCTGATGCTGCTCATTTGGCCTGCAGGGCCAAAGAAATTTAATACTTTTGCTGTAGGCTGTGTCTACAGGAGAAATGTACCACATCTGATAGCTGCTCCCAAAAGCATGCCGCACTGCTACAGCAAGCTGGCTCCTAACCTGGAAGAAGCATAGCCACATCTGCAGCTGATATCCCCCTGTCACTTAGCAGTCTTACTTAGCCCACCTGAAGCTGTGCAAAGACACACCTATATCACTTCTGTCTTAAGAGGCAGCTTTTCCAGAGTAATCCAGCCTGCCTGGGGGTACTACTGTTCAGCAGGCTAAATTTACTGTGCAGACATGGCCATAGACACACAAAATAAAAAGCAGATCTTGCTCTAAGGAGCTTACAACCCAAATAGACAAGACAGGCAATGGTTGGAAGGGGAAATGGAAGCATATAGAATGGCAGTGACTTGCCTAAAGTTACACAGGAGATCAGTGATCAACCTGGGACCAACACCTTGACTCCTAGGTATTCTCTCATTCACTAGACCACTGGCCTTTGGGAGAAGAAATGGTTTCTGTGTGCACTTATTTGTGCTACTACTAGTTGTCTCCAGGCATGGCCCCGCACACATTCATAGCTGATTGCCCCAGGTGGGATAGGGGAGGCTGGGGTGTGTACCTGTGCTGGCCCCAGCAGGCTTTCCTGGAGTCCTGGGGCCTCCCGGGGCTGCAGTGGCAGTGATTCAGGTGCACGGATCACTGGCTGGCAGCCAGAGCATGGCTCAGGCCAACCAGGCTCCAGTTTTGGGTTGGTGCATGCTGCAGCAATGTACACAAACCCATTTTTTTCTGCCAAGGTTTTTTTTGGCACTGGGATTATTTGGTGTCAAAAAAATCCTCTGCAGTGCAAATTAGCAGTACAGTGAATACATGCATGTGTAGCACGTGTGGTTTGTAGCACTGCAGATGGGTTTGCAACACTGCAAACTGCACGTGCACACTTATGGGGACACACCCAGGGTGCGTGTATGTGGACACAGACTTGGACATTAATGCCCTCTGCAAACACTCTTAAAATCTCTTACGTTTTCAAAAATGAGCTGCTTAAGAGCAATCCTCCATATATGAACTAGAGAATATTTTTGAAACAGGCTCTCTAGCAAAACACAACAAACCTTTTAAGTTTGAAGCACTGTATATATGTGCGGAGGTCTTCTATGTAAAGGGTTTCTTCCATTCTATGTACTTTTTCATTTATAATGGGAGATAGTTATTCATAACAACATGGGACATATTTCTACATATATGAATTCAATAAAATGGTACTTCAAGAGACTTCACGTTTGGTCTTGTGCTAAAGTAACATTTTAAAAATCAAACTTAACAAAGGGATAATATGGGATATCTTACTTTTACCTTAATCTAGGAACCAAAAACTGTAACAATCATGAGAAACATTTACCTTAGATGAGTTGAAATCAATGACATCAGCAAATGTAATGGGAAGAAAGTAAAATGAAGTTGATAGGACTTATTATTGCCTAATAAAGGAATGGTTGGGAATGGGGCGTGCTTTCACTGGCCTAATTCCATGCCAGAGATATTCACCTTTTACCACATCAGAAAACTAGTTTTTCATCTCATTAATTTTATTAGTACCATAACTTTATTAGCACACTTCTCAGAGCCTACAGGTCCAAATACAACAGGACCCAGTTTGACATCACTAGTCTTAACTACCTCAAAGTAATTTAAATAGTTGTAAAGCATGATAATTTCTGTTTCTTGGATATTGTTCACATTTAAGTGATCTCTCCCGTTATTAAGTGACACTACTCATTTAACTCAGCTTTATATTTGACATCTACTGTCAGCATTAATGGAGCCACAATAAAACTGCATGAGTGAGACACTACTGATGGGTTTTTTTGCTAGCATTTGCATCTATGACACATGCCAGGCCTTTTACTTTACTACCATCCACTTCCATAGGAATAGGAAGCATTTCTTTCTAATCTATATTTGTCTCTGATTGCTGAGGAGCCTATACTGTGTTGAGTTACTGTGAAAGAGCTCTGCATTTCATGGTAATGTATTCTGTGTCTGAAGAGGAGGGAGCCTCTTGTAGCTCAGACGCTGATCTTGGATTCAGGAAAGCTGAGTGCTGTTTCTCACTGTGCCACAGGCTTTGGGTCACTTTGAGTAAGTGACAGCAGAGTATTAAGTTGTGCTATCAGGAAACCAGTTTCCACCCATGCAGTCCTATTCCATACATGTTAGAAATGAACTGTGGCTAAGACATTATGAAAGGGGTCCTTGACACTGTGCTCAAGCCCTTGGTTTTTAGTGTGTTCAAGAGTGGTAGATTGGAGTACACCTAGGGAGTTTTCACCCCTTCATTTCCAGGATAGATGTATGTAAAAAGGGAGTATCTGAGCAGATGAGACTGAGCACCCTACTGCCATGTTGAAGACATGTCCTTTATCACTTCAGTTCCCCATTAATAAAATGGGATAACATTCATTCCTTTTTCTGTCATGGGAATTTTTAGTGCCTCTGGGCAGAAGCTGCCTCTTATTAATGCTTGTATAGTGCCTAGCACAATGGGTCCTTAATTTTGGCTGGGTCTCTAGGCCATTAAAGAAATAAGAGATAATAAAAAATAACCATATGCAGCACATACTACAGGTGGTGCTAACTGTATCCCCTTTGCAGTAAATAGTATTAAGCCTGTAAATGGCCAAAGTATTGCTTACTATTTGAGTTCGCATTCAAGATCTTCTCATTAGGCTTTTTAAGGGAGCTGCTAGGATGATACAGATATTTTTGTGTGTTGGAACTTTAAGAAAAGGGGCAGTACAGTGTGAAGCTGGTAGCATGACAAGTACATCAACTCTCAATAATTCTGTAGGGCTGGATCAAGCACAAAGAAGAGTAAAATGGTAAACAGAAGATCCAGGTGGTTGAACTTTTTGAATTTCTGGTCTCTTCATCCCATCTAATACCTGCCCCATGACTTTGAGAAAGACCCAGGAGAGTAAGGGAGGACTTCGTGTGATCTTAGGCATACTTGAAGAGAGCAGTTGTGGTCTTTCTATAAGGAGGTATGGATAGGGTCAGAGCCCATGCATCCCTTCCCAGATCAGTGCTTAGAAGGGAGAACAAAACACAACTGATTAAGGCCTGTGTCTTTTGTACATGGGACTAAAGCAGATAACAGTACTAGCTCGCAGTTCTATAGTCTTGGAGAAATCTGAGTGCTTGTAGGGTATCTTAATGATCAAGAGCCTAATAAAAAAGCCCACTGAAATCAATACATACCTTTCCATTGACTTCAATGAGCTTTGGATCAGGTACTACTGTAATTAGTTCTCAGACACAAAGTACATTAATATGAAGTTAAGGTGGAAGTTCATATCAGTCAAGAAGAAATAGAGTTTTGATGTAAATATCCTCAAACCAAGTGTTAGCTACCTAGGAGATTCAATATTAAGGATAAACATAAAAGAAATCCAGACACATTCAGCGAAAGGCATTCATAATTGTGCACGGGGTTGTGGTGACTATACCTTAATATTTGTAATCCTTGATTGAAAAAAAAAAAGACTACTTCTGCCCCCACCCCACTATGGCATCATGCTGGGAGAATTGCTTAAATGCCCTAAACAATTAAGTGACTTAAACAACACAGGGGAGAATTAAGTGCTTTAATTGGGCATTTCCAAAGAGGCCACTCTGAACTATATACCAGTTCCATGAAAGTGTATGCAGTTCAGAGATTGGTAGAAATGGCATTTTAACCTGTAGGACCAATGTGGCTCTTTGTCTCCCTTTAGTGGTCAGAATATATAAAACACTTATAAATCTATCCTCTTCAAAGTAGGTTCTTTACTCCAGAGCAGTGATTCTCAACCTTTTTAGGCTTGAGATACCCCTTGATAGATCCAAGTCACCCCTTAGAAAATGTCAGCTCCTAGCTTTCACTTGTTTTTTCACTACAGAAAAATAATAGAGCAATTCTTTTCTTGAAAAGGACTCAGAATGACCACAACATGTCAAAATATTTTTATACTATAAATTCATTTTTGAAATCTCTGGGTTTCTCTCTCTCTCTTGCTCACTCTTGTACACACACATACTATATTTTCACCTTCCTTCCTGATAATCTAGAAAAGGCACCAATACAAGAAAATGATGTCTACATTCCCTTTAATGACCACAGTGGCCCTGTTCTTTGTACACAATTGTAAGTGTAATGCATGTTTTGCTTTTGCCATTACTCTTTTTTTCAATCTTCCATTCATTATGAAATGTGGGGGCAAAATTTACTATCAGAAATACATGCACAACATTCATTAACTTCCATTGGATGTGTACACATACAGGTCAAGATCCTCTTCTTTTTAAGACCAGATCTACACTTACCAATGACTTGAGTAATGTAGCCCTGCTCTATACCACTGTGAAGAGAGACGTTGTTTGTCCAGATCAGTCTCAGGGCATCTCCATGGCAGTATATAATGGATATAATGACTTTATAGTCATGGATATAATGACCTTAAATTAGCTAGCTCTGGCACTGCTAGCAATGTAGCCATAACAGCAAAGCTGGCTCAAGAAGCTGGGTAAAAATACTGGTATGAGACAGGCTGGGAACAGTCATTACATTTGTTTGGGGACAAGTTGTGCCTATGTTTGTCTGGGAACAGAAAAGTCCCAGGAATGGCACATATATACATCCCCCTTATAATCAGGGTTTAGTGAGCAGCTGAACGCACTGCCACTTTCTGTCATTGATTCAATGACGCAATCCCAGGACTACTATTCAGATGCACTTTGCAGTGTCCTAGGACAAACTGTTAGCGTTTCTTATTCTGTGAACCTTTTAAGGGTTTCTTCCTAGACCATGGTCATGAACATCTAAACGACTGAAGTTTTTCCTCAGACACATGGGCCCCCCCCCCACCAAGCTGTGGCTCTTTCCCATGTCCCCCCCTCCCCCGCCCCAGCTGGGCAGTGCCTGCCCCCTCCCTCACTGTGGGGGGCATTGAGCTGCCCCCCCATGCCTCTTCCCTTCCTCCTCCCCTTCCACCCCACTGGAATTACCACCTGGAGCCAGCTGTATTGGATATCGGATCAATATTGGCCAATATGCCTCCTTAAATATCGGCATCGGCCCCCAAAATCTCTATCGGTGCACCCCTAATGTTTGGTATTTGTGAAGACGGCTCAATTTACCTTTGGCTGACAGATTCCAAAGATAACATTTGGGGTCACAGTCTGAACATTTTTTCAATTAAACCGTCCTTTTTGAAACCTCTAGTTAGCAATCTGTACCACAACATGAACAGGTCAGATTTTGATTGTACTGTGCTACAAGTGCAATACCTATATTGCTTTGACAGCCTCTTACAGTCATTGTTTCTTTAAACGGTGTGCTTCCATACTTCTGGGTATGGCTGAACTGAACTGCGTTCTGCAACGTTCCCAACAGATTTTAATTCTCTGCTTCATGAAGTCTGATGGATGTTGTTGTGTTATTACACCTAGAACAGACTTTTCACAGGGAATCAGTTTGCACAGTTAAAAGTCCCCAGTCAAATGCACTTGAAATGACAATAATTGTAACTAGCTGTATTTAAAGTTGAAGTAAGCCCCTGTACCTCTTTAATGCGGTATTCTGGTCGACTGCCAGCTTGATAAGAACAAATATTTGAAAGATTCCAACGGATCTGATCTGCGCAAGAGTTACTCAGCTCCAAGATTACAATAATCCTCCCCCGCTCCTCCCCCCTTTTCATTAAAACTTAAACAAAAAGTGTCCTCTGGAGATTAAAGTGGAAAAGAAGAGGAAGATTGTTTTCTCTGTTGTTGCCTTGAGACTGCCTGTTAATCATTTTATTTGAAAATCCAATACTGCCACAGCTCTCACACAAATTTTAGGAGACTTCTCCTGGTGCTTAACTGTGTAAGATTTATAATACTGCACTCCAGTTCAGTCCACAGAATGTGAGACAAGAAATGAGCCAGCCTGTGCTGAGAAAGACAGCCAAAGACAGACCCTTTCTAGCTCCAATGGAAGTGACAGGTTGAGGGAATCCTCTCCCTGTCAGGCACTAGCAGATTATATTTGCAAACCCTGCTCATCTGTCTCTAGCATTCAGGAATGCTGTGCCTTTCTGAAATGGGTTTTGGCTGAAGCCTTGCACTAACCCATCACAGGGCCAGCTGACACCATAAAGAAGCTGCCAAGTTTCAGAACCAGGCTGGAAAGAGCTGGGGGAAGGGGGATGGGGGTTGGCAGGGGAAGGGGCAGGGGGAGGTTTGGATACTGTCTTCTGGTTTGCTTTTTCCTTTCAACACTGTCCCACCCGCCTGCCCCATTCCCAACCCATGGTCCTGCTGCCAGCATGGGAGATCTGCCTACCTCCAACTTACAGATTCACATGCTCAGCCTGCAGCCCTGTTGGTGATCAGTGCTCCTTCCTCTTCCAGTCAAGAATGGCTAGCACGGAGAGCAGTGGAGGGCAGGGGCTGGTTGCATTACAGAGAGCAGCCATCTCGCCAGCATGTGGCTTTTTGCCTGTGGCACCTGTTTTAAGGGACAAATCAGGGAAAGCCAATACTGGGCATGATCCAAGATGTGGAGTATAGGCCACTCATGCTGTTAAGAGGGGTAGGGGAGTCCCCTATGAGCAATTGTCTCTTATTCCTGCATCTACTTAATGACTCCTTTCACTTCCCTGCATCTCTCATACTTGCTTCCCCCCAACACTATTGTTCCTTTTCCCCACCCTCCCCCTCTCTGTACTCTATCTGTCACTTCCATGGCCCTCTATTCCCTTCTCCCTTTTGCCTCTTTTCCCTACTCCTAATTACTCATCCTTTTCTTTCCACCTCCCTTCATTTCTTGCCCATCTACTTCCTTCCCCAGAGCAGGACTGTGTAGTAGTGCTGACTAATGGTTAAGTTAATTCTGTCTACAAATCAGTGTCAGGCCAGCTGGATTCCATTTCTCTGCCATGGGCATCAAAGACCAGCTGGCTCTGAGCTGAAGCAAAACTACCTTCTAGCCAATGCCATTTGGGTGTCCCTCTATAAAAATATGCCATGAAGAAGAGGGAAAACACCTTTTCTCTCCTGCTGCAAAGAGTAAGATGTAGACAATGGCTTGACATTGCAGCAAAATAGGTTTGGATTGGATATCAAGAAAACTTTTTCACTGTTAGAACAGTGAGGCAGCGGAACAGATTGCCTAGGGAAGTTGTGGATTCTTTGTCACTAGAGGTGTTTAAGAAGAGATTAGATGAGCACTGGTCTGGGATGATGTTCTCATATAGGCAAGAGCTGGCACTTTCCTGGGCACCACACTGTTGCCCCAGCTGCAGAACTGCACTGCTACAACTGTGGTTTGTATGTCTGGCACCTAATTAAGAGGCACAAAGGCAAAATCTAGCACTTGAAAGCATTATATGGATTTGTGATATTCCCTGGAGGAATTTCAGTCTCTAAATTCAAGAATGGATTACAAGGCTAAAATTAAGCATTTAGATCTTTGGCAGATCTAATCTTGCTTCAGTATTCTTCATGGTTTCTTTTCTGACCACTGTTCCTGCATTTCAGAGAGACAAATACCACCAGTAAGCATGGATTGGAGAGGAACCATACCCTAAAACCTCTTTTAAGGGTCTGTGGTTCTTTGATGAGGCCAGGCAAGAGCATGAAGAGTCATGGGTTACCAGGGCATCAGCCCTAGGTACCCACTTAGAGGAGGCACAAGAATGGCAGCTGTTGCCACTGCCAGCTCAGATACCACAACCGCCCTAGTTAGCTTGGCTCCTGCAGCTGCCACCAGGACACAGACCCTGTTTGTTACATCTCTGAGCTAGGTACAGTTTTCTACTCATTGTTTTAAAGTGTCACATGTGAGGGGACAGAACAGAATGGGAGTTATCTATTCAAAACAAGAAGCATACACCATTTGGTAGCATGCCTCAATCATAACAGGTTAGTGGGGATAGCAAGTCACAGTAATAGGAGCAGTAAGTTCTTCTGAGTCTGGATTCTTCAGAGGCTTGTACATTTTTTTTCAAACCCTACATGATATGGACTGTGAGACATGCCTACAATTTGAATATAATTTAAAACATTGTGCATAATTCCTTATGCACAGAGATTACCATCAACATTTTACAGCCATCTGTTTACAACCACTATAGATAACATTACTGGGGTTATTTGCAATGTGCCAGCAGTGAAGGGAATGGGATGAAGATGCAATGCAAAAAGGGTTGCAAAACTGATGCTGATTGGGCTGGGTAGAGGGCCGGAACCCAAATCACTATAAAATTGCTACTACTTGCTGGTCTCCAAAGTGAGATATAAGTACTAGAAATCACATGCAATTTCCCTGTGCATTTGGCACCATCCTGAGGGCTCCCAACCAGAATGTTTAGGGTCAGGCAGTAAGAAGAGGGCCTAATTTGCATGCGATTACACAGATTGCATGTGCAGCCATAGGAAATCCATGCACAATTAACTGGTTATTTGTGCATGCAACCACCTTTTTTCTGTATGCATAATTAGGCACATAACTGTACGTGCACTTTCTTGACAGTCTAGCCCTTTTTGTTTTAGTACACATGAATATGCCATGCTGCATTTTAAGTTTGGTGCTTGTTTGTAGCTATTTAAACAGGCATCAGTGCTGAAAGGTCAAGATATTCTTAGAGACATAAGGAAAAGTTGGCTTTGTCACAGCTTTCCAATATAATGTGCAACAGACAATTCAAATCATACGCCAAAAAAATTGAGCCTGTAAGTTGCTGATGTTTCCATTTTATTTGCTTACTTAATTTGATTCTTACTCTTCTCCTATTAAAAACCTACACAGGGCTTGGTACCAAATGAGAATACAATAAAGACGATTTCTTTTCAAGCCACAGCTGTGAAGGAGAAAAGTCACGCCAACATGATACTGCCAAACCCCAAAATTATGAGTCAGGTATCTAAGACTCAGCAGATAGGAGTAACGTCATACGATCATTTTAGCTGCCTACTGTTGTTTGAGCCATCAAGAATCATATTTTCACACTTTTCTCCGCAACAAAGGGCAGGAAAATCCTTTTAAAAACACACACGTACATGCACACACACACACACACACACACACACACACACACACACACACACACACATGCTGAGTTTTTTCCTTGGAATTCCAGGACTCCAAAAGAGGAGGCTTTAAGGAAAATAAGAAGTATTTCAAGACTTACAATAAGTTGCAAATACTTGCACCATTTCCTTTTGATAATTATAGATCTTTCCATAAAAAGCAACAAAAATATAATAACATTTAACTAGAAGGGACAGAGGTACAGTGTAGCCATGCTAGCAATTAGGATTAATGGCAAATATTACACTCAGTGGCTCTCTGTTATCCTGGACAAGGCTGTGCAGATGGCCTATAGGCTGGACTCGCTCTCCAGTCTGGGATCCATTCCACCTACCCTCATGCTTCCTTCCATGCTCTTCTAAAAGTGATAAGGGTGCACTGATATAGCAGTCTCCTCACTCCTCTGCTTGACAGCTCTGTAGTTTATAATGGTGTAACCTGGATGGTACTGCAAGAGGTACCCCCTCTCCAATTGAAGGGATGCAGGTGCACAAGTGCTGTGGGAGGTGTAGGGACTCTCCTTCGCCACAGAGCAGAGCCAGACCACCAATGGGGACTTAACCATATACCTTTTAATACTGGGAACATAGCAGGCATAAATCAGAGGGTATAGTGGACACTACAGTGTCCAAAGGGGGCAGGATTCAACAAAGGTTAGACACTTACAATCAAAAAGAGGGTTAACAAAATATAAAACTCAAACAGGAGAACAAACAATATGGGTTGGTGAAATATACAAAGGGCACAAAATGCAAAATGTCAAATGACAAGGAAACATAGGGTCTTGGTACCTGAAGGGGGAGAAAGCACAATGGCCCCTTTCCACTGCAAGAAGATTTCACTCATCCCAGCTGGGACTTGAACCCAGTCTCCCACATGGTGGGCAGGAATGCTGCCACCCAGCCAGCACTGCTCTAACCTACTAGAGGGCTTGACCTTCCCAGAGCCCAGCCTCATATCGAGCTGCCTGGCCTCTGATTGGAGGAGCTGGAAGCAGAGCTGGGAACCCCTCAGGTCGCTGCTCAGATCCTTCCTGGAGCTGGGGAGCCTCTCTTGCTGGCTGCAGCCTCTCGTAGGGGATCCTGGAGCCCAGTGGGGAGTCTCTCCTGCCTGCTGCATGCCGCGCTGCTGAGGGTCCCACTGCTGCCTGCAGGTCCTGCTCTTTCAGGCTCTTCTGAGGCAACGGCTCCTGCCCCGCTGGCTCAGCTCTTACCAGCTCTGTGAAGCTCCTTCCTTGTTGTCCCTCACTGGTCTATCTTTTGAGTCAGCCCATGCTGCCCCTTCTATCCCCCTCCCGGTGACCCAAGGGGCCAATCGGTACCGGGGGTGGGGTGGGGAGGGGCTGAGTCTCTGGGACCTGATTGGTGTGGAAAGGGAATCCCAAGTCCTCCAATCATCTTTTGCCCTTTCCAAACCCCTGGGCCAGGTCACTGCCAGCCAGCCCGTCACATCGGCACTATTTGGAATTAGGATGAGAGACTGTCATGGGGGGAGGTTATCATGTAATTGCCTGGTGAGAGCTGCTTTCACCTTCCTCTGAAGTAGCTGGTAGTGGCCACTATTAGACACAGGATACTGGATTAGAGAGACTGATGGTCTGTCTGATCCACTTTTGCAATTCTTGTGTGCCTGTATCAGATGAAGTCAGTCAAAGATTCCTCCTATGCTCACACCCTTGTGCACTTCCTAATGACCCACTGTAACCCAGCGCTCAGTAAGACATTTAAATCCACAGAGAAAACAACCGAAGTATGAGTAATCAAAGGGCCAAAATACTGGGGCAGATCCTTAGCTGTCTGAGTATTCAGTGACTTCAACGGACCTATGACAAATCACATCAGCTCTGGAGCTGCCTCATTAACAAAAACATAGAACAATCAATGCTAATGGTAGGTGGCTGGCATTCAGACAGACATAGTATTTCATGTTCCTTGTTTAGCAAACGAGATCACTCAAATAGGTTGAGTTAAAAGCAGACACAAATTCTTTGGATTGCTAAACTAAGGGTTTGACTATGCTTTTTCATTATGCTGCTGGAAAAGCACCCGTGTTGAAAACAAATTCAATAGCAGAATCCAAATTGACTGCTGCTGGGGCCACTTTTTGAGTAACATATGAATTTTTCATTTTCTCCACTAGAGTATTATTGAGATGTGGAGTAAAAAACATCTGAATATAATAGTAACTTTGGAATAGACTGTTGGTGGAGGTGGTTCAAGCACCCACTTTGAATGCCTTCAAGAGACATTTGGATGTTTATCTTGCTGGGATCCTATGATCCCTGCTGACTTCCTGCCCCTAGGCAGGGGACTGGAGTCGATGATCCTCCAGGGTCTCTTCCAGCCTGAATGTCTATGAAATATATGAAATCTATGAACTCCCTGAATGTAACAGTAACTCACACTGTCTAAGAGTAAAAGCAAACAAGTAGCATGGAACATGTGGTTTAATTTTCTTTTACACAAGGAGAATATGGGATCATGCTGTACATCTTAGCATGTACATGCTTGTACATCTTAGCAGTGCAATGCCAAATGCCACTGCAATTCCTAACTACAGCTGGCTAAATTCTAGTCACAACTCTAACTTGCACAAATATAATTAAACCACTGGCTTTGCCCAGGGCATACATGAGTTCAGATTCTAACCTTAATATGTGAGAATAAACAGTGTAATACAAAGAAATCAAACATCAAGCATCATGAGCAAGCAAAAAAAAAAAAATCACTTACAGGCAGTGTGACACACTTACTGTTATAGTATCTGACAAATTGGGTGCATCTACATGTGCACAGTTAGTGTACAGTAACCAAAAGTTACTGCATGTTACTGCACAGTACAGGTCTGTGTCTATATGTGCATGCCCATATTGTGCAGTAACTGTGGTGACTTATGCTGAGTTGGGCATGATTCAGGTAGCAAATTTATGCCCACTTAGTTACTGCACAGTAAGGCCCGTGTATACCTCTTACTGTGCAGTAACACTGTGTGTGTGCTCCAACTTGGGAGTAACTTTACTCCCAAGTTGAAGTGCACACACAGTGTTACTGTGCAATAATGCCTACACATGTAGATGCTGGTCTAAAAGCCACTTACTGTGCAGTAACTTACTATACAGTTAGTTACTGTGGAGTAAATGCACATGTAGACACACCCAATGAGTAGCCAAAGAGTTCAATGGAATTACTCATGGAATAAGAAACTATTCCATTAAGAAGGTCCTTTTCTGTTTCTCAAGCTATGATGAGAGGTCCAGCTAATGTCTTTAAAATAATTTAAATCATTCAGTCAAGTGGGTGATTTTTTGAAGAGCAGAAGAGTGCATTGATATTTTCTTATCTACTTCACATTGATTAATTTAGGCCAAGTATTTGGAGCATTGTAAGTAAATTTAGACAAATATCTACAGCCTCCCATACAGTGCCACACAGCTGGAAGCACTGAAAGTTATATTCTATAAGCCAAAAAAGGGTGTCTTCTTTTCTTTGATCAAGGGAATAATGCTGTCCTTCTCAATCATAACATTTAGAGCAGAGCAGATACAACAAACATTTCCATGAGTATGCACTCAAATGTTTTAATGAGTTTTCCTTCAGAGCTTGCTCTTCATGAATAGAATATTGCAGGTGATCATGCTGAAAACAAGGACTCTGCTAGTAAATATGGCAGAACTTTCTCAGACAGCAAATGTAAACTTCAAACCCTGAACATTTCTTCTGCAAATCTAATTCTGAGCTCTGACTGTCCAATTGGGGAACCAAAAAATAACACATGACCTTTACATCTAATCCAGACTTCATTAGTCACAAGGAACTACTCACAAACAAGCTAGCGAGCAAAAATTAGACACAGAAGAAAATGAAGGAAAATCAAAATCTGCTCATGGGCAATTCACAAACAGAGCAAGAAGCAAAATTTGTGGAATAAATTATTCATTGCAAATTACTCCCCTGGCTCTATTAATATTTATGCATTCAGTAACTCTGTTTAATTTCTCATGAGAATGTATGAAATAATATCTGTGGTCTGTGTAGGAGTATATCTGGAGGGGAGGGAGTAGATACCTGAAGAAATGGAAGGTAGAATGAATGCTAATTCTATTCCCCACTCTGCCACATTGGTCTTGAACTTATTACATTCTTTTTCAAAGTACAAGATGTAAACATATCTCTGGACCTTGGTGCTGAAAATGCATAAAAAGCATACAACCAACCCATCACAACATGGAGAGGGTCCAGAGGAGGGCCACTCGTATGATCAGGGGGCAGCAGGGCAGGCCCTACGAGGAGAGGCGACGGGACCTGAACCTGTTCAGCCTCCACAAGAGAAGGCTGGGGGGATCTTGTGGCCTGTTACAAACTAGTCAGGGAGGATCAGCAGGCATTGGGGAAGCCCCTGTTCCCCCGAGCACTGCCAGGAATGACCAGGAATAACCGCACAAGCTGGCAGAGGGTAGATTTAGACTAGATATCAGGAGGCGCTACTTCACGGTCAGGGCTGCTAGGATCTGGAACCAACTTCCAAGAGAAGTGGTATTGGCTCCTACCCTGGGGGTGTTTAAGAGGAGGCTAGATGAACACCTTGCTGGGGTCATTTGTAATCTTTCCTGCCATGGCAAGGGGTCGGACTAGATGATCTACTCAGGTCCCTGCCGACCCTAGAAACCATGAAACTATCTTGGGTGTCCTTTGCAACCAAATACATATATGAAAAGGTGGACCACAGAATACAAGGGGAAAATTAGGACACCTGTCCCTCAGTTTTACCCATTGATAAAATAATTATCTGAATATTACACTATTGTTGTGATGCCTTGTGAAGTATCTTGGGCCTGATTCTCCATGGCCTTCCACTTGCCCTTTAATCATGCTGTTACTTTTCAATTGCAGTCATCGCTTTTCACAGATGACTTCCTCCCAGTGCCTAGTTTCCCAAAGCTTCCTCCATCCTTTTTCAAGTCTTCAGCAATCAGGAAATTGATTGGTTTGAGGTTTTTTGTTGGTGTAGAAAGGAGCTGTTTCATTACCTAGATCAATTATTTAATTTATCTTACTCTCTGTACACCTTTCAAATTCCCTCTTTTTGCCCACCTGTATATTTTATGGGCTAGAATATGAGACTTATATTCCCACTGAATAGCATCTTACTCTGAGGGCATCTACACAAGACACTTAACTGTGCATTAACATAGTTTACCGTGAAATAAGTATGTGCATCTACATGTGCACATGCTTACCATGTAGTAAACCTCCCTAATCCCGAGTAAATTTGCTACGTGCAAATGCAAGCAGCAAATTTCCTTAAGATTAGTAGCAGTGTGGTAGCACTCATGTAGATGCCTGACCAGGAGCAAAATACCACAGACACAAAGCTGGCAATGAGAACTCCCTGCTGGCAGGGGCAGGGGAGTCTGTTCCCTCTCCTGGGGGAGAGAGGTGGGAACAAGCTGGGAAGTTTGTTCCCTGATCAGCCTTCAGCCTGCTCCCCTCCCCCAGCTCTGCACTCACAGAACTGGTTGGGGAACAACCACCCCAGCCTGTTTCCCCAGGTCCAGGCTTGCAGAGCTAAGTGGGGAACAAGCTGCCCAGTTTGCACCTGGCATGCAGGGTGGGGGCTGGGAACTCTCCTGGCCAGTCCCATGCCCTGATCCAGAGATTGAGGCACAGAGCTTGAAAAAAGCTGCAGGGGTGGGGTAGATCCCAGGTCCCTGCCCCACCATGCCAGAGAGAGCTAGCTGCTGGCTGCCCCACCAGCAGATTGGGGCAGGGGGCTGGGAACTTCCCCTTCCCTGTAGCTCTTTCCAAGTTCCCTGCCAATGATTGGGGAGCCAGGGCCAGGAACTCCCTGCTGCCGGGGCAGGGGGACATTGTCCTCACCCCAGTAGCAGAAGCAACCCTGGGGCCAGCAGACAACTGTCCACTGGCCCAGTGCTCCCTGCCAGCTCCTGCACTAGCACCCAGGGAGAGCCTAGAGTTCCCCCCGTGGTGGCATAGGCCCATTGCAGGGCTGCAGGAAATTTGTTGCAAAGAGCAGCAAATCTTCTCCCTAATCTCCACATGTGTAGACACCTGCCTGAAAGCACTTACTTCATAGTATTTTAAACCAAAGTAAATGTAGGTCAGATGAAATGCATGTGCAGATGCACCCTGAGAGTAGTTCCACTGAAATATTTACTATGAGTAGAATCTGATTCCTATTGATTACAATGGACGCAGTTTTCATACATTAAAATAATTTGTATTGTTAATCTCTGTTGTATGATAATCTCTGTTTTATCAACCATAGAGAGTCACTTCAGAGTCTGTGTAAAAGCTCTCAAATTCTGGACTTAATTAACTTGTCAAACAACATGGGTAGTCAACATAACTCCCTCTTTAGTACAGCTATGATACTATAACATAAACTCTTGGGGAACAGTTTAAGCAGAGTTTTGCATATTTAGAGTGGTTGATTAAAATAATCCCCCAAATGGGAAAGTTCTAAGTCAAAATAACACTGAAATGCATTGTACTGGATAGTAATACTGTACAATAGTATATTTTTCAGAGATGGGCTCACACTAAAACCCTCAGATGCAAATACAGCTGAAGTTTGATGATGCTTAGGACTAAAGAAGCTGGTATGCTTTGACCACTGTCTATCACACAGATAAAATCCAGACCTATACCTCACTCTGATACTGGGCTGCTGGATGATCTTAGCCACATCATTTTACCTCTCCATGCCTCAGCTTCCCAACTGTAGTATAGGGATAATGATAATGGCTTCCTTCGTAGATGATATGCTGTGTAAGGGCTAGGTATTATTACTGTTACCTCATGCTCACCAAGTGTGTTCACTGCACTCACCTGTTGTCTCTCATCTTGTTCTTAGATTGCCAGTCCTTCCTCTAAAGAGGCCTTCTATTTGTCAATGCTTTCGTAAAGTGAGTCCCAGTCTCCTAGTGTTACCTTCATAGAAAGAGCAATAAAAACACACTAGCAAAATCCAAACCCTGATACAGATCCAAATCTCCTGGCTCATCTCTATAATAATTTTTATTATAGCTTTGAGTTGAATTATTTACCTACAGACAACAAGGCCCACACACCTGCATTGTAGACTGGTGTGTAGAAACACTGATGAAAGGAAGATGGCGATGATTGCTCTCACTACTAACAGTGTTTCACTCCTTTCTCTGGGGATCTGCTCTTCTGGTTTTCTGAGCAGACCAAAATTGCTATTCCAAACCCTGAGTCTTAATTGTTAGAGGGCCTTCCAGCCAGCTGAGAGAAGGAAAGGGTACAAACTTCTGCTACACAGCCACTTTCACATTACCCTTATACACTTGCTTCTATCACTCACATGCAGAGAGCGGTCTGGATTAACTGCAAGGTGACTTGTGCATCCCTTCTACCTTGCCACACCTGGGAAATAAGCCCTTGGGAGAGACAAGAAAGTGCAGATTTGAGAGATGCCTCACCACCTTCCCTCTGTCCTTTTGATCTGGTCCATTAATGTTTAGAGAGCAGCAAGAGATGCCATCTACCTAGAAAAATCAGGCAAAAGACAACAGGGAATGCTGAAGCCAGGTAAAGATGTCATGGAAGGCTTCTGGGTGACACTGAATTCCTGGCAAAAGTTTCACGCAAATTTAAACTATACATAATTTGTTTTACAAAAGTACTGGGTTCCCACAAACTCATCACACATGGTCAAAAATGCCATTGCAGCCTCAGAAGCTGGAAGATTAGGATTAGCAATATTCTTTGGCCAAGAGAGACAGTAAAATCAAGAGAGAATCTAACACATGAGATGTCACAATTACAACAATCACTGTAATGAAATGTATTACCAACTGAGGTCAGAGCCACATTTTGCTCAACAGTGCATATGGTGCAAATCTACACTGCCTTCTGCCTCTCTCTACATATACAGAGACAGGGTCTGCCCTAAAGAGCTTATACTCTAGAGGCAAGATAGAGCCAATGTCCCAGTCTCTCACTACCACTTCATTCAGCTGCCTGTGACTTTTCCCTCCTCACTAGCAAGAGTAAAACTTTGCCAGCCTAGCTGCATTACATCTAAGCTGTGACACTACCTTACAGCCACAGTGTGCTGCATATATTAGAAATACACTCTGTTATTATCAATGTTCTTCACTTGGTAGGGAGTCAGGATGAGGCAGAAGCGTATAAAGCTAACACAATTCACGTTTCACATTCATCAACCTGCATCAGTTTTAATGCTTCAAATTAAAAATCCCTACAGCAGGGAGACCAGTGATACCGTAGGTGTAAATCCTCCCTGCCGTAGGCAAACTCTTTGCCATTCCATCTGCTACCACACATGCTAATCCTCAAAACATCACAGCTTGCAAGCTCTGTGTGCTGTATGTAAATATTTTCAGTGTAGGCAGGTGAATCCTGGGTTGCAGTGTAAACAGTAAATCCTCGGGTAATACCCCAAGATGCTGATCTGTTTGACTGTAATCTCACTTTTCATATCTAGCTTCCACCAATAGCAGCCCCTTCTAGAAATACAGAGACACCATCTGGGATCCAAGACAGTGAGACTGTTTTGCCTTGCAATTGGTACGGGTGAGAAAACTGAAGCAAAGCACAACTGAGATGTTCTGGCAGGCATCCCATGAGCAAGAGAATGCTTCCCTATCTCTGACAGTCTGGATTAAATCATTACAAATTCTTGCAGTTCCTTTCTCCTGCCCCCGCCCCAGAGTCTGCATTAACATATCCAGGCAAAAACACACTCTCTCTGGTGGAAGCTTTTATCCAAGTGGAAAAGTCACTAACCAAGAAACTCAGTTGTTTTGCATTCAGTTAGAAATAATGGTATTACCTCCATCTCCTGTTATTTAGTGATACTGTCATAAATATGAACAGTACTTTCAAGTGATCAGAGATCAACAGAATCAATTGACATTTTTTACTGATATTTCTGTAAATAAATTTAAGTTCCATTGAACATTGTTGGCCTTTGTCCAAAAGATTCCAGAACCTGCAGGCAACTGAAAACTGAAATAATTTGCTTTCCTCGAACAAAAACCTGAAAAGTTGTGAAAACAAACCAAGTAATTTTTTTTTTTTACTTTCACCTTAATTTTTCTTGGGGAAGAAGAAGGGGAATGAGTTCCTGACCCGCTTCAGCCTTCATTTTCTCTTCCTCCATAGAATAGGATCAGCACAGACAAGTGAAAGCCACACCAATGGCTTTTCTGATTGCCATGAAGTCCCACAGTCTTTCCACACCAGCTAGAAAGGATGCCAATCCAAGACTACTATAAGGCCACCTTTTCCCTAAGAATTGCATCCATTAACACTTATTACTACATAATGGCCATGTCTACATGACTGGCAGACTGCGCAGTTGTTACTGCACAGTTATTTACTACTTTACTACTTGCAAGTAGTAAATGACTGCACAATAACTGGTGTTACTGAGCAGTACCATTGCCGCATGTGGCAGTAGCATCTTGTGTAGATGTGCCCAATAATGGTTCTTAGTTATGACCAAGTCACATTCAGAATGATGACAAGAGGTAAAAGGCTTAGTATCCAATTTCCAATCTCCTGCTCTAGTCAACCACCAGGATTTCAGGACTAATACTTCATTGCTTTGCATCTTGGGTAGCTTTTTAAACCAGTGCAAAGTGGGTATAAGATGCTGGTATTAAAAATCAGGTGGGCAGTCCTTTACATCCACCCTATACCTTGGTAAATGGCCAGCAGGTGGAGAGCAGTGTGCAATCAAATCTTCAAATTTATCTTTTTTAATGTGCGCGGACAAAACACAATGGCCTGATTTAAAACTCACAGAAATCAAGAGCTGTCTGTTCCTTGATTTAATTGGCCCACTGTTCCAAATAGGGAACTAACTGAGGAGATGGTGAAACAAAATAGGTCTACACAAACTCATCTGAAATTATTTTCCATCCTTTTTGGTATTCCATTCCTAACAAGATCATTTTCCTGACATTGCTAAAACTCTCTCTATTTGCTTGCAAAATATTTAGCTATATTTTATATATTTAGCTATATTTTGCAGGGTGAAAGAAGAAGCTGCTCTATAAAAGTTACTATCTCTAAGTAGAAGAATTATCCGCAGTGTCCTTATCTAATCTAAATCTGAGTTGCTTACTTAAATAAAGCACCAAATCATTCAAAGGAAGCAGATTGCATTAAACACAAAGGGCTTGAACTAACTCCCATTCAAGCTAGTTGCAGCCTTTCCCCAGACTTCTTTTTGCTGGATCAGGTGCAAAAATCCACAGCACAAGCATATAATTATAGTACATCTACCAACAGCAAGTGGCTCAGTTCTCATGTATGTTGAGGCCCCTTTATACCTCTCTGGCAATATAAAGAGGCCACAGAATAGGTGTAAAGGGGCCCACTTTAAAGGCCCCTTCATGCTGTCACAGTTGCATAAAGGGGTCTTAGGAAATATGAATCATGTTCAGCAAGCCAGATTCTGCTGCAAGTTACATCACAACAGTGCACAGTGGAGATAATGATATTGCACCTGTGAGGTTATCATAAGAGCATAAAGTTTATTAGATGCTTATGGATTCTACACAACATGGTTATTCAGAGTAACAAGCAGATCTCCATTAGCCAACCTACATCATCTCATTGGATGGACTACAGTTGCCCCACAAGTGCTCTCGTTCAAATCCTATTTCTGTAATCACCGAAGCGTGCATGTATGAAGCCTCCTTCTCAAGGGCATCACAAGTTTTCACAAGTTATTCCTGTGGTGTAGCACATTTCACACAGATGTTCTCTTGAAGAAAAGTTTGTGGAATAGATGCTGGACCAAGACATATCACTGGTGATTTGCCAAGACAGCTTCACGAGTCCACTGTATTTGGGTCTAGCAAATGTAGGGGATAAGCCTACCTTTTCCTAAACGATGATCTGGCTCCCAGTAACACAGATAGATTCAATCTAAGCTGCTTTGTACCAAGCTCTGAGTACCACCAACAGCTTGTTATCAGTCTTAATCAAGTGCAGTACTCCCCAAACAAATCAGGGGTGGTAAGACATCCAAAAAGAATATGTTGCAATACTTCTTTTTATTGATGGCACCTCTGCTTAATTTGATGAGGAGACATAACTGCAGGCATTAGTAGATAGTGAACCAGAAATATTTTGGTGCAAGGAAGATCTATGGATACAATTTAAAAGCACTCTGTTCAGGAATGACGGCTTCTACCAATGGAGATTTTGATCTGAGATGTGCAAACAGACTGCAGATTTTTGCTGAGACAAGAAGCTAAATAAGGACTACTGCCTCTGACAGCTAAAACAGATCAACTGAGAACTACTCCTTCAAACTCCCCTCCCCAGGCAATTCATGAGGTATAATGACAAAGGGAGTTTAGTTAAGCCAAAACCCACACAAAGCTGCTCGTGTATGCTGATGCTTCCCCCAAGCCCACTGCTATATATTCAGCTCTATAACAGATGTCACTTCAGCCTGCTCATTTGTAATTAATGATTAATAACCAAGCAGCCTCCTCACTGGGGCTTTCCCATTTAAAAAAATCATTCTCAGTTTGCAAACCCCCATATGAAAAATAGACTGGTATAAACTCTAGTAGCCTTCTTCTTAACTGCCTTTTGCTCTAGTAAGGAGCCTTTTCCTAACTCTACTCAGCAATGGTAGATACATAGGTTGGCACCTGGATGCACATGGCAGTTACACACAGAGGGACTGCTGGCACAGATTTTGAAATTATGCCTCATTAGCATATAGAAAGACAAGGAAAATGTTGCCTAAACTCTTGCGTGTCACTAATTAAGATTCAGAAAAGCAATGAATCATGTCCTTAAGTCCATCCCTGACCAAAACAGTGTTTAAGCACATGCTTAATTTATAGCTCAAATGAAGCCTTGAATACAGTTACTTGCCTGAACAGAAGCTGAGGGCCGTACTAAACTGCAGAAACAGATTGCCAAAAAAGAGAGTGAAATTTCCTGCAAATTTTTGTTGCACGCTCTCCGGCCCCCACCTTTGCATTTGGTTAACATTTCACAAAAACAGTTTATTTACAAGAATTTACAAAGCACTGACATTTGGCAGTAAAACAGGGGTACTCAAAGCAGATGCCAATTCATTTGAGAACATGGGAGTCATTCTGACTTTGAAGCAAAACACACATATGCTTCCATTTGGAATTTCACTGTAAATATTTTTGTCTCCTTCCCTCACAGGCTGTCAGTGATAATCACCATTAAAAGCTTTAACAGTGCTTGAGTCACAGCGACTCACATGCACCTACTGGCAGTAGTGTTACCTTCTGAATTAGATTTTCTGGATGTTACAGTGATGAGGGTACAAAGACAAGCTTTGGGTTATGTGACTTCATCTTGGGCTTTTTTTGAGGGGCGGGGGGGAAGCTTGAGCATAAAGGAGGATTTCAGAATTAATCCCTATGTATCCAGTCCTCCAAGACACTGAGTGCTCTAATACAATCACTTTGTTGGAGGGGACCTTGAGATTTATCTAGTCCAAAAGTCTGCACAAATGCAGTGTTCTTGCCCCAGTCAGCTTGCAGCTGACCATGAATGAGTCATGACTTCGATCATCAAAATGTCTCATTTTGCACAAGCCAGACAAAGTTCTTTGGGTGAATCTGATATCTTTTATTGGACCAACTTAAATACTTGGGAAACAAATTTTTTAGCAAGATTCTGGGTTTAAAAACCCTTCATCATGCTGAAGAAGCATCTGCAGTTGGTGTGTGCTCTTCTTGGATGGAATGAAAAGTAAAGAAGCCAGAGGCTCGTATGCATGCAAGACAGGCAGTCAGTGAAGATGTAAGTTGAGGAGTTACTGGGTGAGAGACAGGCTGAGTGGAGGGGGAGAGAAAAGTAGTAGGAGGGGGACGAATGTAGTAGTTGGATAGTGGAGAGGTACCTGGGGAGTCAGATGTCAGGCAGGTTATAATGTGTCATAAACACAATGTCTATATTTAGTCCATGATTTTTTGTATCCAGGAGGTTGATGAAGTGGAGTTCATAGGCTTGTCTCTGGGAAGCGTTTTGTAAGTTCCCTTTAAAGATCAGGGCTGAGAGATTGGAGACAAAGCGGTTTTCTTGGGAGAAATGTGCCCCCACAGGTTATTGGGTATTCCTGTCTTTGACAGATTTCCGGTGTGCATTCATTCTGGTGCGCAGTTGCTGTTTGGTCTCTCCTGTGTATTTTCCATCAGGGCATTTGGTGCACTGGATGAAATGTGTTACGTTTCTGGAGGTGCAGTTGTAAGATCCGGGAATGCTGATTGTGGGGTGGTGACCTGGGCCCTGTTGTGGGGTGTAGTTATTGTGGGGGTGGCGGAGATGTGTTGGCAGGTTTTGCACTTCTTGTCATGGCATGGTCTGGATCCACGTGGTGTGTTCTGGGCCTGAGGAAGTTTGCTTCTGGTGATGAGGTTAGTAAGATTCAGTGCTTGTTTGAAGGCTAGGATGTGTAGCTCTGGGAAGATCTCTTTAAGAATAAGGTCTCTTTCTAGTATGGGTTGCAATTGTTTGAGGATTTTCCATATAGGTTCGAGGGAGGGGTGATATGTCATAACCAGTGGGGAGGGGTTTTTGTACTGTAGTAATTCTCCATGTGGTATCTGGGTGGCTGTTTCCAACATGCAATCTATCTCTTCAGAGGAGTGTCCTTGTTGAGTGAAATCCTTTTTAAGTTTAGTGCAGTGGCAATCCCGGGTGCTCTTCTCAGCACAAATTCAGTGCTTTCTGAGGGCTTGGCTGTATATCACAGCTTTCTTGGTGTGTTTAGGGTATTGCTGGTTCTGTGCAGATATGTATATTGGTCTGTGGGTTTCTTGTATAATTAAGTCTGTATTTTACCATTCTGGATACTGATCATTGAGTCTAAAAAGGAGATGTTGGTGCTGGAGTATTCAAGAGATTCATTTTGGATGAGGTACTTAGCTCCTCAGGTTAATGATGGTTAATGTAAGGGTACATGTGTTTCCATTACCCTGTTGTGAGATTAGAATCATTCTAACTTGATGGAACCTGTTAGCTTCCCCAGTGCACTGGACAATTTTCACATTTAACCTGAGATTCAAATGTTATTAATATAATCATTCATGGCTTTAATTAGCATTACAATAAATCTTGCTCTCAGAAGTCCAAAGGGCATCCCATATGGATCCACAATGAATGGACAGCATTTGGCTCTTAGTAGTTAATTATACTTACTATGTCAGGCCTAAGCATGGGTAACTCCCAATGACACCAGTAGGAATTTTGTGTGTGCAAGGTCTGCATTTAAATCAAATTGTTTCCATAGAGTTAAGCAGGGAGTGGTTCAATGCATTTAATATGAAGAGGGCACTAACAACCAGGAAAGCGTGATAAAAATAGTGGAAGGGGATTCCCATCCCCATGAGCTGACCTTCAGATGTGTGATGTGCATTGTTAGAGAAACAGTGGGCCTAAGAATTAAGGCTGAGTGTCCTTGTGGTGGTTGGTACCTTGTCAAGGTGTTATGTCCATAGGGGAATGTTGACTGCTTGAAAGTTTGCTGGATTTTTAGATTGTCTGGTCTCAGCTCATTTATTTGGCTACTTCAGCTGCTATACTATATTTATTCAAACTGCAATATTCTTTAATAATAATTTCTTACTTTTTGTGTATTTCCTTTCCTCTGACTTCCTTGGGTGCTGAGGAAGTTGGCTGATGAGATTGCAGAACCACTGGCCATTGTCTTTGAAAACTCAGGGCAACTGGGAGAGGTCCCAGGTTATTGGAAAAGGGCAAATATAGTGCCCGTCTTTAAGAAAAGGAAGGAGGAGGATCCAGAGAAAGACTGGTCAGCCTTAGCTCAGTCTTTGGAAAAATCATGGAGCAGGTCCTCAGGGAATCCATTTCTAAGCACTTGGAGGAGAAGAAAGTGATTAGGAACTATCCACATGGATTCACTCCAGGCAAGTCATGCCTGACCAACCTGACTGTCTTTTACAATGAGATGCCTGGCTCTGTGGATGTAGGGTAAGCAGTGGATAGGATATACCTTGTCTTTAGCAAAGTTTTTGGCATAGTCCCCTGCAACATTTTCACAAGAATGTGCAGTCAGGGACACATGCAGACGTGCTCAGTATCAAGAGGAGTGCCATATTTTGTTCAATTAGAAATTTGGACGATGGGATGGAATGCACCCTCAGTAAGTTTGCAGATGACAACCAGCTGGGCGGGGAGTAGTGGATATGCTGGAAGATAGGGCTAGGATTAGAGATAGAAAGTCCTAGAACAATTGGAGGATTTCAATTTCTAGGGAGCCTTTCTAGGGCTAGAAAGTCCCGGACAGATTGGAGGATTGGATGAAAAGAAATCTCATGAAGTTCGATAAGGACAAGTGCAACATTCTGCAGTTAGGATAGAACACTCCCATGCACTACTACAGGTTTGGGACCACTGGCTAAGCAGCAGCTCTGCAGAAAAGGAACTGGGGCTGACAGTGGACTATAAGCTGAAAAGGAGTCAACAGCATGCCCTTGTTGCAAAGAAGGCTAACAGCATACTAGGCTGCATTAGTAGGAGTGTTGCCATCAGATTGAGGGAATTGATTATTCCCCTTTATTCAGCCCTGGTGAGACTGCATCTGGAATACTATGCCCCCACTACAGAAAGGATGTGGACAAATTGGAGAAAGTCCAGTGGAGAGCAATAAACATGGTTAGAGACTGGGGATCATGACTTATGTGGAAGTCATGGTTAGCAGCTGAGGGACCTGGTCTTATTTAGTCTGGAGAAGAGAAGACTGAGAGGGGATTTAATAACAGCCTTCAGCTATCTGAAGGGGGTTTGAAAGAGGATGGAGCTAGTCTGTTCTCAGTGGTGGCAGACGACAGAACAAAGAACAATGGTCTAAAGCTGCAGCAGGGGATGTTTAGGTTAGATATAAGGGAAAACTTTCTCATGAGGAGGGCAGTACAGCACTGGAAAAGGTTGCTCAGAGAGGTTGTAGAATCTCCATCCTTTTAAGGCCTGGTTAGACAAAGCCTTGGCCGGGATTATATATTTGGGGATGATCCTTACTTTGAGCAAGGGGTTAGACTAGATGACCTCCTGAGGTTCCTTTCAACACTAGCTGTCTATGATTTTATTATTTTATTATTGAGCTCCCAATGGAAAGACTTGCATTTATTTGCAAGGGAGTTGGATCAGACCCATGATTATTTTTTAACTATTTTTTTTTAAAAGTCCCCTTACCAGAGCACTTTCTCATCTAGCTTATTCTGAAGTAAATTTACAGTCTGGTATTAGTGGTATCATATCATGTTGTCATGGTAATGACTGTGCTGCCATCAGTACTGCATCAAGGATTATATGTCAGGACGGAAGGCAAGATGCACCACAGAAGTCACCATTGAAAAAACCCCAAACATTTACTGTAACAGAGGAGTGGAATTTACTATATCTATAGTTTTCCCTATACTTAGAACAGCAGCACTGCAGTGCAGCAAAGTCTCTTCTTAAAACTACTGTGACTATTATGATTTTCAGATTTTCTGCTGGAAGAAACCGCAGAGGCAGAACATTCAGAAGGCGGTGGATTTGGAACCCACAGGACTTGACTGAATCTGCTGCGTTGTCACTGGTTTATTATAAATCCACTCAGGAGACTTCAGCAGTCTCATTATAGGCAGGAAGATAAGACATGATAATAAACTATCAAAAATCAGAACACTGAGAATGAATCCTTTTAATCTTTTTTAACCAACAAAGAGACCAGTACAGATGGTTTAATAAAATTAAACTTATCTGAGCACATTAAAGAAGATGTAGCTAAAGGAATGTTTTCCATGACTTATCTGGGGCTAAGTGTGTCTGAAAGAGATATCAGTGGTGCCCGATTTTGGAAACACTTAAAACTGGCCAAACCACACCCATTTATTCAATGCCTGTAGCCTTTTTTCCCCCCTGCTACATTTAGCTTTTTCGGCCTGACCCAAAGTCAGCTACAATCAATGGTAAGTTTCCTGCATGCTTCAGGAAGGGGTTAGTTCAGAGGCATTCCACTTGTTACCAGCTGCCAACTAAGCATCAGGCCTTTTGAGTTTGATGATCAGGAAAGGTACTGGGGGGGCGGCGGAGGAGGAAAATGATTTTACCAAGTTTGTAACTGACTTAAGCCTAAAATCGGTGCACTGTGCCATGCACATACATAGTGTCTTTCTCATCTCTCAGTGGTGCTGCAAAGGTTAATCAGTGTTTGTAAGGCATGCTCAGATCTTCAGGTGGAAGGCACAAGGTAAGGAACAAATAATATTAGTAGAACAACAGTACTTAGGATGTGGACACAATATTTATTTACACTGGTATAATTTACACTGGATTTGTATGCCAATGGGAATTAAGTTGGGATGAAGATCAGATAGGTAGCCAGCTATTCTAGGGCAGCTGCTCATAGTAGGCAGTATTATCATAGTTTCAAAGTTCCATAGTTAGTAGGGTCGGAAGGGACCAGAGCAGATCATCATGTCCAACTCCCTGCCATGGGCAGGAAAGAGTACTGGAGTCAAACAACCCCGGCAAGGTGATTATCTAGCCTCCTTTTGAAGACCCCCAGGGTAGAAGCAAGCACCACTTCCCTGGGAAGTTGGTTCCAGATCTTAGCTGCCCTGACTGTGAAGTAGCGCCTCTTGATATCTAGCTTGAATCTACTCTCCGTCAACTTATGGTCGTTATTCCTTTTTACTCCCAGTAGTGTTCAGGGGATCAGGGACTCTCCCATTGCCTGCTGGTCTCCCTTGGCCCATTTATAGATGGCCATCAGATCCCCTCTCAGCCTTCTCTTGTGGAGGCTGAACAGGTTCAGGTCTTGTAGCCTCTCCTCATAGGGCCTGCCCTGCTGACCCCTGATCATGTGGGTGGCCCTCCTCTGGACCCTCTCCATGTTGTCCACATCCCTCCTGAAGTGCGGCACCCAGAACTGGACATACTACTCCAGCTGCAGCCTGACCAATGTCATATAAAGGGGGAGGATCACCTCCTTGGACCTGCTCGTGATGCATCTGTGGCCTTACTGACCGCATCCTCACGTTGGCAGCCCATGTTCATCTTGGAGTCTATAATGACTCCAAGATCCTTTTCTGCCTCAGTGCTGATGAGAAAGGAGTTCCCCAGCCTGTAGGTATGCTTATCCACAGCCTGTAGGTATATCATTCCTTATCACTATGTTGTGGGGAGCAGGTAGATTAAGCTGCTCCTCCATAACAAATAGCTACCCTGGAATAGCTGAAGACATGACATTTGCACCAGAGTATCTCAAGACAGTGTAGTTTTGCCCCAGATTTTTCCTGGGATAATTCTACTCCAGATTCAAGTAAGCTACAATGGCTTAGGGCTGTATATCATGTTCCCAGTCCCTGTTTGCAATTGTGTGATGCCTGATTACAGTGCTGCCCCTCATATTGTAAGCTGTTCAAAGCCTTTTCTTTATTTATGTGCCGTGCTTAAATAGCAACCTAGGGCACCTCTACATGTGCAATTAATTGGACTGAATAAACTCCAGCACAATTCACATTGGAGTTTATTGCTCCCAGGCAATGCATTTACATGTGCATCCAGTACCACAGCATGTTGAGCCAGGATGGAGCAGCCCTGGCTGGAAGAGGGTTCCAGGGGTCAGCCTGCTAGCCCAGGTCTGCTCTGCCCCAGCTCAATGAGCTGCAGAGGGGTGGCTGGGGCATGATGGTGCCTCAACGTAGGGCTAGCTGGTAGTCAGCCCGCACACTGAAGCACCCACATGCCCCAGCCAGTTGAATCAGCATCTCCACATCAATTGTGGTGCACTAAATAATTCAGCCACAGGACAGTACTTCTGATTACAAGTACTATAACCTATGGCAGTGTTTATTAGTTTCCTGTGGCCTAATAAGGCTGCAAGTGTAAACCCTGAGATTTTACTATGGAGCTAATTAGTCAACTCTGCAGTAAATATCTCATGTAGATGCACCCTAGAAGAATGGGTTTGTATTCTATGACTGCTACTGTAACACTTATCATCTTCATCAACATCATTTATGTAAATCACTTAGTCCTACTAGCTGAGTAATTAATCTTGTCATTGCAGTGCTGAGATTTAACCATTCCTACCAGAGCTATAAGAGATGAAAAAAATAAGGCAAGAAATACTAGAAGAATGAAGTCATGAGTCTATTGATCTACTTTTGGAGTTTTTGCTTAATAAGCTGACATTTCTAAAAACACTTAGGGGACCTGCACACCAAGTACCCATCAAGTTTAAAGGGAACTAGATGGTCAAAAATTTTAGTCAATTTTGACTACATTGGTCTACTTAATGAACATGGAAGATACTCACAGCTGAAAAGCAGCTACTTTGCCTGTAAGGAAGGTACAGTACTATCTGGATCAGTTTTTTACAATGCAACCCAAAAATATATATGACAAACTTTAATGGCTTGAATGCAGCTGTAACAGTCTACTGATTAAACAATATATTTTTCACAAATTTCCAGAATATATAAGAAAGGTTTATAAGATTCCTTTACAGGTGGCACAGTATTTTAGGTTAATAATATTCATTAAAAAAATTATAGTTAGATTTTAACAGCAGGCTATAAAAACTACTTCTGGACCATTATAACCTTTTAGTAAGTAATATGCTTTTAAAAACTTGTCTAAACAGGTATTTCCCAGAATGAAGTCAAACAGCTTTTAGGTTACATTTGTTATTTCAATGCATCAAATAGAGTAAATGAGATTTTTCTGACTTTGTATAAAATAAATGAATTTTAAGAAGAAATTAGTAAAGCTAATGTTAATCAGGCAAAGTTAACAACACTGTGCATAAATTTAACAAGGCAAATACCAAGAGGAATCTCTGGGTTTAAAATTCCAAACACAGATACTCATATGCATTCCTTACTTGTACAAGTATTCTTATTGATGTTATAGGGATTAGGTATATACTATATAAGCAAATAAAGATATACATTAAAATAGAGCTTATGCTGGCAATGAAGAGACAGAATTACAGACTCTGGCCCCTCCTAGCAACCAGAGTACATGCTCAAATTTCCTGGAAGGTTTGTACTCTAGTTGCTAGCATCTGATAAAACTGTGTGGCCATGACTTTGCTGCTGCTGTTACCCTGCTAGCTAGATTTGGGTGGCCTAGGCATGCTAGCTTGGGCTACAATCACAACTACAGTTTGCAGTGCACTAAGATCATGTAGAATATCCATATGCCATAAATCCTATTATCCAATGCTGCATCAGTATACTATTATACCACATGAACATTTTATTCTGGGGCCTAGTTCCAGTATTTTGTTGGGACTTTGCTTTTCAAGGAGCCCCTTTCATTTTGCAAAACAAAGTACTACTAGGTGTTAGTAAGGCAGCATAATTTGGCCCTATTTAGTCTATCACAGCTGGTATCCTCTTGATGTCTGTGGACCAATGCCACAGCTAGGACTAGATCCTTAGTGGGCATGTCTACATGTACATTTACACTGCCTTAAATTTACTGCGCAGTAAATTACTGTGTAGTTGGCAGGAATAGGCTGGTGTTTACACGTACAGGCATTAGACTGCATTAATGCTGTGTGTGGCTCGACTTGGGGCTAAAGTTAATCCCAAGTCAGTCCACACACACAGTGTCATTGTGCAGTAAGCTGTCTACATGTGTGTTACTGTGCAGTAACTAATTTGGAGTAAATCTAATACCTACAGGATGCAGATATCAATTTTATGCTCAAGTCTGCATAAGTCACCATATATACCGCACAGTACAGGTGTGCATGTATAGGTGCATGCCCGTACTGCGCAGTAACTTCGGTTACTGCACAGTAAATGTACGTGTGTAGACACACCCAGTTTATTCTAATTGTTGCAGCTTTATTTTTATTTCAGCAGAAGTAAGGAGATTTATATACTGCAATCAAAGGTGTGACTGTAGCGCATGTAGCTAGGTTTAAACTACCCAGCATGGATACTAAGAGCAATATAGCTAAAGCAGCTCGCAGCTAAGCCAGATGAGTTTTGCAGGTTGCTCATAGATATCTGCAGATAAACACACTCAGAATCAATTTACACCAGTTGAGGACCTGCTCTGTGGTTTTGATATTTCCTTTTAAAACATGAAGATCAGAAGGAAACTAATTAACATATACAACTTGATCCATCTAGCTGTCTCTCTGGACTTTTATACCATGCGCATTAGGATAGTATCTGTTCACCTTAATACTTTAGTATTGCAGCAACAGGGCTCTTTGAAACCATCCTTTACTACTACAAGGCACTGTCCTGATATCCTTGTACCATTGAAGTTAATAGTAGCCATTGAAGCCCACAGTGGTTACTTGCATAAAGACCTAAGAGGAAATCCTCACTCATTGAAGTCAATGGCAAAATCTCCCACTGATTGCAAAAGGGGACGGATTTTGCTCACAAAATCACTATCCACATATAAAACACAGGTTAACGACAGAGTTAACTCCAATTTTTTTGGCTCTTTCAAGTTTTAGCCAACTCCTTAACATTTTAGTTGTGCTTCCTTTGAAAATTTAATGATTTTTATGGTCTATTTTAACGCTTTTATATCTTTAAAAAAATACATTTCGTGTAAGAATTAAAACTGTATTTCATTCCTTAAATGCAATCATAGATGATGTATGTAAGAGTACTGGCTGCAAGTCAAATCAACATAAAGCCAAAATTGAATCTGACTCCACAACTACAGCTGTGCATGATGTTTTATGCAATTTTTTATATCAGTCATAAATGAGGCGGAAACAGTGATTATGCCAATTTTGGAATAACACAGATCTAAAATGCCAAAAAAAAGAGTGCTACCAGCAGAATTCAAACATATTTATGAAAGTTACTTCTGCTTTCCAAAGCATATACTGAATCAGCCAGTAAAACTGTTATCAGTTAGTAGAATCATGGTAGTTAACAGCCTGTTGCTATAGGAAGCAATATTAGTACAAAAATCAGTTTAAGCAGTGACTGCACTATTAAATATAGAGGAGTCATCCATGATGTATGTAGGTCTATGCTAAGGAATTAATTTTCTCATTTACCTTCTAGAACCTTAATGGACCTGGCTGAAATTTTTCAGATACAATGTTTGCTCATTGGAAAAATGCCATTTTTTCCAAATGGTCAATTCTGTCAACTTAAATTTTGATTAAATTTTGTTTAAAAAGAAAAAGGCCTCCAGAAACTAATGGGGGGGGGGTTGGTTTTCTTTTTTTTTTACTAAGGTTGACATGATAACATTTCAACATTATAAAACATCTCAGTTGTTCAGTTGGAAATGACTTTTTCATGTTTTTAATTATATTATAATCTAAAATAATGCAAAATTAAAACAAATGTTTCAACTGTTCTAAAACTAAAACTATTATTAAAATTTTTTTTTTTTTGTAGGAAATTTAAATTTTCTTTTTGGTTACAGTTTGGAATAAAACCAGATGTTCCAAATTGCATAATTCCCTATGAAGTAGAAATTGTCTTTTCTAATAATAAATACTAGTGTTCCCAGTATTCCTATTCTTGGTTATGATATATGGAAAAAATGGCCAAAAAAGAAAACTGTGGCAAAATGTGAGAGAAATATAAATTCAACTTCCATAACTAATCTGACCGCCACAAGCCTTTCTCTATCTGGCACAGAGCAGCACAAAGCTGCTTTGTGCTGAGATGACTGACTATCTCTCTTTCCCTTCCTCCCTCACTCCCCAAGGTTGGTCTGGGATGTCTCACTACAGCACTGCTTTTGCTGTATGGATGTACCTTTAGAGCCTGAAGCCTCTTTAGGTAATGTCTTATCTTGGCTTTCGTGGGCTTTGGATCAAGTTTAATACATCAGAACTCCTCCACTTAGATATACCTTAAGAAAGATTTGGATTAATTTGGTTTCCATGTCAAACAGAAGGTAGAAAAAGAAATAATAAACTTAAATTGGAAGAATGAAGATTTAGGTTGGAGATGAGAAAGAACTTTCTCACTGTGAAGGCAATTAAACCGCGAAACAGGTTATCTAGAGTGGTTTTTAAATCCACGGCATTAGAGGTTTTCAAGTTTAGGTTAGGACAAACATTTCTTCAGGATGTTGATAAGGATGATCTGATCTTGAGCAGGGGCTTGGAAGAGATGAGCTCTTTCAGCTCTATTTTTCTGATTTTATGCAACCCAAATGCTTTGTATATCCAAAATAAATAGGTCCCCGGTTCTGTTTGCTTCAGACTGGAGGATTCTTCTTCCTTTCATGTTTCTACACCCCATTTGATCATTTTGCGATACATGCTTGTGCTCATTTGTTGCATTTTGTGAGGTCTTTTATTGTACATGTGCCTTCAAGTAATGGGCATCGCAGTAGATTTTCTATAGTCTAAGGCTCTGTGCCGCAGTCACAGGTGACCACCTTGGACAATGAAATGGTATAGCCCTCCTTCTTCATTAGTTCCTGGCAGTGTCCAACTCCAGTCTGTAGGTGGTTGAGACACTACCACTTTTGGCATGGTTCATCAGCCATTGGTGGTAAGGACTCAGCTGCTGGAGTGCACGTTTTTTCACTGTCAGCCTCTTGTTCCACATCTGTAGTCATGTCTCCCTGGGCGGCATCAAGAGGTTGGGTGCTGGTGAGCAAGCTCCTGTGTGAGTTCAGACATTTGTGTGCTGCAGGATGGTTGTAAAGTAGATGTCTTACATCTTCAGTCTGTCTCAATGATCCTACCCTGCTGGCCACTGCTTTTCCGACCATGTAATGTAATGCTGAGCTGGCAGTTGACCTCATGGTTTTTCAGACGTAAGGCACATACTTGTGTTTTTGCTGCGTTGGCACATAATTGGTTTTCAGTGTAGAAGGTTAGGCCAATTAGTGCCTTGCTTAGGGATTTTTTGTTTCCAAATTGATTGGTTGCTCATTCATATAGATATTATATAACAGCAGTGAAAGTACGCTTCCTTGGGAGAGGCCATTAATCTGTCACCTCCTTCTGCTTCACTTTACATCCAGTTTGAGGAAAAAAGTTTCTTTTCCAAGTAGGGTTTGTATCCGCTCTGTAAGGTGCAGATCTTTTGTAATTTCCAGTCAACAGACACAGCTCCAGTGATTTGGAGGATGTAATTAACAGACTTCAAAACCAGTGCTTATATATGGCTGCATCTGGATAATGGGTTTTAATCCTTTTGCCTCCTCTCCCAATTTCTCCGTAGCAAGGACTTGTCATTCTAAGTCCTGTTAATGAGATTCATGACATTTGCATATTGCTTTACAGCAATACTGTTCAGAGATTTAGGTTGCTAATAAAATAAAATAGCACATGGCATTTTTTGCATGATTGGTTGCATTTAATTAAATTACCAAAATGGAATGTAACCATACTTCCATGGACTAATAATTTGGGGTACTGCAACAGTGCAAAAGGTCTGATTTTCGGTGACTTCAGACTCACATTATCATTTATATTTGGGCAGAGTGGGTAACAAGTGATCTGGCAGGATTTTACATTTAGTTTGGCTTTATAATGTAATGACTACAAAAGGTGCAAGGCACAGGAGAATCATGCTCAACAGCTGAGATTTTAGGATTTCAGATTGCTTTTACTGAGCCTCAAAATACTTCCTCTGTGCGATGAACTGGCTGTGGTTAAAACTACTTGCGGCTGTGGATAAAAACACTAACTAGTTCCAAGCGATTATCTATATTTATACAGTCCCCATTGCCACAGTGTCTGAATATTTCACAATCAATAATCTATCGACTCTTGGAAGCTTGTTACTTGGTCTATTTTACAAATGCAGAATCAGGTACAGAAAGACTAAGGGGCGGACACATGACCTGATTCCTGCAGAGTAATTTACCTTGGCTTTTACTGTTTAGTAAGTTTATTCTATGATAAACATCACTCATATGAGCAGCTTGGCTGGGGGAGTGGACATGATTGGCGCACTGGATTAATTTAAGTTATATATAGTTCCTCTTTGCTTTTAGAGGCAACTGTATCACAGAGCAGCCTGATGCTAATATAAGGCTGTGTATCCACTTTACCTTTCTCCAAGAAGAAAGACAAATTACTCCAGGGTAAACATACTGTGTGCTCACGTGCTAAATAGCTTGCACAAGGCACACAGAAAGGATGTAGCACAAAAAGAGACGTGAAATCACTGGACCGTCTTTCTCTATAAACGAACTGTTGTTTTGTTAGCGGCTAGGCATTATACGTCAGAGAGACCGTCTGTCCTGAGTGATCACAAAGGGGAGGAAAGATATGCTTTTGCTCTTTTGAACTGGATACCCTTTTTATCAGTGGTGGCAGCTTCAGTAGATCACCTCACACATAGGGAGTGGCTAAAAACTTGTATTGGTTTCACTCCCTTAATGAGCAGACTAGTTAGCGTGGCATAGCAGGTATTAGCTCAGGGAATGGCTGCCTTTAGGAGGAATGAGAAGTAAACTGCCACCTGACCTGCTCTTTTAACAGTCAAAGACCCTTATACTAGCTACTAGCAAAGTCACTATCAACCCCACCTTATTCCGAAAGGATCTAAAACTTTATAAAGAAAATATTAAAATTATAGTAATGATATGACTTGGTAGAGTTGAAAGACAATATAGGACCCTGCACATTTTAGCTACATAGTCACATAGTTTGTGTATACTGCCACAATCTAAGACATGTAACCTATGGGGTAAAGGGGCTAGAAAATTTTAACACAGCATTGTGGGAAGAAGAGGGACAGGAGCCCATGCATAGTAATTGCATTGGTAAAAGTTATAAGAGTTTAAGGAATACTTAGTCCAGGACTGGCCAATCTGCAGCATAAGTACTACAAGTGGCATGGGTATCCTCTGTGATAAATCAGGGAAGGGGGAGGGATCACAGCTGCAGATAAGGCAAGGAAGAGAAAGCAGAGCAGCAGATCAGGCAGAGGAAGGGGATTAGCCTGCATTGTACAATTGCTGGGGTGGGGAATATTTAAAAATGTATGTTAATATCCCTTTTCATATTCTCTTAAATATGTTATTTTATGTAATCTATATAAATTTATATATTAAATGCATATATAATACATAATATTTTAAAATATAGATTATATGCATGTTTATTATATACACACACATACATGGAATAATGTTGTATGTATTAATATAATTATTTGAATATTCAGATAACCTTCCAAACCACACTAGTTCTGAGCTCCCCTTATGAAATAAGCTTGACCTTGGTATTTTTTCCTCTTTCCCTTTAGATACTCATTTTCCACAGAAGTGGGGATTTACATACTGGAACAACAAATGACCTGATGAAAGTTAATGATTTTTCAAAATGGTTAAAAAATGCTTCACTTTAAAAGATTGATGTTTTCTATTGTGTTTTTTCAATGCCAATTAATTACTTAATTCATTAGCAATGTAACACAAGAATAGGCTTTGAAAATCCTGTGCTTTGTGTAGATGCCTTTAATTATGGCTAATTAAATAGTGTGGAAGGACCTGATTATACCTCTGAGCATTTCCTAATCTGGAAAAAGAAACAAGCTCTTGTAGTCTTGCACTGATGTAACAAAAGCCAAGCTCAAGTAGTACATGGCTCTAAAAAGAAATAAAGAAGGATACAAATTATAGAGGAACACCGGGGGAAGCTTTCTGCACTCAGTAAGCAGATGCGTTCTCCATGGAGAGCTATATATGGTGCCACAGTTTGTTTTGATTATTAGCAGAATCTATCGTAAACTCAAGGAAGAAGCAGTCTATGCAGCTACTGAAAAGAAACAGCAGTGCCAGTGAGTAAACACAGTCTCAAGGCAAATTGATGCAACACTCACTAAAGTTAGGAACAGATTTCCAGATGGCCATTGTACATATGGCTTGGAATACTGCAATAGCCAAAACTGCAAAGAGAGCAAAGCATTCTCCAAACAAAATCAGAGTTGACCTTGGAAGATGAATATTTGCCAACATCAGAAGTTTGGCTCCTTTTTTAGCAACAACAAAGAAATTTATTCTCTTTACTCATTGGCAACAAAGAGTGGAATGAAATAATTATAACCAAAAATAATCTCAGTCTAAAAAAGGATCGTCGTTGTTTTGCAAGGAGGACAAAGTCATTTAGACACTTATTTTTAAGAAAGTGTCATAGCATCATTAAAAAAATAAAGCTCCCCTTGAGAGTGTCGTTGAGATCTTGCAGTGAGCCACAGTGGCAAGGAGGTTTATTTTTGGATCCCATTGTGCTTACTGAAACAGTGGGGAGAATAACAATTAAATAAAGCCAGTATATGCTGTGACACCAGACACCATGGTGCCTTGACTATACATTTCTTTTTCTTTTCAATTCCTATTTATTTCAAGGATGATTCCTCTCTGCATTCATGCCTATCCTCTGCCAGGAACACACCCTTTGAAAGCTATTTTGTTCTGCCTTAATTAGAAGGAGCTGACTACAGCACTGGGTGATAAAGCCAGGCCATGGGCTTTATTTGCTATTGGCCAGTCTTGCCTGACCAGCTGGAAGCTGACTTTTACTCCTGGGCAGCCTGATTGAACTTCTTAATAAATGGCAGGTTATCAAAGTGTCAGCCACATATGTTACAGAACAGGATTGTTAACCACTGTATCACAAGTGAGCAATCAGGCAGTGAGACTAAATACTTGTATGGAGTGTGGTTTGTCCCTGATAGGCTGTGCAATTCATTCTAATGATCTTTTGGACTATTCTGGGCTAGTTTTAAAATGAAGCCTCCTAATGTAAGCTGCTTATATTTTCCTTATTTATTGTTAGGTCATGGACAGACAAAATGTTTATGTCCTGTGGGCATGTCTACATGTGAATTTAATTTGATGCAATAAACTCTGGTGTAGTTCACCCCAGATTTTTTGCTCTTGGGTACACCATTTACATGTCTGGGATGACACCACATTGAGCTGGGGAGGCACAGCCCCAACTGGCAGTGGACCTGGGGGATCAGCCTGCCAACCTGAGGCTGCTCGTGCCCAGCTCGGTGTGCTGCAGAGGGGCTGGCTGCAGCATGAGGGTGCTACACTGTGGGGCTAGCCGGCAGGCAGCCCTGAACTGTAAAACCCTTGGGCCCCAACCAGCCCAGAGTGCTGTCTACATGTGTGTGGCAGCAAAGTAAATAATTCCAGTATAGAATAGTACTTGTATTGGACAGTACTATCCTACAGTGGAGTTAATTAGTTTACTCCAGCATAATCACCACAAGAGTAGATAGTGACACTTTACTGTGGAGCTTACTAGTCAGCTCCATAGTAAAGTGTCTTGTGGAAATGCCCTGTGTGACTCTCATTGCACCCATGTAAGAAAGTAGTAGACTGAGGATTCAAACTCCTAATCAAGGGGTTATTTCATCTAGTCTGGTGCAGAATTTTTCTTGAAAGCAAGGCAAAGTACCTATACAAGTGACCCTACTTGTGGGGTTTTGTGGCAACTCCTGGGAGGATTTTTCTCAAGCTCCAAATCTTATTGCTGGCTTTGTATGCTCCTGTTAAATACTGTATCTTTGTGAGGAGCAATTGTAAATGTGTGAGAAAGATGAACACCCAACTCAACAATATACCTGATGCATCTACACAAATTGTTTTACTGAAGAGCTGACTAATTAGCTCTATGGTAAAGTGTCACCTTTTACACCTGAGATGCTATTAGCTCACATTAAACTAATTAACTTCACTGTAGGATAGTACTTCCTGATACAAGTATTATCCTATAGCAGTGTAGTTACATGTGATGAAATGTATATATAGATAGTGACAGGGCTGGCTGGGGCATCATGGTGCTACAGTGCAGGGGCTGCTTGCCAGCTAGCCCTGCACTGTAGCACCCTTGTGCCCCTGCCAGCCCCTCTGCAGCACATTGAGCTGGGGGACAGCAGCTCTGGGCTGGCAAGCTGATCTCTCCAGCCTCTTGTCAGCTAGGGCTGCACCACCCCAGCTCAGTGTGCTGTTGTCCCAGATGCATGTGTAAACATTGTGCTTAGAAGCAATAAGCTCCAGCGCAAACTGCACCAGAGTTTATTGCATCACATTGATATCATGCGTAGATGCCTGCTCTGTATGATCCTCAACCAAGCTGAATTCTTGCTGTGATTCCTCCCTACTCCATAAGATGAGGATCCTTCATTATGGGCTAGGTACAGACATTCAAAAAGCCTGAGGCAGAATTGATCTAAGCTATGTGGTGTTCTGTAAGAAGCTTAGTTTAGATCAGTAGCAAACAGAACACGCACTCACTGGTTAACTGGGGAGGGGGTTGAATCTTACACTGGGTTCCACCATTTTAAAACCAGTTCATGTGTGCCAAATTTCTGTTCTCTTATGGGTATAGACCAGTTTCTAATCACGTATACTAGTAAAAGTGTAATGTCTGTACCTGGCCTATATGTAGAGTGCTTAATGTTATATCATTTAGCCTTTCAGCAACTTAATGAATATGCTAGCCCTCTCATTGTGCTATGTGTTGGTGCCCATTTCTCTGAACAGCAAAGAGTATCTTCCTTACTCACCGTACATAGAACAGATACCAGTGGGCATCAGCAAATGACAAGAGGACTGTTGAGATCATTGCATACCTTTGCTCTCAGCTCTACACCAGTTACCTATGATTTGCCCTGAAAAGAAAGGTGCATTCTAAATAAGTTAAACATTGGTATTTGTTGCCTTTGGAGAAATCATCCTCCTTGAGGCATTCTCCACAACACTGTGCCAAAGTGCAGACCACAGCATTAAATTCTGCCTCCTTTACAGTATTACTGTATAACTAAATCCCTTGGATATTTTGGCAAGAAACTGGCTGATGTTCCTGAGTTTTGTTGCTGGATTTCAGGTGGACAGCAGTGCAGTGGCCTACAACCATATTTCCTATGTGATGAATACATGCAGAAAGGCTGTTGAAAGAGGGGTGAAACTGGTGTAAGTTACACTGATTTAAATTTCCTATGTCCATGTCCATTCCAGGCTAGCCATTTGCTAAAAGGCAAACAGGTTTCTCTACTCTCTAGCAGCAAGGCTACATAATAATGCCTACTGTGTGAATTATCCCAGAAGAGCTGCATGTCCATTTATTCCTGTTCCAAGGGTAAATTTACATTGGCATTGAACACTGGTGTAGATTACCACACATTCATTTACCCAGGCCTCTACACTCTTATTTTTCCATGACATGAGGCAGATGCCAATGCTGATGAGCACAGACCGTATACTTGATAAAATCTATCCCTCCACATAAAAATGCTGACCTTTTAACTAGAAACTCACTCAAATAAATAGCTCAAAGATACCTCCTCAGCAGAACAGAGAAATCCACATTCTGTTAAAAGTATCAATACGTAAAACATGGTCCACAATGAGGACAAACTTTACCATGTTTAAAAGTTAAAATATTAATTGCGAAGTAATTTCTGTTGATCTTGCATGTTTTTCCTGTCCCCAAACTCCTTCATACTGAATGTTTAACGTATATATTTAATTGATCTACTAGATTTAATGTGGGGAAGGTGTGAAGACCAAGGACTTCTGGGTGAAATCCACACGTTTAAAATACAGCATGTTGGACAAGTCATCAATATGGCAAAGGACCATTATGCCTAAAGTTGTCTTTCAAGATTACCAAGTACATGTGGCAAGAAATCTTTAGAGAAGAAGCCTGGTTCACTGTTGCTTTACATCCTATATTTATCATATCCCCACTTACCAGTAAATTAAGAGTAAACGTTTAGTCATATTGAAGTTAATAGGCCCATATAATTTGTGTGCATGTGTTGAGAGGCTGACAGACCAGAAAAATAACATTTAGAGTATGGAGAGAATGAGGGAGTGAGATAATAGAAGAGGGTCACCTGCAAAGTAGTTCCTACTACTACAAATACTCACAAATGTGGCCAAATGAAGCTTTGGTCACCAATAAGTTATTCCAGAAATCTTATTTTTCTTTAGTTTAGAATTTAAAAAAAATCCATACTTTACAACCTTCCTGTTGGCCATCTGTGACCCTTGTCCTCATAGGCTGTAAAGAAATACATCAACAGACCAATATTGGGAAGTTCTAACTTTTCAGTGTTTTCCCAGGTGTTGTCTGCAGTATTTCCCCACATCACTGGCTATGAAAAATAAAGTGGAAGTTAAACCAACCTGTGCAATGAGTATTTAATTGCAAAAAAATGTATATCTATATATTCAACCATCTTCCAGGGAAAACAACATAAATAAAGCCAGGTCTTTAGCTGGTGTACATGGGTCTATCAGTGGAATCATACAGATTCACAGCACCTGACTACCTGTCTCATTGTTAGACATGTAAAAATACACTTTGCCACTGGCATACAAATCTGATAAGCTACCCTTGAAAATGCACATTTACTTTAAATGACCCTCCAGAAAGCCAGAATGGTATAAAGAGGACCTCAGTATAAGCAAGGATTAGGTTGCTGTATACCAGCAATCCCATACACTTTACCTGGCTTGATTTGAAAGAGGAGATGCCCTTAAGTACTATTGTTTTAAATAATGATGCGGATTTGAAGGGGAGAGAAGACTAACTGTTTGCTGGGTGAACAGTCTCTGCCTCAGCCTGATGTTGCGCATCTAGAAGTCACCTAGCATTGCACTTGAATCTGCCAAGCATGGTTACTGTTGGTGCTTCTAATTAGCCAGCAGTCACCTCGAATCTCATCTTTGGCTACTGAATAACACTGACAATTTATTTAACCTGAATTTAGGAGAAGCACTTTTTTTTGATCTGCATGAACCCAGGCAGAATTGAAGGGGCAGACAGCACTTCCTCCAGCTTATGGAGATTCAAATGAAAACAACAAAAGCAAACCAAGCCTCAGAACAACTGACCTGGTAATGCAAAGTGCAAATACCAGTGCTTACATGCATTAAAAAAAAATGATACTGCATATAGCAGAGGAGAGAAAGAAGTGCTGTACTAGGTATGGCAGCAGCATCTGGCACAAGGAACTTCAGGGATTCACTTAATACAAGCAGTCACTGCTTGTTTTAAAAATGCCCTTTCTCTGACACACAGAACCATGGTTCTCAGCCTTTTCCATACTGTGACCCCATGTTGCAGCAGAGAAACCTTACGGGACCTCCTCCTCTTTACACCTAGCCCTTGAAAAGGGAGGATGGTTTGAGAGTCCGAGACTGAGGAAGCACGCCCTATAGCAAGAAAATAATGGGAATGTACCTGCCGCTGGATACCATCATTGCTGCTTCTTTCTGTACAAGGGGTCTGAAGGTATGGACACACAACTCGATTACTATAGATTTTAGTATGGAGAAAACACAGGGCCAATTCTGCCAGGCTTGCTATGGTCAGTAGCCACTCCTACAAATCCTGGCCTCTAGGTGACAGTGGGAACACAACTCAAACCAGGATAAAATCGATAAGGGCAGTGGCACCTGATTGGTAGGGCAGTGTAACTTTACAGATGCCTAGCTGCTCTTTATATTCAGAGGGGGAAATTTTGGAGTGAAGTGACTTAGATTAGTGTAAAGCACATCATGTGTCAACCCTACTTTTAGTACAGAGTAAAGTAAATGTGTCATGCATCCACATTTTTATAGAGGTAAGAGCCAAAGAAGCCTATCACTTAGGACAGGTAGCAAATTCCTGGGCTTTCCAAGCAGGAACTTGGCCTTCCATATGAGCTCTTCCCTTGAAGTTCTGACTGACAACCCTTGTGACTTAGATGACAATTATTTGTACTGTTACAACCTGTAAAAGTTCCTGTCAAGGCCTGGAGCCCTGCTATGCAAAAGGCTGTGCACACCTACACAGAACAGGTAGCCTTTGCCCCAAGAAACTGGATTTGTTTCTTAAGTAAAGTGGTTCAGGGTGCGTTAACTAACTTATATTTAAAATGGGACCAGAGTCAAAGTTGCAGTCACTTAGGTGCAAACATTCAGAACACTCTTTGTGCATCTCTAGGATAAACCAAGGTACAATATAAATACAGGTGCTGTAAAGAATGTTTGGGACCCCCCTAAATAGCAGTTTCACTGCCTAAATGAAATAAAGCCAAGTTAGCTGTACATTAATTTGCCTTTCCAGGCCCATTTTTATTCCCCCTAGAGAACGCTGTGCAAAAGTAAGAGCTCTTGACATGAAAATACAATTTTGACCTACAACATCAGTTACTGTGCTGTGTAGGATCTTGAAATAGTAGGTATACCCATTTTCCCACCTTATCCTTTCTTATTTTTATCATGCAGTCCTGCTTCCCCTTCCTCTACTGTTTGCTACTGGTACTGGGACTAGACATGTCTTAGAGCTCCTGCAGGAAAAAAACAGCTTATTTTTTCCCCTGCAGAAGGTTTGGCTTCTGTACAGCATAAAGGGCAAATCCTTTGGGTGTCATGCTGAGATTCAGTCTTGCAGTCTTTAGGTATATTAATCACACTGTTCCACTAGCCTGAGGAGGCATCACTTTGGTCCCAACTATCCTAAATGCCAAGAAACTTAAATATTAGGGACCAGCTAGTATGAACTGGCAGAGTGCCACTGACTTCAATAAAGCTAGGTTGATTTATGCCACCCGAGGTACTGGCCCTAGAAGTTTTAGCTTGTAATATTTAATTGCAAAACTACTGCTGGCAGCCAGGTATGGAGCCAGATCCTTGGGTGATAGAAACTAGTTTAATCCCTTTGAATGAATAGAGCTATGTCTCTTTACAGTAGCTCAGAATCTCACCTGCTGTATCAAACCTCCAGAAGGAAAAATTGCAGTGGAAAAGCATGGCTTCTGTGCATAAGGTACAGAATAAATCTAATTATCAGTATAATGGACAGGGTTCCATTTTTTAATCATAGTTTTTCCAAGTCCTTAATAATTACTGTTCAACATTTATTGTAATGCTTTTCTTGTTTGTGTGACACAGCTTGAAAGGTAACCAGAAGTTATCTCTTGAGACCTCCATCTCAGCATTATCAAGGCAGAAGAGCCCTATGCAAATTAACTGCAGTGTGTCAAATAAAAGAAAACTAAATTCTTTCATTAATATTTGGCATCTGGTGCCCTGATCTGTAACCCAGCAAGTATATTTGCAATTACTACGCTGTACTGAAAGAGGCATTTTGACCAGACTGTCAGCATGAATTCCATTCTTTGCTTACTAGGTATTAATAATGACTCATCAGCTCCTCCAGTCCAAGCTCATGTGAGTAATTCTTGCTTTTGTGAGGAGTGTCCTTGATTTCAAAGGGGTTGCTTGCATGAGGAAAGTCTATTTGTGTGAGCAGGGGACTGCAAGATTGGGCCTTCTCAAAAACTACAAGTTAGCCAGTGCTTGCCAGGTTCTTTTCAGAATATGTACAATCAAAAATGTTGATATATATATCGTGCTCCTCTTGCATGGAAACATTGAGTGTTGAAAGCAATATATTGCCTTTGCTGGGCTTAGATACAGAATTAGGAATCAATCAAGAGGGTGCTTAGTCTGAGGCTTTTTATGGGCTGAGAAAAAGAGAGAGAGAGTGTATATGGGGATGCAGGGGAGAGGTTCACTGTTATATTCTGGATCACAAGACAGAAGATAGAAACACATAAATCTCCTTACCCAGCTAATAGGATTCAGCAATTCAGAGGTGATACTGAACAGGGTTTCTGCTATATACATGTGCTGAATTTTTGATGCACTTTAATTAACTGGGACAGTGTAATTAATAGTAGTTACCTCCCCAAATACCAAGAAATGTTTTCCTGTGTGAGAGCTTGAACATGAAAGGTACTGAGTACTTCTTTATAGGAGATAAGTGCCTAAGGGTAGAAACAGATGTCACCATACTGAAGAGGATCAGCTGTGGCAGGACATGTCCCGCCACAGCTTATCTGCTGTATTTCACAACACAAATGTCGCCTCTTGTTCCCCTTCAGGCCTCTGTCCAATGCGGAAAAATGGGCTATGTATTTCCCTTGCTCAGGGATGTGGCATGACAAAGGGTAGCGGCATCTATCTGATCAGCATTGGTAATGCCTTAAAAATTGTTATGGCAATGCAAATGCAATATCAGGTGACATATGTTTCTACTCTAAGTGCCTAACATCCATCAGCATAAGTGCCTAAGTGCCCAACACCATTTAGGTAGGCTGATTAAATAAAAGAGATATTTTAACCTCAGGTCTGAGTCTAACTGAGCTATAAGGTTCAAACTTTTACAAATATAAGAGCTGGGTGAGAAATGGTTCATCCATCCTGTGAGAATTTTTGAGAGGGCCAAAAATGGATTCCTTCTGAATGGGAAGAAAAATCAAAATTTCAAAAACTTTTATGAACCAAAAGTCTGAAGGTAATTTCTAATGATTAGGTCAATGAAAACATTTCACTTTTTGGTAAAATGTGCTTATTTAAAAAATGTTGTTTAAATTTCACTCACTTCATTATTTTTTTTTTTTACTATAAATTGATGAACATTTCTGATTGTATATTCATTTTGACCTGGATCGTGGAAAGTCTTTCATTTTGCAGATGCTGAAATGGGATATTTTTCAGTTTCAAGATATTTAAAAAGGCAAGTGTGAAAGTCATCATAACTGACCTTTTCTTTAAACAGTTTCATTGTGTACTAGTCATTATATGTGATGAAAAATATGTAATTAAAAAGAATACCAATCTGCAGTAGGAAAAATATCTGATTTCTGGAAAACTTCCTGAAGCACATTTTGGTACTCACATCTTTATACTGATCAACATCCCTTAACTGATTAACACATAGGGAACTTCTTCTAGGTACCTATTTGCTCTATGTAAATAGATTAACAGATCTTCTTCCCTTTATAAAAATAAACCAAATTTTCTTTACCAAAACAAAATTACTAATGGACCATAAAACAATTTTAGTTGGTCCTGTCCAGGGACAAATCTATCCATTGTTTTGACTGCAGTCATGAACTAGAGCCTCAGGTAATATAAATCAGAGCTATGTCAATGTAAATAAGTTGAGCATTTAGTTCATATATATTTTCTCCCAATCCTCCATTGTGTTCCTCCTGATACATTTTAAAATGTATATACCACTGGAGTACATGTTTCTCAGAGTTTAATGGACTAACTCTAAATGCCCTCCAAGCCATAGAAATATAACATCATTCATGTTGTGTTTATACATGATGCAAACACAGCAACATGATTTGTAGAGGTTGATTTGACTGTTCTCCACATTTACTTGGGGTGACAAGATGAGATATAAGAGTAAAAATAAATTATTTGTTTGCTGAATACATATGTGCCTTTGAATAAGCAATGGATTAAATGTGTAATGCAATGATAGCTGTTAGGTAGTTTACATTTCTTGGTACTTTGTTATTCTGTTTTTTGCTTTTGTGTTGAATTTTTTGGGTTGTGCATATATGTGTGTGTGTGTTTTGAATTTTATGGCTATCTTTTTACTTTCTAAAATGCAAATGTAATTTCAATTTTTTTTCCAAGTTGTTTAAAAATTCAGATTCCTTGATAACTTCATCAGAGGGAACAAACCTGCAACTTCAAACAGCATCTCTCCAGCAACAGACTATATAACTCCTATTCTGATACGGCACCAGACCTTGCTCCAGACCTACAGGCTAACTGTGCCATTCATCAGCATACACTACATCCTCACTGGATCAATAATGATAACAATGCTAACCAATATGTCCGATAACACCTGAGGTTCATTCACCTGTTCCTTTACCAATATCATAAACACCATCACCTGCTTGTAGTGTCCCTTGGCTGCTCTGTGGGTGCAATCCTATGCATTAGCCTGATCCCGCATTCTGGATCTGCCCACATGCTGGTCTGACCCCATGTGCCAAGTGTGGCTGTGCAGTGGCTTCACCCCATGCACCTGAATCCAGCCATGGTTCTGGGCCAGGGTTATTTACATGGTTCCTGTGTTCTGGGGCAGGGCCATGTTATCTGATCCCCAAGACCCACCCCCTCCCACAGGTCCATAAATTTGGCAGTAGGGGAGCAGCAATTAATGTTTCTGTGGCTCCCCTACCAAATTTCCACACCCATAGACAGTCCCACGGGCCAGATGACACAGCTCCACGGCCCAAGGCTGAGCACCCGTGTGCTAGACAGAAACTAATGGCAATGATTCATTGGCAACAGAATGTGCAACATTTGTGCAACAATAGTGCAGAATTCCTAGCAGTATTGCATTTGAACGGCTTCAATTTCCTTCCCATTACATATATATTTTTTGCAATTCAAAATCAATCCATTCAGAAAATCAGCACATATGCATAACAGTAGCAACACACAACATATTCCACAATATTTTAGTCCAACCCAGAAAACTGTAAGAAATCACAGCTCCTTTTTAGCAAAGCCAATCCACAAAACTTGGAAGTTTACTACTGTTTCACCTGGGAAACTTACTTTTGAGAGTGAGAATGAAAGTTTGTAAAATTTTCCCAACAAAGTCAGTGGGGGAGGGGAGGAGGAGCTTGCAAATTTAAGAGCCAAAGGTGATGCTAAACATAGGCTAAAGTTGAAAATGATATTACTGCAATGTTGTCATTCTCAGTGGAGTATGGGTGTATTAATGAGGATAAAACTAAAGTCCAGCTCAGAAATGAGTGACTACAAGAAAGACAGAGAAGATGGAGACACAAAAAGGAAACTTTTAAGTGCCTTATCATTTTAAGATTTCCCAAGCTCACTTAGCGCTAATCTTTAATTCATAATTTTATTATATTCACTTGGCTCTGTAAAGTCCCCATCTCATGTAAAAGGGAGCAGCTCAAACAGCAATTATTTGACATAAGTCATCCCCTTTTACACATCTTCTACTCTACTTATATGTAGGCACCAATAAAAGAGGCATTAAACATTCATTAAATTAGAAATACATGAAGTCAGCTTCTGCCACTCTTCTCATACAGATATGCCTAATAATCCTAACCATCTGGAGGAGTAAAAGTAAACCTTCCTCTAATCCCCTTAGAAAGCCTGACCATTCAAAATACTACAGCCCCTTTTCACAGTTGGTCTCTAAGTCACCCACAGACATCCCATGCAACAGGACAGATCTGCAGCTGGAGTAAATCAGTACAAATGCACCAGCTTCAGTGGAGCTTTACCCCAGCTGAGAATTTCCCCTCAGATTCTGTCATACAGCCATATGGTTTACAGCAACCTAATGAGATAAAAACAGCATTTATACTCTTTTAAATTACAGTGAGGATTCAACTGGCCAGGGAATAATAATGACACACCTGCTGTTAATTTTAGCACCTTCTGGACTGCTCCTGCTCCATTTGTGCCTGTGCCCCAGCCTGAGGTTGTGGCAGTTTGTCCTCAAAAAGCCCAACTCTAAAGGTCCCCCCCACTGAGATGATGGAATTCAAAAGCCTTTCTAATGTTTTGTACACACAAGTTTCAGCAAAGTTTCCCCTGGGTATCATCTCACCGTATTTCTTACCACAGCACAAAACAGCCTACTATATATGGCTTGTTTTCTGTAATACTCAGAAACACAGGCACCAGACAGCTGAGACTGCAAGACTGATGGGGTTAGAAAGACAGCCAGCAAGATGGAGTGTGCCTCTATAGCCCAAGAGCTGGCAACTTGTGGCCCCCTGGGCCAGATCAGGCCTGCAAATAAGTTGAATCCAGCCTAGGAAGGTCTGACTCAAGTCTGGGGCAGCGTGGAGGATTGGGCAGCACACAGCTCTGCTGAGTTGCCTATCCCTTCTGCAGCATAACCCTGTGCAGCCCTCCCTGCCTCTCAGTTGTTCCTGCCCTTACCTTGCTGAAGAAGGGCTGGGTATCTGCAGTAAGGGAAGATACAGAGCTGTTCAATACTATTTTGCTTCTTCTCCCTCCCCAGAAACTGTAGGCTGAATGCAAAACCACGTTTCAGAATGAGCCAAGCCCTAGTATACTTTACTGCCGTTCTAAATAGTTTAAATGGAGAGCATCATAAGGTGGGACCATGATTTTGTGGTTAAGGCACCACACCAGTGCCAGGACTTAGGATAACTTGCATTCAGTCCCTGGCTTTTTGCCAGAATTCCCATTTGACCTTGCACAGGTAATTCAAGTGTATTGTACTGCACCTATAAAATGAGCATTAGAGCACTTCCCTGTTTCTCAGGACTCTCCTGTGGATAAATTCACTCATATTTGGAAAGCGTTCAGGCACTGCACTGATGAGGACCCATAAGCAGATTGAGTCATAATTCAAGTCCAGATCTGAAGGTTTTTTGTTGATCTCTCTCCTGCAGCCTTTCCTCAATGGGTTCTTTCCTGGCTGCCTGTGTTCCTAGCAGTGCCTGTCATTTTTGTGCTACATAGTCCAGTGCTCATGGCTTTGTGTGAGCACTCAACTGTGCAATAGAGTTAATCACATTAACTGCTTTTTTTGTTCTCTAAACACAGGCTTTTCTTCATCCACTGATCTAGGGGAGAATCTCTTTATTTTAATCTCCACTTCATCTCAGTTTTGTAAAATGGCAAATTCTTCATTCTCCTCATAAACATGGGCATTTCATTTTTTTATGTCTCATTGTCTAGTCACCTTTCAACATTTTCAAAAAACATCATCTGCCTTTTCCCAGAGTTGTATCCATGGAGCATAGTCTACAGTTGTGATCCAGCGAGGCACTTAAGCACGTGAGGAATCCAACTGGCTGAGTTTTTTCAAAAGGAAGTCAGGGCCAGGTTTTAAAAGTATTTAGCTGTCTAGTTCCCACTGATGAGTTAGGTGCCAAATTACCTTTAAAAAACTGGCTCTTGTCACTGGAGCACAAATCCCACTGAAAATCAGCTTCAGTGAAACTATAAACTTGCTTAAAGTCAAAGTAAGGTGTGCACTTGAGCATTTAGTTAGATTAGGGTCTATCAACCTAATTATTTTGCCTTCTTTCTTGGTTCGCTTACCTTCTTTCAAACAGATTCTTCTTCCTCAGTTGAAAATTAAGTATTTTTTTTAACTGAATTAACACAGTGCAATAGTCTAGTCTACATTTTTGTCCACAAATAAAAGAACATTAGCTGATGGGCAGTTAAAGTATTTTTTTTTTTAGTTTTCCACATTTTTCTTGTGCATTGAACCTTCCGAAACCATTGATTCTGATGCCAACTGCAACCCATTGTAATCCATTATTGCCATTTGCTTAGGTTGTTTCTCCTCTTCTTTGAAACAATGGCTTGGCACTCTGGAGTTGGGGTAGCTTCTTTATTTAAGCACAACAATACTAAGACTTAGGCTTTGAAGCAAGAGCCAGACATTTATTGTTGGAGTGGCACTGGCAGAAGATAAAAGTAGGTCTCTCAAAGTTTCCCTCAGAGCTCCATTTGAATTGGATGAAGTACAGCATTTATGAAAAGCTACATGGTTGACAAGATTACTTCACGCACATTGACAGGAACATACTGTGGTTATGCTACTCCATCAGCTGTAGCCTCTGGTTCTTGGAATAGGCTGTGTAAGCAAAATCTAGCATGTGTGATAGTCTCCATCTTGCATTATAGTTGACCAATCACAAATGACACCTGGTTGCATAATTAATCACTACATTGCATACATTTTGTCTCAATAGTTTTAACCTTAAACCGCAACCATTTTATAACTTCCTGAAATAATGAAAATTTACTTTTTTTCCTTTTAAAGGAATTTCCAAAGGTGTCCAAATTACTCTTTTCAGAAAAGTACATGAATGTGAAGTCTTCTTGTATCTTCATTCCCCATTTTCTGTATCTTCCTTATCCTGCAACAGTTGTATATGATGAAATTGCAGATAAAGCATCTCCCTCCACAGCTTTATTTTTCTGAGAGCCTTTGTAAGTTTTCCAAACTTCTATTGCTCTTCAGTGGCTAACCATGTCAGAAGCAGTCTCTCATTAAATAATGACTCATGTTTTCATGATCCAAATTCTGCTGGTAAATAGCAAGCTATGTCACTTGCCCAATGAAAGAAAGGTAGGTAGCTGTGTAAGCCTAAAGTCAGGCAGAAGGCATGGTAGACCTGCATCTTGTAACTAAATCAGAGATGCAGAGAATAAGCTTGTGTAAGCAGCAAGCTTACCTCCTGTTGCTTATGCAAGTGTATGATATGCCCCTCTGATGTACTTAGGCTATAAGGTGTAAATCTACTTTGGCTTGTGCACTAAAACATAGATAACTTAACACTAAGGCATTGGATTAATTGATATTTTGTTTTCTACTTGGGCGCCCCCTTAACCAATGTCCCAACCTTGCCTGGCCATGCCATGTGTAGCAGCCTGACCACATCTGCATCTGCTGTACTGAGTACTGTTTTCCTTCATATTTACAAGTGCTAATCATATTGGGTGAAGCTTTCGACACACACAGAGCAGCAAGACATCCAGTAACCAGTTAAACTTCTCACTGTTCTTGATGCCTTAGAAAAACTTCCTTTTTGAAAGAAAAGACCTCTCACTAATCATTTGAAAACTTTATTACACAAAGTTTTCCAGGAAAAAAAGAATCACAGGAAGGCAAAAATCTCTGCTCTGTTATTTTTAATGTGTGAAAATTTGTTCACTGCCAGGTCCAAGGTTAACTGCTGTTAATGGAAAGCAGTGGAAAAAATGGAAAAGCTCCCACAGATTTAAACAGGCTTTGGATTGGGTCCCTGGGGATTTTCCTCTGTAAAATGCACTGTATCACAGAGAAACAAATTAGGCTGCAGTTATTTTAAATTAACTCAAACAGCAAAATAATGAACAGTGGGTTTAAATTCTTGAGTAAATTAAGAAAGAAGCTTGGGTAAAATGTGGATTCTCATGCAAGGAAATAAATTGTTATTTACTTTAATTTGTGCCCATGCCCTCGAAGATGAGAATATTTGTGTGAAATTATTAATTTTTATAGCTTATTAAAATAAATGTACATAATAACTCTGCCTGATCCTTGCCAAGCAAAATCTGATTGAAGTTAATGGGAATTTTACTTGTGTATGAAGGGCAGGATCAGATCTTGTATTTTGAAATCTGTATCAACTGTGATAATTTAAAACTTTAATTACATACTCAATGACAGATTATCTATGAAACATCTTTCTGCTGTCCAGTATTTCATCATGAATGTCTCCAGCCATCTGAGCAGCATGTAAGTACAGTTGCCAGAAAGTATTTCACTGCAGATGTGTTAAGTTTTATCTGTCCTGTTGTGTAACTAATTACCTTCTTGGGGGTTGTAAAAACAAAAATAAAATTCATGTCAATGACTGCCCCCTCATCCCATCACAGACTTATAAAGCTCATTCTGAGAGCCTTTCATGAGAACAAATGCGCTAAAGCACAGTCTAAAATTTTAGCAATTGCATTAACATGCGTGCAAATGTGTGAGAAGGCTTTGAAGTGCTCTAAAAATGTTTAAAGTTCTTTAGAGGGAAAAATTATTAGCAATTCTATTGATGCACTTGCTGGATTTTTAATTGATTTCTAAAATACCGTGATGCCATAGAACTTCTAATGATGCGTTTTACCTAACATAGTGCCTAAAATTTGTGAGACTAAAACCTTGAAAGATTGAGTACACCGTCTAATCTTCTCTTTTCCTTGTTTTCACTCAGTTTCTCCTTGATTCTTTCAATTTAAACAACATCTTGTTCTTCCTTTAGAAGAGCATGGATGGGCAAGCGAGACACAAACCTGTGTGAAGCAAAGCCAATTTAGAGACATTGATAATATGGCATTGTAGCTAACTCAAAGCAGCATAGAAGAACAGACTGTTTTGTCTACCCTGAGGTCTCTGCCCTATAGCAGAGCTGTTCACCTTTTCTAAAGAGCCAGATCCTAAAGGCTAAGCATGTGCCCTCAAGATGCGGTCCTAATCAAATAACCTTGTGCAGGTTATGAAAAGCTTCTCTCATCTTATTTGCTTTTTGTTTTTATGATCTATAGGTGATAGCGGTTCAGAGCCAGCCCAAGAGAGAGGAGACAGTGAAAGAAAGAGAGGACCTTGTTTAATTTGAACAGCAGCTTAAACCTGACTAAAAGAATTGGAAGATAATAAACTGAAATAAAACCCCAAGCCTGCTAAAGTATATTCAAGAGGATTAAAAGCATCATACACAGCAATCTCCCAATTACGTACATCCCACTGGTAATGAGCTATGGCTCTGAGATTCTCTCCCTTGCTCAAACATCAGAGCAGAGCTTGCCATCAATGAAAAAGGCCTTTGGGGACAGTAACAACCAGAGTTATGCTATGTGTTGAGACAAATGAGGGGAGAAATACAGTTTAAGTATATTAATAGACACATTTGAGCTGATAGAGAGACAGTGAGCAGGACACTCAGCTAGCATCCACAAGCATAGCTCAATTGACCCCCAGTGCGAGGCATTAGATGAGAGGCTGACCCACGAATATCTTCACAACTAGTGGTGATAAATATAAGCAATCTCATACTGGATGTCAGAGACTGAAGGGGACAAGATGATGTGACAAAACACTCAGTTGGAGATGACCAGATGGACAGACATAAAGGAAGACATACCACTTTTATTCAAATCCAAGATGAGTTTGAAGTTAAGATACCATCCCCAGTAATTACATTCTATGTATGGAAAATGTATAAATCTGTTATTATTTTCCATGTATGCAATCGAATTATTGGAGGGTCATTTTACATTTGTTCCCTTCCACCACTGTGAAAAGGAAAGCAGTGTCAGGGGGCAAGCAGTGGGGGAGGCAAGCACCCCTTGCCTCCTTTGTCTCACTTCTCCCCTCTGCTGGCTGCCACCCCAGGTGCCTGCACTCAAGTAAACACAGCATACAGAAGGGCGCAGGGCACATCTTAGGAGGACCATGCTGCCAGGAGTCTGCTGCTCTCACTGTAGAGCAAATCAAGTGGAGAGTTTTCTTGTGAGTTAAAGAAAGTCCATGTAGCAGGAGGGAGGTCACACACCATGGCAATCATGAACTTGAATGTAACAATCATAAGCATGTTTTAAATCAAGTACAGGAGAGAGTTAACCATTAACTGATATACTTTTGTCTGGAAAAGTCATAATGGCTGGAAATAACAACTTGGGGGCATAATTTGATACTTTGTCACTCCCGGGGAACTGAAAATCCAGTGACCATTCATATCAACACAGAAATGCTGTACAGTACCTGGAGGCATCACCCTTAAAATTTATTTTGACAAACTGAATGATGGGACACAAAGGATGGAGCAGGCCTTCCCAAATTTGAGCCTCACAGTGAACTCTTCCTACTGTATGTATATCTCAACTAAGTTGCCTAGTACAGCAAGCCTTACTGGCACTGCGCTGTATTTTGCAAAGCACAACATAATTTTTTTTGACAATTAGAAGTAAATCTCCAAAATGCACTCATTCAGGTGGCTCTTAAATGACTGCAAAAATAAAAAGGCATTCTTATGAACCTTTAAGGCCAGCTATGTTAGAGGTAACAGATATCTGAATTACAGTAACCTTACTTCTATGTAGCAATTCTGCCCTTGGCAAGAGATAATTAAGAAAGGCATGAAAATCAATCTGGTCATATCAAGAGGAAAGCATTCTCTAGTTAACAGCAGCAACAGTTATGTAAACAGGTAGGCAACATTGCTTAGAAAAAGAAGAACAGCAGGGGATGTAGGCCTCCATTTTAAAGCAGATTGACCACCTTCCCCAATAAATTCATAACAAATAAATAACATTTCCAATGAGAATTTCATTGTACATTGCTTTGGGGGTATTTTTGTAAATGTATCCAAAGATTTTCTGTTTCTTCCATCTTATAAATCTTACATCTTGGAATACTTTGATCACAATAAAGCCTTGCTTTGAAACCTCCTTTTCCATCAGAAAACAAAAGAAAAGTAGTTGGTGAGTGTCTCTCCCTGCCCTCTTCCAATCCCATCATTATCTTAAGTGGGACTGTCAGATAGCATCATTCACAAGTGCACTTGTGAAACTTGTGGAGGTCTCAGAAAAAAAGCTTGGCTTGAACATGGCTACCAAGATCTTCCCTTACAGTGATGCAAATCTTGTTTTTAGCATGTGCTGGAGGACTTAGAAGGCTGAGGTGACACATTCGATATCTTTCCATTCTTTTCCTATTAAGTTTTTGGAGATACAGAGATTCATTATGCAAAGAACAATGCTGATGAAGAAGAATGGTAAAGCACCGAGAGGGTGGCCCAGCAATGGAACGGGCTGCCTAGAGAAGCTGTGGAAACTCCATCTCTGGGAATCTTCAAGAGCAGGTCAGACAGATACACGGTAGGATGGTTTAGTCAGGGATGACCCTGCCTTGAGCAGGGGGCTGGATTAGATGAACTCATGAGGCCTCTCCTACCTCTGCTTTCCTATAATCCTATGGTCCCTATAACAACAAAGAAGTAACTGACAACATAGGTAGACTGTGAATATTACTTCAGTCCGTAAGTAAGTCTACAACTCTGGTAGCCTTGATTGTTTGGAGCGTTTCATTTTTAAAAAAAGAGGGATCTCATAGTGCCTATCTAGGACATGATTGAAAGCATGGGTAAAGATTAGCAGCATAGGCCCAGAATATTAACTAGCTAATCAGGGCTACAGCAAGTCATGGGGAATGTGTCTGAGCTTAACGGCTCCTGGTGTTAAGGCTCTAAGAATCTTGGCGAGTATTGGTTCCTCGCATTTCTTCCCCAGAAACCACTGTCCTCAGATGCACCCAAGCTCTTAATTTTAGACTTAGCGTAGTGGGTATTATAACAGCAGCAGGAACTACAATACTTAGCTCTTATACAATCACTTTGACCCATAGATCTCAAAGTCCTTTACAAAGCAGACCAATTAGGCCATAATTAGGCCTAATTGTGCATAATTAGGCCAATTTGTGCATAATTAGGCCAACTTTACAGGTGGAAAACTGAGGCAAAGAGAACCAAAGTAACTTGCCCAGGGCCAATCAGTAAGCCAGTGGCAGAGCCAATGAAAGCACTAAGGGTATATTTACACAGTGTGTTCAGGAACAGATACTATTTAGAGAGGTGTGAACATGCAGGGAGATCGTATATGCTCCCACTTGGGCATGCATCAAACCCAGAAATGGGACACTGAAGCCAGGTTGGAGACACTGCTGTCTCCCCCATGGCCACTCTCGAGAACTCCATTTCCAGTGTGTTTGGGAGAAGCTTTAAGGGACACTTTCTGGAGCAACCTTCTGCATTTTTAGTTTTGGGAAGTGCGAGCATCACCTCAACCTGATGTCATTTAATACAGAGAAATGTAAGTGCTCCATCGGGGGAGAAATAATTCCCAACACCCTTACAGGCTCAGCAGTGCTATGCTTGCCAGCACCACAACTGAATGAGACCTGGGTGTCATGACTGACAACAAAATGAGCACGAGCCACCAATGGGATGTTGTAGCTGGGGGAGTTAATCAAACACTGGCATGCACCCACTGAGGCATCTCAAGCAAGGCAAAGGATGTCATCCTCCTGCTCTATCTGGCCTTGGTGAGACTGCAACTGTAGTACTGTGTCTACTTCTGGGTGCTGCACTTCAAGAAAGATGCAGAGAGTCCAAAGCAGGGCCACATGAATGATTAGAGGCCTAGGGACCAGGTCGTAAGAGGAGAGGCTGAAAGACTGTTCATCCCGGAGCAGAGAAGACTCAAAGGGGACTTGGTGGCAGCCTATAAGTATATCAGGGCTTGGAGGAGAGTCTGTTCACCCAGGCCCCCCAGGGAAGGACAAGAAAAAACGGGTACAAACAGATTGAAGATTGCTTCAGGCTAGACATAAGGAAAAACTTCTTTACAAGTTGGGTGTCGAGGGTTTGGAACAGGCTCCCCCAGAGGTGGTACAGTCACCCACCGTGGCGATCTTCAAAAAATGTCTTGACACCCATCTTGCTGAGGTCATCTGACCCCAGCAGTCTTTCCTGCCCCAATGCAGTGGGGCTGGACCCGGTGATCTGTAAGGTCTCTTCCAGCCCCTAACAACTATGAAACTATGAAGTAGGAGCAGGTGAGCAGGGTGTGCTCAAGGACAGCTATCCCAAGGCATGCTGGGAACGCAGTGTAGACTTACCCCAACTATTCTGACTTCTTCCAGTGCATTGTTCTTTCCTTTAGGCTACATTACTGCCTCTACAATGACTTCTGAGTATTCATATAATTGATTGTTCTCCCCCCCGCCACTACTGGCAGTGGAAGCTTGTTGTCTTATTTGCTATTACTGGCCTTTCAAGGTAGAATTCACCAGCTGATTTCCTGTTGATTTAGGACTCTCCCCACCCCTCTCCCCCCAGTACAAACTCCTGCCTGTGCATGGAAGAGGAGTTGGCCTATCTCCAAAACAGATCTGGAGGGCTGATTAGTCAGCACATGCTCAAGCCACCCAAAGTGCAGGAAGTAGAAAGCCACTAGCTTGTAGAAAGGAAATCAAACTTGCTGAGGGAAAAGCCCAGTTGCGAGGAGGGAATTTGGTGCTGCAACTGCCTGCTTTCATTCTGAGGTTATCTCCACTTGGGTTTGTTTGAAGTTGGCTTTGGAACCTGATGACACTGGAAGTGAACCACACAGAGTTAAACTCCTTGCGAAATGAGTGAAAAGGACCATGTGAGGGGCTGAAGCTGAAGACTGAGGTACAATATGTCACAGCTCACCGGAGTACATGGCTTCATCACTGGACAGTACATACTATGGGAACTCAGTGGGCCAATGTAGAGAAAGATATAGGATGATGTCAACAGCATTTTGGTATGCAGGTGTAAATGTGGATGCAAACAAATCTATGTTATGACACCATCAACAATTTACCGAGAATTTAGAAGAGAATTGAGAAGGTAGAAGACTCAAATTGTTTCTTCTTGCTGTTGTGTTGCCTGTTACACCCATCTTTCAGGATACCTGGTAAGTGAATTATGAGAACTGAAACCCAGCTTCTTTGAGTCTAAATCACAGGTGGTCTGGACAGTGGATCAAAAATACTATATTTTTTTTATGGGAAATAAAAAGAAAATCCCTCGTGATTTTTTTCTTTTTCAACATCTACAACAATAAAACCCAGAAACAAGCAAGCAAAACACCTTTTGAGTTTTCACAAAACATGTTTGCTCAAAAAATAGGATTTTGCTATAGAGGTCTGGATTCCAAAAATCATTTTGGCTGAAATGTTGACAGACAATATTTGGATTTCTAATTTCCTCTTCTTTCCTCCTTAAGCTGGAAATTGTTGGTAAAACTGAACAGTTTCTATAAACATTTCCACCTTCAACCAAAAATTTAAATGTAAAAAATGTAGTCGGCTTTAGCAATCTATGTAAGTTACACATCGATGAAAGGCAATATAGTGGAGTCTGAATGAGTCTGAGTTTAGACACACAGAACTTAGGTTACATCTATACTTCTTTAACAATGAGTCCAAGACCATTGCTAGGAAACCTGGCCACTTGCCCCTGCTCCACATATGCTGCATGCTAAAATTCCTGTCTGGTTACGTGGTTGCTTTTTTTGTGTACTCCCAAAGATGCTGTAAGGCCCTCTGTCAGGAGAGCACATGTGTAAGCCTAGCTATTCTCTAATGGTGACCACATTTTTTTCAGTCTGTGAAGTGGGAACAAGTGGGTGAGCCTATTTTATGGCATATTCTCAGACGTTGAACAGCCTGGGAAGAGCTGTACTCTACCCTAACTTAGATTCAACTCTGAATTTATCCTGATGTCTTGTCTGAGTTAGGACATTCTTGTTCTGATATGGTTTTGTTGTGGCAAAAACATATGCAGAGATAGGAGACCTTTTTCTGAGAATAGCTGATTTACTGAAAAATGTATTTTCCTCAAAACTACCACAAATTCAACCTGATTTTGCCAAACAGTTTCAACTGAAAAATAATGCTCACTATAAACACTGACTTTTGGCAAATAATAATGGGCATGGCCATGCTTTCCCTAAAACCAATGGGAGTTTTGCTATTGACTTCCATGAGACCATGATTGACCTGCTGACCTTGGACAAATGTTAATCATTGCTGTCTCAATTTAGGGACTCATACAAATTAGTCCAATTGATACCAACTGACAGTAATTATGGGAACAAGGATTTAGCCCCTGGAGAACTGAAATTCTCAATGTAACCGCTCATTGTTAATTTTGGAGTCCAGTCCTTAAACCCTTCTGTAGGTGTATAGACCCTTGATTTCAATGAGATGATTCATGTGCAGGACCATGCCTTTTACTGCCACAAAAGTTGACAACTAAAGCTCACGCCCAGTGAGAAGCAACAGGTTAAATGTTGGTCTGTTTGGGTACCAGTAAAGGCTCTGTACAGGTTACAACATTTTTATAGTAATTTGCTTTTATCTCTTCTTTAAAGCCAATGCAACACATTCTTACCATTTTTGCAGACAGGACAACACTGTTCTGGTTCATAGACTGGGTTGACACATTCAGGAACTGCGCAGTCTGCTACAACACAGTGAACTTCATTGCTGGGCTCACAGCGACACCATTCGCATGGAGAGGGCTAGGAACAAATCTAAAATTAGCCCATTTCCTCCTGTAGCTCAAAAGTTTGTAACATTTACATGTTGCCATAAGATAAAACATCAATGCTTAACACGACTTCACCATATGAATTTATCATGTGCAATACAAATCAACCTGGAGGACAAAACTCCCCTAAAAACCAAAAAAACAAAACCCACCCCAACAAAGTCTGAAAGATGCAGAGTATTAGGGGCTCTGTCTGCATAGTAAATGTTCTGTGCTGCAGAGTGGTATCCTCAAGCACAGAGTGGGAATCAGTGTAATGGTGTCAGCAAGGCACTCAGGGAGTGTTAATCAACACTGCCACTTAGCAGTGCTAAACAGCATGTCTGAAACATGCTGTGGCTGTGGGTACGTTCCTTCAGGTTTAGGAAGCCTCTTTCCTGGAGCAGCATAGTGTACTTGAGGATGCAGCTCTGGAATGCAGTAAGTTCACTGGGTGGACATGCCCACATAGAGCCATAAGAATGATATTTTATAAGGGGCTCACTTGCTCATTGCCTGTTGCCACACTTACCTCCCTTTATAAGAGAACCCTGAGATATATCTAAAACAAGAAACACCAGACAGGAATAAATATCACATACTGCCTCCCTCTGTTCTGCTGATCTATCATCTTCTTGTGAGCAAGGCTGATATTTAAGATTTATAAGAGCAGGACACTCATAAACCGCAGATTTGTGGCTTTTCTCAGTGAAGGGAAAAGTGTGTAGAGGACAGAGGGACAGGATCAAATGCACATGCACATCATGTGCAAACTCATAATCACAAATAAATCTAATGCCCTGACCATGTTGGTGTTGAGTCAGCCATCACCAAAGCTGAAAACTTAGCAATGTTGCAGCCAGTGGCGACATGTAAGGAGGTGCACGGGGGTGCATGTGCACCCCCTGAGAGTGCTGGTGCACCCCCTCATCAGCCACACTTGCCGCTTAGGCGATGGGCAGGGAAGGCAGGTGGGAGCACCAGTGCCCACCCTGAAAGCCCCAGCTGGTCGCTGCAGCTGCTCCTAGAAGTGGCCACAGCCACTCCTGGAAGCAGCTGCAGAGATTGGCTGCAGGGGAACTCCCGAGCAGTGAGATCTGTTGTAGGCGACCGCCCATCTCAGGCAGTGAGACTGGTCAGGGGGAGGGGGGGCATGTGCCCCCGCAACCAGGTGGCACCAGTCTCCTATGGTTGCAGCTTTGTTTCTGAAAAGCTGAAACATTTTTTGGTATTAAGGAAAGTTGCCATTGTTGTTCATGCAAAGCACAAAGCCTATTTTTGTTGTCTCTGTACAGTGCCTAGCACAATGGGGACCAATTTTAAGCATAGGAATAACTTAATTTAAACCAATCAGTCAGTTTAGGCCTATAGTTACAGTCCAAGATAAAGAGGTTACATTTTGGGGTGTGTCAATCTAAACAGTGGCACTTTAAGTTGGTAGAAAGAGTTCTCTTCATCTCACTTATATTTTCTTTTAACAGGGAGTTGAAGAAATTTATGATAAATATAAAAGGCATTGTTTAAGGTCCTAGCACAATACATATGTGCATGCACCCTTGGATGAAAGAGGCAGAAAGACTGAGCGAGACAGAGAGGAACTAAGGGGTGAAAACCAAAAAGCCACATAAAAATTTGAAAGCAAATTAATTGGAAAATCATTTTGCTGCAGAGTCAAGAGTTTGGGGTTGAGGAGACTCTGTCTTGTCTGGTTTACACAAATGATTTCAGTTGTTGTTGCCCATTGACATAGAGAATGTGGGTGATCAGCTATGAACAGGACTTGTCCGAGGTAACGGCCATTCAAGGGAAGCTGGGATCATTGCTGGCTCAGGTTGCCAATGCTTCCTTTTGGGAATGCACAGTGCCAGCCATTCTTCAGTATGTAATTGTCCAACTCCCACTCAAGAAACCATGTCTTGATTCTAATTCCCTAGCTGGCTATCAGTCTGCTTCAACTTCCTCTTTTTGGGGAAGGTCATTAAATGGCTGTTTGCTGATTAGCTCCAGGAGTATCTGGATGTGGTCAGATTCCTGTTGGCCTGGTTTTCACCCTGAATACAGCAGGGAGACTATGCTCCTGGCCTTAGTCATAATCTTTGCTTAGTGATTAATAAAATAAATTGTGCCCTGATGATCCTAGTAGAGCTTCCAGCACCCTTTGATACAGCTGACCATGAAGTCCGGATAAAGCATTTGCATGATCTGGCAGATATTCTTGGGACCATTCTTAATTGGTTCCACTCTTCCAAGGTCCCAGAGGGTGATGATGGGTGAAAGCTTGTCATCCTTTTGAGGCTTTTTTGTGAGTCCCTCAGGGCTCCAGTGTGTCACTCCTTCTGTTCAATGTATATATGAGACCACTGGGCAAGACTTTATGGAAAATCAGAAAGAGGTGCTATAGTATGCTGATAGCACAACTCTATCTTGTTTTCTCATATGACCTAGGTCCCATAATCTGTCCCTTCCCAAAGCCTGGCTGTAGTTAGGAAATGGATGTGGGTGAGCCAATTGAAGCTCAATTCAGAAAAGAAATAGGTGATTGTGGTGGGCAGTCTGTATGACATGGAGGGGATTGGCAGTCTGCGGAGGTGGAATTCCTCTCCTTAATTATCTTCCCTCATTCAAGGATGCTTTGATTTGTGTCTGAAGTACTAGGACTCTACATTCCTTTTCTGGATGTTCTTATTCAAGACTATGTATTAAAAAGAAACAATACAGAAGAAAACAGACCTCCTTGGTAAGAAATCAGTAATAAATGATGACTGCTCATCATTGATAGGGTTCAGCCACCCCTGCTCATTCAGGTTCAAAGCCTTCAGGTATTCCAGGTAGATCTCTAGGTGGCAGTGGTAGCTAGACGTGCTGTTCACCTGCTCCTGGTGAGGCAGCTGTGACCCTTCATTTCAGTTTCAGATCTGGCCACTGTTATACATATCTTTGTACCTTCCAGCTTTACTACTGCAATGCACTTTGGGAGGCGATGCTCTTGAGGCCTGTCTGGAAATTGCAGCTGGTGTAAAATGTGGCAGTAGACTTTCTGATGGGGTGGGACACCAGGAGCACATGACTCCAGTATGCTAGAATAGGGCTGCTCAACTTTCAGGCAGCCAGGGGCTACAGACCAGGGAGTGTGGATGGGGAAACCAGGTTGCCCGTCACCTCTTACCCTGCCTATGCACAGCACGGGCAGCCCAGATTCCTCCCCTCCAGCTATGTGTGCCACACAGTGAGCCCCTCCTGCACCACAGGCAGTCTGGCTCCCTGCCACTGTGTGCGCAACAACAGACACCCTCTCCCAGCTATACACACCACTCCCTTGCAGTGCAGGCAGCCAAGCCCCCTTTGCTGCATGCATTTTGGGCACTCCCTCCCCCTCCCAGTAACCAAGACAGAAGCAATAGGGGTGGCTGGGAATGATGGCCAGGTGGGTGCTCATGAACTGCATGCAACCCTTTGAGGGCTGCAAGAGGCACTTAGGTCTCCAGTTGGACCAGTTCTGTATTGGCTCCCAGTAGGTGCCTGGGTGCAATTCAAGGAGCTGGTTTTGACCTATAAGGCCCCAAATAGTCTGGGTCCTACATACCTAAGGCACCATCTTCTCCCTTATGCCCCAAGATGGTTCCTAATGTCAACCAAAATTAACCTCCTTCTAGTACCTTCAGTGCACCAAGTTTGCCTGGGAAAGACATCTGAGAAATTGTTTTTGGTAGTTGCCTGCCATTCTGGAACTCCCTTCTCTTTTAGGCATGTCAGAGCCCAAACCTAGATATCTTGAGGAAATGCTATGACATCTTCCTCTTTGAGCAGGTGTTTAGCAGGCAGAGCTAAACTGGGGTACTGCTTAGGGAGTTTTGCTCTATAGGTTATCTTAGTACTCTGTTGGCTTTTATAAGTGATTTTGTTTCTCCTGGTCTGTTCATTTGCTTGCTTCCTTTATAAGTTATTTTGAACTCTTCTGTAAGCTATCCTGGGCCTTTGTTGGGAAGGGTGGCATACAAATCAAGTCAAATCAAATCAAATCAAGTCAAGTCAAATCACTCAATAAATAAATACATTTAATTATCTGTTAGACACTGAAGTCAAGCCTCTTTTGTAACAGTTGCTCTCATCACTAACACTTCAAGTCATGGAGACAGTGTACTTTAGATAATTCTGCCTTCAACTGTACCAATGAATATTTGCAAAAATGGCACTGAAGTCAATGTAATTCTTCCAGAATTAAATGAGATCCAAGTGTAAATTAAAGAACTATGTATCCCCTTGAGTTTCAGGTCATGGTGATGTCACTCATTCTTACCAGACATAAGCAACACCCTGGGTTCAGGTCTTGGAAGGTAAAAAGCTTTTCAATTCACTTCTAAGAGGCTCCATATGTCTTGAGTCAAATAATTTATTCCCAGGAAATTCATCTCCACCCCAAAATGCACTAATTAAAGCTTTGCTTGCTTTGTCTCTGTGTCTGCAGGCTGTAATTCCCATCACCTCTCATTTGCTACTGGCTCTGGCAATTTAGAGAAAATCAGCACTCCTGGAGAAGGGAAGCAGTCTGTGGAGGTGGAATTCCTCTCCTTAATTATCTTCCCTCATTCAAGGATGCTTTGATTTGTGTCTGAAGTACTAGGACTCTACATTCCTTTTTCTGGATGTTCTTATTCAAGACTATGTATTAACAAGAAACAATACAGAAGAAAACAGACCTCCTTGGTAAGAAATCAGTAATAAAATTGCTGTTTTATTATTCCTCATTGTAATCAATAATTTTTGGGAACAGTTCATCTCAATCTGCTTAAATGTGGTGACTTTCATCAACACTGCTTTCCTCTACTACTGTCATGCTGGTGCTTGTAATGCTGAGAAATAAGCTGCACACTTCTAGCTCACAAGATTATTCTGCTGCTTATACTGAAGAACTGAAGAACATCAGCAGATGTAGAAGATGCCCCTGAATGACTTTGTACAGAGCAAATGAGACATGACATATATTTCTTTTACCTTTGCGTTGTTAGTGTAACCTGAAAATGACACTGTAATAAAATATGATGCTATTTGACGCTGGAAGCAGTTTTCAAGATGGGAGAACTTTATACAATTATAAGAGCAAAAGCTTCAGTCTCTCAAAGACTGAATACTCTGCAAAAGATAGTACTGGGTCTTACAATCCCTCTTCAAGTTCAACCTGGTTATTTCAGGACCTTTACTCACCCTTCTCTCTACTCATTTGTTATAGTCTATTATTATGTATTCCACACAACCCTTCCCACACAGTAATCATAACTGACCAGGGATCATGTAAACACCTTGGCATTTTCTTTCATGTCACCCCTTATGCATAGAATACACAAGTTGCTTTACAATCCTACTTCCTTTTCATAGAGGACCTGACTCGCAGAACACGGAGATCTGATCTATGGGATTCTTTGCTTTAAAAAGAGATGATGAGCAGGCGGTTGAAGTAGAGAACCTCTTGTGGTCTTTTCCAGTCCTATTTTCCTATAATTCTATATTGACATGAGTGGACTTTGGATCAAACATTTGCATTCCTTTTGGAGATACATTTTTTCTGGGGTACTATCAGGAAAGTAGCTAAGTCATCTGTTTCATTTTTTTTTTCTTTTTTTAAAAATGTGCACTGCACATCTATATGAGAAGTGAGGCCAAATATTGGGAGGAAAGCTGCCAAAACAGAATCTGGGAATTAGTGCAGAACTATATAGGGCATCTCTAAATCTTTTTGCCTGACTCCTCCATCCACCTCCATTTGTTTGTATTTTCCTCCAGACCTTACCCATTGTTCTGACTCCAGTGATGTTCCCTTCCAGAGCCTATTGGTTTGTTTCCTTTCCATCCCTATGCAAACGTCACCCACAGTGAGAAACTTATTATAATGTTCAGTGTACAACTTTGCTGGTTTTCAGCTACACCATGGTCATTTTTTAAAGCTTTCTCACTCATGGAGCACAGCATGTTCTATGTGTTTGTGATGCTCAAACAGATTAACACATATTGTTAAGGACAACCTCCCATTCTTAATAAGAACTAGTGAAGAGAAAGCTTAGTAGGCTCCTGACATACAATGAGAACAGTTATACACAACTATTGTAACACCTTCACACAGATAATGCAAGTCTTAAACCTGACACCTTAGAGAATGCTCTGAGGTAATCAAAATGAAATGGTTTTGAAGAGTGGAGGGTATAGGGCAGTGGCAGCCAACCTGTGGCACGAATGCCACAAGTGGCTGAGGCATCACCTGTATGTGGCATGTGAAAGACTATTCAACTGTTCAAAAGTATCTGGAATTCTGTGTACCTTGTTCACATTTATTTTAAGCCTGGGGGACATCACAGATCAAGGGAGCTGGTGAAGCACTAAGGCATCGGTTTCAGATCTAGCCAAACTGCTGTGAAGCAACTGGGACCATCGTCTGACTATTGATGAACAGTTAAGAGTCTTTGGGAATAGTGTTGCTGGCTGGACTCCAGCCACAAACTGACTTCAATATTGAACCACATGTTATCTAACTTCCTTAATAGTCACGTAGGTTACTGACTCTGGATACCTAACTCCCTTAGATATGTTAAATGCTTCTTTAACATGTAGAGTGCTCTGAAATTATCATTGACTGTTAACAAGTAGCATCTGAGGCAGGAAGCAAACATCTATAAAATAAACATTATACAGCAACCATCCTTTCAAATTCTTCTTCTTTAGCTGAGTTGTTTGTCATCTATATGTCTTGACTCTTAGATACTTCTAAGCAAACACTATTACAGTGGTGGACAGGGAACTATTTATCTAATACAAATGAAGAACTTTCAAGGTGACATCTGACCAATATTTTTTTCTAGACTTGTTCTTTCTTTTCCTCCTCCTCTTTTTTTGGTCCCTGTGATCTGTCACAATTATCAGGCTATCTGTTCATCTGACCTTCTAGGTATTTATGAGAGCACCACATCTTAAATCTCATACTTCAGGCCATCACCTGTCTTAGTTTAATTTGGATTCACTGTGTTGCTTCTTCCTTGTTTTCCTATAGCCCCTTATTAAACTAGATAAAACATTCATATTGGTAAGTTTCATAACCCAATATAAAATAACTTTAGTTCACTGGCCAGGGTAGAGAAAATGCTTATAAAATTATTTCATTTTAGTACTTTGAAATTGTTACCTTCCACAACAAATATCTAGCAATGCACAACTGTAGTGTAATGCATACATGACAAACATTATTTCAGAAATAGTTGCCATTCTTAAGAGGAACAGCAGAAAGGCTCCACATTAAGCATCTCTGTCATCCACGTTTCATATCTTGAGCTTCCCCTGGGGTCCATTCAAGTTCTGTTGAAGGCACTGAAGATTTTTCTACTGGCTAATGGCTATCATTGTGGGCTCAGTATGCATTCAAAGTCTGATTTACATGCCTGACAAAGAGGGGCAAAAAGAGGGAACACTGGGTGCATCTACACGTGCAATTAATATGAAGCAATAAGCTCTGGAGCAATTTGAGCTGGAGTAAGCTACTCCTAAGCACAGCATCTATACATGCACCTTGACAGCAGAAATTTGAGCCAGGGAGGAGCAGGCCTGGGCTGGCAGGGAATACAGGGGGTCAGCCTCAGGCTCCGGGTGGTAGCATTGGGTGGCAGAAGAGATGGCTGGGGCATGAGGGTGCTGAAAGTGTGGAGCTGTGTTGTTAGGTGGTGGGCAAGAGTCTGGCCCCCAGCTGGCTGGGCTGACTGGGCACAATTTACACCCATGGTCAGCATCTACATATGTGTTTAATCACAGTAATTACCCCAGCATAAGATAGTACTGTCCCCGACAGTACTGCTCTACTGGAGTGTTAATTTACTGCAGATTAATACCTTCACACGGGTCCACAGCAACACGTTACTCTGAAGCTAATTAGTCTACCCTGCAGTTAAGCGCATGGGTAGACAAGGCCACTGACTGATTGACAGGAATTTGGAGTGCTTTGATAGACATTGGAAAATGAACAAGATGGGGCCTATTTCAAAGCCATGCTATTCACACTGAATACAAAGGGACAGACTTTGGCTTCAGTGGCAGCAAATCTATAGTAAATTCCACTATTTTAGGACAGTTATTCAGAACATATTACCTGTGCTGTTTCTTTTATCCAAAAAAGAGTGTAGAAACCGATGTGTATTTTACAACTATCCTGAAAAAAATATTTTCACTGAAATTTATCTGAATATCGAATAGTGATTCCTCCCCCCACCCCCCAAAAAAGCTTAATTAAAAAGGGATAAGGGTGTGTGAATGGGGGAGGGAGTCTTAACATGCAGGTTGTCTGATCACAGCAAGTCCATCTCAAGTCTCATCAGTTTTAAAAGGTATGGGAATATTTGAGCTAGATTAAAACTGTCAATTCTGGATATTGTTCTCAGTGTCCTCAAAATATGCGGGTATTTAGGGGCATAGTTAAATGGGGTTTCATTTTGACTTGGTTTCGAAGGACCTGCTGTCAATCAAGGCTGCTCGTTTTGCTGCCAGGGCAATTCTTATTTAATTAATGCAGGAACTTGCAAGTCACCAAAGGCTGTTGTGGCTGCCAATAATCTCATTTTACTGATCTCTCACTTTCTGAGAGACTTTGTACCAAGTCTCTTGTAGATAACTGCAGTCAACTCTCCCCCTCAGTGCTGAGTCTACTGATGGAATCACGCTTTATGCAGATGTAACAGCAGGAAATGCAGAGAGATGTAAAGTGAAATCTGTCAAATTGTGCATTTAAACCTGGAGAGGAGCTGTAAATTTTAATGATGCTAAGGACAACGGCAATTCTGATGGAGATGATTTTTCTAACTGTAGTTAGAAGTTTCAGGGTGTGAATTTATAGTGAGAAAGAGAGAGGGGAAAAAAGTTAAAAAGGAGCTGATGAATGAGACTGGAGGCAAAATGGCTTCCATATTACAACTAAGATAAATGAGAAAAGATAGACATAAAAGAGACCATTGACACAGAATGGAATTCATTGGAGTATACAGCAGGAGTTCAAACTGGAATCATTTTTATTGTTATTTAAATTGCTTCTGAGCTCAGACAGATTAGCATGATTCTGCAAAAAAGTTCATGAAGAGCCTTCTCCTAAGAAACTTAACAGGTGTCAAACTCTGGAGTACAGACCAGCTAGCTTAACATCTATCTTAAACAAGATAGTGGAATCAATCAAAAGGGAATGGTATTTATTTACATTTGGAGTTGGCTAAATGCTGCAAAAAATGTGTGAGATTCATAGAAGCAACTTATAACGCAATTAGTCCCATTGATTTAAATGGGTATAAGGTATTATTCAAAGAGAATAAGGGTATCAGAATCTGCCTCATTACTTGCAAACATCCATTTGAGTTCTAACTGTTCAGTTACTGGCTGCTCATAAGCACTTGTATATTGGCTGTTTTTCATGCAAATGCAAGTACTTCCATGTGAACAAGGCTACTCATTACTCACTATTCATTATTTGTCATCTGCTATTTTCTTTTTAAAGTCACATTCAGCCTATCAGAGTAGATACAATACCCTCTGACCAACCATACAACAGAAATTACGATGGTTCAGGCGCTTCCTATAGGCTGAAATTTGTCCAAATAAACTATCTGCTGAATACTTACAAACAGTAAATATAGTCACAAAACCCAGGATGATTCACAAATAATTTCCCAAGAAAAAAACAGTGCTAAATCATTTAGATAATTAATTTTAATGAATAATTTAAGTAGCACCTTGTATAAATATAGAACAATAAGGACTGCCTTTACATTGTGCCACTTATCCAAAGATTCAAAAATTCTCAGGCTAATCTACAGCCTGACAAAAACAAGTAGTTGGAATTCAAATCCATGACACATACAGGAGTCAGTCAACAGCACCACAGATGCTCAGAATCTCTGAAGACCACACACTACATATGAAACATAAATACGTCTGCAAGGGTTATCAAACTTATCACTGAAATGCAGTGACAGTGCTTTATCCTTATCTAATTAAAGGTAAAAGGGACTAAACCTAGAACAACCTCGAATTACGTAAAATACTTTCTGCAAACAATGGCCCTGACTTCCTTAATTGGCTGATCTGTACTCCATGCAGCATCTGACAAAGGGGAATAGCTTCCAGCTTTGTGGCTTTCAGCTGCTGGAGCCATCATCAAAGGCAAAACAAAGTGAGGACTTCAAGGTCTCATTAAGCATCATCTGGGAGGTGCATTTTAACCACTGAATGTGATAGGAGGGGAGAGCTGTGAAACTTAAAGTTTCTGTGACACAGCATGAAGTTATCTGTTCCCCTATCTCACACCTCTCCTTCCCTAGTTATACCCCACCTATAATTCTCCTACCTTTCAGCAGGGTCCTTATAAAGAGGGAACTTAAGTCCTACAATTATGTTGCCTCTATTCGGAAAGAATTATGATGTAGCAGACTAAATGGCTGGTAGAGCAGCACAAATGGTTGTGTCATAATAGATAATCAGCACCTGTAGTCGATACTGAAGGAGAGGTGAGTCATCATTAACTTTTTTACATTTGCTGTTTCCTATGTATCATACAACCTGACATATTTATAAGTCTCCTGGAACTGATTCTTGGTCCGGGGAGTTCTCCTTCAATTAGTTAATGAAAAGGATCCAAGTCTGTGGCTTGGCCCCTTTTCCAAAGGCCCTGTATATTTTAAGTCTATTATATCAGTGATGGAAGTAATGCATGACAACATGACTCTGCACCTCTCTTGTAAGAACAAACCTTTCTATGTTATATAGCTCACTTTACCTCTGACAACAGTTGTACACGTACCCTGGGGCTGAAAGGATGAGAGGTGTGTATTTTGTAGGTTATACTTTTGATAATACCACTCCAATAGTTTCTCAGTTTTGGATATGCCCACTGCACCTCAAATCAGCCTCCTTTCTAAAGGTTACATATGACAGCTTGGATTTGGACAGGGATGTAGTTGGCTGTGTGATGCACAGTCTATTTAGGATACTCAGAAAATCTTTTACGTTCTGCATTTGTTAAAGTGCTCTTTATATCACAGAGGATATTTATCCCATGAATCAGTTCCCCAGTCAACTTACTCCTGCACTTTTAGTAGTCAGGCTTCTCAGACCCAACAGCGTGTCAAATACCTTTTCAGAACATTGACCCTGTTTCTTATGTTTTCCCTCGGTCTGATTCTGTCAGTCCCTAACATGGACTAGGGTAGGGACCACTTAAGCAGTAAAATACTATTACTATAAATACTAATGGAAGAATCAGCCCCTCTGTAGGCATAGCATAGAGAAAATCGATCATGGACTTAAAATTATTGAATCATAGGGTTGGAAAGAACCTTAAAGGCCATCCAGTCAAAGCCTCTGCAACAATGGAGTCTATTCATAAACTCTTCCAGTTAGATTCAATTTGGCAGAGATTTGGCCCGATTCAGTGGCCAAATCTCTGAATCTGAATCGAATCAGGAGACCCTTTAATCTCTCCGAATCGATTTGGAGCGATTCAGAGAGATTCAATAATTTGGACATAGACAGAGCTTTAAATGTTGTTTCTACATACCTCAAGGTACCAGGCAGCTTGTGAACGCTGAGATGCTGGGGTGGATGGAGTGTCCCACAGGAATTGCGGGGCGGCATCCTTGGAGCACTTAGCAGTGGACCCAGAAGTGGACCAGAAAGATTTCTGGTCCACTTCCGGGTCCACCATGGAGCACATGGGGGACCAATCTCCAACTCCTGACTCAGCAAGTGGTGCCTCCTGGGTTTTGGGGGGGCACCTGGGGTCCCCCCACAGCCAACTGCCAAGCCGAGGGGGTGTGAGGGGTGGTTCCCCCATACGCTCAGCGGCGGACTGGAAGTAGTTCCAATCCACTTCTGGGTCCACCACTGAGCACACGGAGGTGGGGGGGGCCGCACTCCTGTGGGATGCTCCATCTGGCCCACCATCATAGCATTCATAAGCTGCACCTGGTACCTTCAGATATGTAGAAAAAACATAAAAAGCTGTGTCCAACATGAAAAGCTATGGGCAAATTGCTGATTCTCTGAATCAACATTGAATCTTCAGATTCAGCTGAATCGAATCGGGACAGTGATCTGAATCAATTAATCGAATCGCTGTCCCCCAATTCGGGCTAAATCCAAATCGGAATCGAATACAGCCTGTTTGCACACCCCTAATGCCTGTCCAGCTTCTTGTAAACCTCCAAAGAAGGAAATTCCTTCAGATCCCAATCAGAACATGCCATTATTATAGTTTTTAAAGTTAAAAAGTTTTCCCAGAGATTTAATCTAAAACTATTGTAAACTCATTGCCACAAGTCCTGCTGTCTGTGGCAAGGGCAAACAGTTCTCCCTCTTCTTTAGAGCAGCCTTTCAAATATGTGAAAGCTGCAGATGTGTTCCCCTTTAATCTCTGTTTCTCCAGAATAAAAATACCAAGTTTTCTTAACCTTTTCTCATAGGGCTTGCATTTTAACTTCTTTATTTTTCTTGTTCCTCATATCAGGATCTTCTCCAGTTTCTCTATATCCTTCTTAAAATGCAGAGCCCAGAACTACATACAGAATATTCTAGTTTAGGCTTAGCTAAAGCCTGATCAAGTGGGACTATCACTTCTCATGTTTTGCATACAGTGCTTCTGTTTATGCAGCCCAAACTGAATTTTCTTTTCTTTTGACAGTCTCACATTGCTGACTCATCCTTCTTGGCAGAGCTATGGCCTAGCTAGTTATCCCTCATGCTGTGTGTGCACTTGAGTTTTCCTCCCTAGGTGCTGCACCTTCCATTCCCTTTGCTGAACTTTATTTTGTTCTCTAATTTATCAAGTTCTTTTTTAATTCTAATTTTATCCTATGAAGTGTCTACAATTCCTCTCAAACTTGGAATTAACATAGTACAACTATGCTTATTACTGGGGAGCAGGGTGGGTCATGATTCTGCCTACATGATTATGTAGCTATCATCTGTCAAAATCCTAGGAGAGAGCAGAGCCTGCACTTCTCTGAATAAATTATGGAACTCATGCTTGGCTAGTTTAAATCAGCATAGATCCATTGAAGTAAATGTTGCTGATAGACACCAGTGAAGGATCTGGCCATAAGGCTACTTATATAGAAGAACTAAAGTCAGATCATCCTTGCATTTTCTTTTTCCTCTCCTGTGAAGTTCACAGGGACTGCCCAGGATACGGCCCACTAGCTGTGATTAAATAAGTGTTTGGAGTCAGACATAAAGATATCTACGTCTTTATACATTTACCTATTTGAAAGTAATAATCTAGGATAGACATTTTTGTGAGGTAGACATTTTGTGAGATAATTCTGTTGTGGGTGTTGTGGTTTAAAATTTTGCAGAGAACAGAATCTTCCTCACATTGTCTTTCACCTCTTTCAATTAAGGTGCTGTACCTTGAAAGAGGCCAGACTTAGACATGTTATTGTAGTATCAGAAGCTTGCTAGGTTTTCCATTTTTTATTAGTTTTTATTGGCAATTGCCAGTGGTTCAGTGCTATCATATCTCTACCTGAAATTCTAGGGTTCTCTTCGGCAGCACAAAAAGGAAGTGCACAATTGCCTTATCTGAACAGCGGAGGATTCCAGCATTAGTGGGGATCACTGCAGCCCTTCAGGGTGCTGATGAGAAGGGTTATGCCTAGGACAGTGGCATATTTTGGTGATCCCTTATGTGCTACAATGGCCTTTTGGGAATCATTACCAGTGGGAAGAATTTAAAGTAGCATGGAGGTTAAAACAGACAGGTTTTTCTCCCATTCTTTCACTGGAACCTCAGTTGTCGTGTGCAAGTAATTGTTTTAAATAAGGCTGTTGTTGATGAGGCACAGCCTTTCTGAGCACCGTATATTCCTTTTGTGCACTTAAGTTTAGCTTTGGATTTCCCTATTGCTAAGGGTGGGAAACGTGGGATAGATGCATGCCAATAGCTCATTACGGATCTTTGTTAATGCATGCTGGCGTAGTGCTGCTAGTTTATTGCCTTTTTCTACTTCCTAGTAAGGAGATATTGGCTGAGACTGAGTCAAGAGCTGAAGGGAGCTGGCTTGCTTTTTCTTTTTGTTGCTGAGGGTGCAATAGCTTGGGAGTGGTGTGAGTCCTTGTTTACATCCCTTTGCATACCCCCTACCCAATTTTTGGGTCTGAGCCAAACCTAACTTGAACAGAAAACTCCCACTGACTTTGGACCAAGCTCCTAAAGCTGTTGGGTTTGCTGTGTTGGTGCTGGGTGTCATGGAATCATATGGCTGGAAGGGACCTTGAGAGGTTGTAGTCTAACCCCCTGTCTGAGGCAGGATCATCCCTGTTCAAACCAACCCATTGTCTAATTTCTTAACAAAACTACAAAGTCAACTCTGACACAACCAAAAGACTTAACGCCCTAATCTGCTATAAAGAAAGCAGAAGAACCATGGCAGCCAATGTCTTGCTGCCATAAAGTTATTAACAATATGCTCAAGAAATCCAAAGAAGAAAGTCAAGCCCCCACTAGAGGGGAAGGCAAAAAACCTCACAGTGGGTTTGTCTACATGAGATGCTGACTGTGCAGTAGCTGAACAATACTGCACAGCAGTGTATCACAGCACTGACAGCGCCCTGGTTACTGCACCTTTATTTAGTACTTGATTATACAAGTACTAAATAAATGTGCAGCAACCACTGTGCAGTAATGTCTCGTATAGACATGCCCACTCTGTATCAATATGACCATGGGATGAAATTCTTGACTCCAAATATGGCAACTGGTCTGACTCTGAACAGAGGCACAAGATCCTCTGGGTTAGGAACATCTGGCTTTAAGTCCCAGGAGAAGTATTGGCACTTCCCAGTCAAAACCCCCAGCCTTAGCTACAGCTAACACCCAATGCAGAGGCATTGAAAAAGGCTTGAAAAAATGCTGACACATATAGCAGGAGGGGAAAAATTCCCTCCCAGCTTCATGTGGCAACCAGCAAAGCCCAGAAGCATGGGAAATATCCATAATAGCACATAAACACAGCTACACCTAGATCATCCCTGACCAATGCCTGTCCAACCTCCTATTGCACATGTCCAGTGATGGCGATTCAACAACTGTCCAGCTGTTGCCTCTAATGTGGGGAGTGTATATTGCCTCATATGTGTATGCCACTTTATTCCATTTATCCCTGTGTGTATGAAGCACACAGAGAAATTTCCCCACAGTGTGGGTAGTGATTGGGCCTACTTACCCTTCCCTTGATGTGATGCTCCTTCTGGATATTAAGCTTGCAAAACTGAAGAAAGGGAAGAAGAGCAGGATGGATCCTCTTGATTTAGGGACAGCATTCTCAGTCTTGCTGCTGCTGTGTTCCTGTTGGAAGGGGTAAGGGAAGGTGACTTGTGTTCTCCCTTTTGTTGGGTGACTTACCAGCAGACAAGATGTTGATAACTGTCTGATTTATCACTGGGGTGGTAGAATGATGTTCCTGATACTGCTGCTGTTCCTGGGAAGATGGGCTTTTCTTGTCTTTTTCATTATTTTACTCCCAATGCTTTTCTTTGACTTTCTGTTGGTTTTCTGGCAGTTAGCAAGCAAAGTAGAAGGAAGCTGCTTGGGAACATCCTCAGGCAACTGTTAGCTCAGTTCATCATCATGTGTTCTCCACGCAGGACCTCTTACTTCTTTTAAATTTTATGACAGCATAAATCCAAATCCTTTGGAAATCCATGGAGCTGTCTGTGCCACTTTACACTAGCAGAGAATCTGGCTCACAGACTTCAGGAGAGCTACTTCCTATTTAGACAGGCACTGAGCAACAGATTCAGGCCAAGGGTCTTTTAAAAGAAAATAGTGTTCCTGAAAAGATCTGTTGAGAAGGTCCCCAACAAGGCTCCATGTTGAGATTTCTCTGTTTAACTTGCTGGTAAATGATGCAGGTGAAGGACTAAGGTACTGTGTCCAAAGATGCAAATACCTGATGATACTAAAGAGGATGGCTGTGATGTACAAGAAGATTCAAACAGCCTAGGGGAACGTGTGCAAGTCTGGCATGATGGAACTTGGTGTCAGAAAGTGTAAAGGCCAATATCCAGGAAGAACCGCTAGGGTGGCAAATACAACTTCTGACTGTCGCTTTAATCAAGGAAACAAAGTAGGAAAAGCACCCTGGGCAAGAGTAATATCTGGAATGTAAGGATACAGAACCAGATGTAACACCAGTGTAAATCTTAAGTAATTCTACAGATGTCCTGATTTACAGCAGCATAACAGTGATCAGAATCTGGCTGGGTAATGAGTAGCTGTAAAAAACAGCACAGACAGTCTTAAGCTGCATAAGTAGAGGGCCTAATTAGAAGTCAGAGATATAATGGCTCCTGTGTACAAGACATCTCTTAGGATATCTATAAAGTAATTTAAGTCCAGTCCTTCAAGGTGCTCAGTGCCCTTAGCTGTTACTGATTTCAGGGGAGGTGTGGAGTCAGTTTATGTGTGCCACAACTACACTGAGCATAGCACTAGAGGCCAGAGCTTTGACAAGGACTGACTCTGTAACCTGGTATAATCCACTTAACTTCTCTCTTTTAGCCCCCG
>NW_017728949.1:12162256-12178279 GCF_001723895.1 Crocodylus porosus | reverse complement strand
CTAAGATACTAGTGAAAGATTCTCACAAGTTTCTCAGGAGGCAGAGAGGGTTTGTGAATGATCCTAAGCCATTCTTTCAAATATAAGATACATTTTAAAAAAATATTTCTTTTAAAGATTGCCTGAATCTTAAATCTGAGCAAAACCCAAATGAAACATGTTTATATGCATCACAGGGTTTTCACCTTTGTAAATATGTTCTTAACTGATATTCTATTTTTTATTGAAAGTGAGAGTCTGAAAATGTGGGTGTCATAAATTCAAGGGCTTCTTATATTTGAAGGGATGAGATATATGATACAAAGAATGTCACCTAATACATTTTGGAAAGGCTAATGAAGTAGGAAAAATGACTCAATTTAATGTTCAAATAACACTCGTATGGGTAAAGTCTCCTTGTCTTTAACAGAAATTATATTTACAGTGGATAGAGCCCTGGAGTTTTCTCATATAAACTCATTCCAGTTTTTCATGTATTAGAAGGAGGAAAGGGGAGGGGGAAGAAACAGGAGAGCAAAAATCCCAGTGCACCTATCCAGTTTGGGACAGGTTTGCTTGCTTTGTATAATCAGATGAGGCTATCCCTCTTTGTTTGTGATACTTACTTTTTGGGTCATGTAAACTTAGCACAAGTTCCCATAGTAATAGGTACTGTACACACACATAATAAAAGAAAGCGCATGGGATTTCAGAGTCTAAACCTGATTGCTACATGCCGCAATGATAATGAGCCAGCTCTCTCTGCTCTGTGAAGAGATAAGACGTATAAGAGCTCTTTGAGGACCCACACCATAATTTCTTACTGATCATTCTGACTTGGAGAGCAAGGTAGGAGCCACCGACTTCTTACAGGTACCTCTGGTGAAGGTGGCCTGGTGCCCTGAAGGCAGGAGAGCCACACACAGGTTTGCTGGGGAATCTGGGTCAGTGAGAAGAGTAATTAATAATAATGGGTTGGGAGGGAACAAAAGGTAAGGACTCTAAATTCAAGTACTATAGTTTGTATTACTTTGGGGAGTCACGTAAGCATCCAAGAGAAAGTATTTTAAGCTCTCATGATATGTTTGATCATAACTGGAAGGAAGGAAAAACAGCCTGTTTTTTCCAGAAAGATTTTGAAATAGTTTGTTTGTCATTAAGGACCAGACAGGTGTTTGTCCTAGTGTAACCCACTGTTAGAGTGGTGTACTTGGTAAAAAGACAGATCTGGCTTTGTGATTTTGGGTTTTATTAGAACTCTATGCAGCAGCCTGAAATCCTACTCCAACGTACACTTATTTCACACCAGAGTAACTTCTTTGGCTTCAACAGAGATACTGTCACTTGCACTGTGAAATCAGAATCACTGTCTGTTAGAGCCTAACATATTTTAACAGGATTGAAAGTTGTCATTGAATGACTTATTCAATTATAGTTTTAAAAACAATTACTAGGATAATTATCTACTTGGGCATTATTTTTAATTAATGTCATTCTGTATGAAGCAGTTTCCACTAACAATGCTTCATCAACTCATAAAACTGCACTTTCAGTTCACTTCCTATGTTGTGAAACTGGCACCCAAACCATTCTATCTATTTCTGTGCTAAATTTCCACATGCTTTAGTAGGAGTTCAGCTCACAGGCCAATAGAAAAACTGATGCCCATGAGAGGAGGACACTTCTGACTGTGACTCTAGAGTACTTGCAGGCTAGGATATTTCAAAAGCACATGATGGATTCACTGTTCCATTGAAGTCAGTGGAAGCTGACCTATTGATCTGAGTGACAGCAAAGAAATGCCACTGCTAACCATTTTTAAATATCCCACCCATAGTATTTAAAATAACAAATTGCTAATAAGCAATTTACCATATGTCAATCTGTATCTTTACAGCCCTCCATATGAATAATGCATTTTAAATATTTTGGGTCCCTTGACCTTAATATGATTAATGAAAACTATGATAATTTGAACAAAAATTGAAGACCCAAACCTATGACGGGTCTTTTCCATTCATGGGAAGGGATTGGCTGTATGTGACTTGATCTCCCCCACATGCAGACTCCATGAAAGGCAGACTCTGCAAAGGCCAGGGGACATGTATTCAATGCCTTCTTTGATTTCACAGAACTTAATCAGGACTAATGATATAGCCAAGGACCATGTTGTCTTTTCTATTTAACTGTCTCTCTGGAGCTCCTACAAATAGTTGCTTGCTAAATATTGTCCCTGGATAGATCCCTGGCAGCATGGCTCCAGTGGAGATGGGATTACTGTTAGGAACAGAGCCAGCACAAAAGCCAGCACAAAAGCCACAGTGCTTCCTGAGCAGATACTCTTGCTTTTCAATAGTTTTCTCAGGATCATCGAGTTTTGGAAGCAGAATCAATGGCTTAGTTCAGGGATACTCAACCTCTGGTCCGCGGGCCAAATATGGCCCACAGAGCCATTGCATCTGGCCCACGGGGCTCCACATGTATTGGGAAATTTGATGGTGGAGGAGCAGTGGCCATTAATATGGCCACCTTCCCTCTGCCAAATTTCCAAACCCCAAGTCCCTGGCAGCAGCCATGCCTGCTTCTCCCTGAAAGGCTGGGCAGCCCCTCTGTGCACCCCCAGCAGCTGCATTGGGGATAGTACATGCATGCTTCCTGCCCACCCCCTGCAGGGCCAGGTTGGGGCCAGAGTAATGTGCTACAAATAAATAGCCAATGGAGTTATTTCAGATTAGCATCAGTGCAACCAGTGGCACAGTATTACCCATGCACTTTCAGCTGTGATAATGAAACACCAACATTATATTATAACCCTGTACTTGCATATAGTGTAACATAATACATATATTTTAGCATCAGTACTTAAATACATAGCTGACTTTCATGGAGATGTTATTATAGATCAATATTTGACATACCTTCCTATATTATTATGTGTTTTTTGCATGAACTATGACTGAAATACAGTAAGTCAGTAATTTCAGATACCACTGCATAGACACTGTCACTGTAATTTTGCCAGGAGGAAGATAATAAATCATTCTTTTCCATTTGACTGATGTTCTGTTTTCCCTGTCTGATTTCAATGGCTGCATCCTATCTTGTGAGCTAGTATTGTTCATGGTTCTTTCTATTAAAGGATAGGCACAATATTGAAATTTCTTTTGCATTATGATCTTCTAGCAGTATATGACATTGCAGAACATATTAAAAAAGCCTCATTTATTCTAGTTGTAATGTAAAAATCACTGCTGCATGCATCTTGGACAAAAATGTTAATATTAAAATTGGGGCCCTGTGCTGACCGTGTTAGTAATCAGTTTCCTGTAATTTACAAACAGGTATCTGAAAATTACTAGTGACTTGGATCACTGGTCAGCACACTGCCAAAAGGTTTTAATAATGTTTGCTTTGGCTTTTATTAGCCCATTTTGATTTGAGTGCCTTCCAAAGTTCACCATGAAACTGAGGCTGAGTGGTCGTGCTATTAAAGGAAGAAAACTCTATCTGGAAATTTTTTTACTAACCTAATGAAGCTTCTCAAATTTAAGATGTCACATTTCTGTTCTTTTACACTGCTTTAAAATACAGAACACTCTCCAAAGCTGCATCCAGACAATTAGATTTTACTTGAGAGGGGCTGAGTTTGAGAGGGAATAATGATCACTTTTTAAATTAAACACGCAGCTAAAATTTTCCTGCATCATCCACACTGTACATCTCTATCACAGAGCCTGCACGTGAAATGAGTACAGAGCTGCTTTGGAAATCAATGGGACCGTTGTGCAGAGAATGAGCTTGGAATGAATAGAAGGGAAACCATCACTGCAGTGAACAGATTTGAGAGATCTGACCTAAGAATTTTAAATATAATGCAGACAAGCTTTTTAAAAAAAAAACCCAAAAGAACCAAAAACCAACCCTCAAACTGCAGCACTATTGACAGCAAGTTTGCATACTAGCTTGGGGATTTGTTTTGATAACATCATTATACAGTTGGTAACACTCTACTAAGTTTCCAGAATAAGCATTTCATTAACTTTTAACTAGATTGGCTCTCAAGGAAGAGTCATCTAGTGGTTAAGATCAGAGATCTTGGCTCATGCACCATTTGATTCTCTTTCTGGCAGTGTGCAGAGAAAAAAAATAACATTCTACACCTCCATTTATCCCATGGTAGAATGGGCATAATACTTTTTGGGTACAGAGGGGTATTGTGAAGCTAAATGAATAACTTCTTGATGTGCAGTAACACCTCTTGATGAAAAGCACTACCCACTTTCACAACTGCATTTATAAAGCTTTTAAAAATAATAATAATAACGGTGATGGTATTGTTATTTATGATTTGAGTTTAATAAAGTTATACTCAATATATTATTGCTAATTATAATCCTGATCACTGGGACTGTCTTGTGTCAGGGAATAGATGAACACTGGCTTGATAAATTGACTTCAGGCTTCTTACTGAAGCATAATGGAGTGACTCTGCATAGCTAAATGCAAAATCAGGGCTCAGTTGCAAACATGACACATACATGAATGAAGATGTAGCACAGGGAAGAGTGGGAGGGAAGGCAAGGCTGACCATAAACCACCCTTTGTGGAAACCTGGTTCTGTTATAGAATATAGAAATGTTTCTACTGGCTTCAATAAACCACATTTTTTGCTTGTTGGAGTTATTCAGGTAAGCAATGCACATATCCTGCTGGTGTAAAGTATTCCATAATGGCACTGCATCATTCTCTTTCTCTCTTTTTCAACTCTTGCTTGATGCAAATTATGACCATTGATGGACTCTTAGGGAATTATTTTTTTTCAGGCATGACAGTGCTTGATCAGATGAGAATAACGGACAGTTGTGGGTGATGGGAGAGTGCATAAAACTAACACAGAAGTGGCAGAGAAGCTGTGAGAGACAAGACAGATTGTAAGGAATGGTGGTTTTGGGATGTATAATTGAAAAGGAGGAACTGGCAGAGATCAGGAGAATGAATACGGGTAAGAGCAAGGCAGATAAAGCATAGCAGTAAAAATATGTTCAATGAAGAAGGTAGCAGTAAAGCCAGGGGCTTATAAACTCTGGGTTCCCACTGTTATTGGAAATGGCTGGGCCAGAGCTAGAAGCTACTGAAGCCCACCCTGAAGAATAGGAGTGGCCACACAGGCACAGCTGCCTCAAGCTCCTGGAAACCTCTTCCACCAGAGGCTGGGAGTGAGCGTCTGTGCTGCAGGGAGGCTCACAAGGCTTGTGAGAAGCTCCTGGAGCCTTGCTGTTGAGCTGGTCCTAAGGGAGATATGCGTAGTAGAAGAGTTCCCTTTAGGCGTTATGAAGGTAACGTCTCCCTGCTTGGCAGTTGACTGATCCAAGGCTCTGCCAGGATAACAGAATCACTGCAAAGTTTGGCTACAAGGGCAGGTGAAAGTCACTGAGTAGGAGAGTATGTCAGTGGGATCCAGTGCTTCTGGATTAGAACTTACATTGGAGCGGAAGGAAGTGGAACATATTCACCTCCTTCTTCCTTCTCGAATACCAATAGATCATTGTAACATACTGGGTTAATAATATCTTTCGAATGGACCATTCATTCCCCAGTTAAGAATGCTCCTTAACGTTATTTATTTGTCATACACATGCTCATACAGAAGCACTCTCATGAATATTCTGTGTATTTCTATTCTAGGTGCTGAAATGAGCAGATGCAGTTGTGGACATACAGTCGCTAATAAATTCCAGAAAGCGTCTCCCTGCAGTCACAAATACACTGTAAACCTTTCTGCAAAGCTTTCAATTGAAGGGGTGTGCATTCTTTTTCTGGGTAAAAAATAATCCAGCACACAATAGAGCTGTTTTTTGACTGATATTCAGCCAATTAAACTTACCATTCATCTCACATTTAGTGTATTATCTCATTAAGTCTACATAAGTGCACATGCAGGAATATTATTTTAAAACATTACCAAGTGCATTTAAAATAATCTGAGGCTGCTTTCTTGCTTTTTTCTTCTTTTAGCCAAGGAGAAGCAGGACAGTTAATAAGTTCTCTGAAGTTAATTATACACCTGAATGTCCAATAGTAAACTCTGAGTACTGAATGGTAAGGATCTTGATATTTGTAACTGAATCCAAAGCCATGGTTGATATGTGGGAGAAAACACAGATTGTTGTGTGGCTACACGGGTGGGAGAACACAGGCCATCACCTACCATAGAAGAGGAAGGAGGATCAACCTTGTGCTATCTAACTATCTGAAGCACTTCCCCACCCCTCTGGTATTGCCATCTGGTGATTATGTGGGAGGAGACAGGGAAAGAGAGGAGCAACCTGCCTGATGGAAGAAGGAAGAAAGACCCAGAGACAGCAGCTGCCAGGAAGTGGATAAAGAGACAGGAAGAGGGTGAAGAATAAAACAAGTCTCCCTTTCATGTTTACAAATAAGTTTAGCATATAAATACTAACATTTGGAAAAGTAATGACCTCAATTACAGGCATAAATTGGATGGGATAGTTAGCAAAGTTATGTATTATACTTATATCTGTACTTCCAGATTATGATGGGTACATAAATTGTGCTCACAAAAGGTAAGACACATTTTGAAGATGCGGGTTTCAATAACTAAGTACTTTCCACTATCACCACATATGTACCCTCAGATCTAGACATTAATATCAGTACTCAGCATGGGGTTAAGCCAAATTTGAATTTCCTTGTCCAAGTCATTTTGGAATACAGGGAGTATTTACATGTGACACTAAATCGTCGTACCAATGCGCTATGGCCACATAGTGTCCATGGGCAAAAACCATGATGCTGTAGCTACGTTGCCATAGCAATGTGGTCCGTCATTAAAGCATGTTGCTATGGCAACATACTGCCTGAAAATAACAGTGTGTGGCACACATGGTGCAGTATGGGCTGTTACCATGCCTTCTTTTAGTACTTTCAAAAGGAAGTACTAAATGACAGTATAGTAACAATGGTGCCACAGCAGCATATGTAGATGTGCCCACAGTGGGCTAAAAATAAGTTAGGAAAATGATTAAAATCCCAAACCTTCCACAATAATGATCCATTTTACTGTTCCAATTATCTTCTTAAGTTGCCCCCAAACTTTTCAGGATATAAGTCTACCTTGGGCACAGATCATGCATGTAACATTTGGTGAAGCTAATGAAGAATACACACACATATCCCCATATAAGAATCACACTTTAAGACCTCCAACTAATTCCTCAGCTGATGTCATATGTAATTATGCAGAGATCAGTATCTCTAGTGAAGATGATACTGGAAAATTAGCTTTTAAAACATGTAAACAGTAATGGAGCAGTTCATGTGAAAGATGAAGGGTTCAACTGTATAAGTCCCCACAAAAGGGTGAATCTAGTCTAATTACAATCAGCCAGTTTTTGAAGGAAGGAAGACTTGAGAAAGTCTTCCATCTCTGGCACAGCTTGACTGTAAGTGACACAAACTTGAAAAAGCCTGAAGATATTATAAATTTCACAGGAACCAGAACAAGGCTAGGAGGCTGCAAAACTTATAAGCTCTAGGTATTCTGTTGTGGACATAACGGATGATATCCTTGCTCCATTTAAGTCAGCAGCAAACAACCACTGACTTCAGTGCATTGGGATTTCAGTCTATACATCAGAAATTTCCCAGGTTCAGCACTTCTCTCTCCAGGCTCTCAGTTACAGAACTTTGGAAACTGTCTGCTCCCAGAGTCTCTCCCTTTCTCTCTGTTTGTACATACATATCTATGCATATATATGTCTATACATGCATGATATTGCACTATGAGTAGAATATAATTCTAAATTTTATTCTAGGACTTCTTTATTTCAATATGGACATAGTTTCACCATAACGTTCTTATAAACAGGTTCCACTCTACTCCATGTGGTATACGCCCAGATTAAAGGCTTGATTAAAGGCTCCAGATTAAAGGCTTGATTGTGATTTAAATTAAATCTGGGGTCTTTTTATGGATGTACCTGGCTGAGGTTTATTTGAGGTTGAGATGCTCCACAATCTGATGTGCTTTTCCTTTGCTAGGAGAACATTATGATGGTGCTGGAACTCCTCTTTTTATCAACTGCTCTATCGAAAAAAAAGGCCTCATGAAAGGTTCTAGTAAGAAAGCCCTCATGAAAGGTTCATCTGAGGTTTTAGCAAAAAGGGAAATTAAATTTATCTTATTCATTTTAAATGAAGAGTGTTTTTTTGGCTAAATCCCAAAATACCAGCCTGAAAAAGCACTCCTAGTGTTATTGCTTGTAAAATACTAAATACTATTTTCAGTGAATAAAGGTAAAAAACTTTTTAAAAAAAGTTTTCCCCTTTCTTGTTTAATTTGCACAAACTCTGTAATAAAAAGATCCTCCTTAATAGTTTCCCATTGTATTGTGTATGGTCTAAGACTTAACCTGAATATGTCCTAGCATATGTATTTGATCATGACTGAGGAATTAGCTGGGTGGATTCCTCCTCCCCTATCAGTGAAGGGGTCATTCAAAGACTGGAACATCCTGTGTTCAAGGGTGATACTTGTGTTAGGAAGCTGGAAAAATTCTTCTGGGGGTGGCTACCAATGTTCCATTACATTAAAACAGATCTCACAATCATAAGCCTCATGTTCTTCTGAAACAGTGTTAGACAAAATGATCAGGTTATCTTTCAAGGGTATGTTTCTACTGTACTTATTTACTTTGTAGAAGAGACTGCTTCCTAAATATCCTGACTTAGGTTAGATAAGAGTGAATGAGGTATCCCACCTGCAAGAAATACCTAAATTATGTACTATTTACAAGAAGAACCAAAAGAAAACACTATTTGGAAAAAAAATCTATAAACTTGTGTTACTTAAAGTTTGGAAAACACAAGGTCTTATGTGGAATTATTTCCATTGCCAGAGGAGAAAATAAGCTGGCAAGTGCATTAGTATATAAATAGCGATGGTATTTTCCCATGAAGAGCTACAGGTTGTCATTCAAAGAAAGTCTTCGACTTAATTGCAAAAGGATCACTGAATATTTTCAATATTCTTAATGGGAACTTGGCTATTAAAGTCATCATTGGAATGTATACTTCCTATTATTTTAAACAGTAATCTGCATAAAACAACACTAGTAAGTTTAGTTTATCACCATTTAATCACAAAGAGCAATTCTAGATTACTCCCTACTTTTGGTGTGCTTGTGAATAGTAATCCTTCAAGTGCTACACCAATACTTTTTGTTGCACAAGTTTGAATTTGATTTTTGTTTAAATGCATTCAGTATAGGTTTGACTCTGCTGTTATTGAAGCCAGTGGTAGTTTTACTATTGGCTTAAGGAGGAGCAGAGGTCAGCAAATATTGAGTACCTTGGAAAATCTCATCCCTGATCAGTTCATATAACATGCTAGTATTAAATAACTCCCAAAGGTTATTCATACCTTAAATTCCTCCAAGATTTTGTAATTTTTTCCATGATATTCACAAAAGTTTTTCACTTCCTTGCATTCTGGGCAGCATCCATTGTGTTCCACTTTAGTACATTTTGGGTGAATTTTGGGGCATTCTGGTTGATCACAAACAGGTCCATCCTCAGTACAGACACAAGGACAATTGGAATGCCCTGGGAAAAAACGTTCTCCCAGTTTGTATACAAAGCCACTGTCATCCACACAGCCTTTCCCTCGGTAGTCATCAAAGATCAGATTGTCATTACTTGAGGTCTGATCCCCTTCATCAGCAGGGTAGTCTTCATGATTGATAGCAGCAGGGGTGACCAAGCCAGAGATTAATAACAGAAGTATGCAGGCTTCATGAATATGAAGAGCCATCCCCCTCCTCAACTTCTCCATATGATCCTATTATCAGTTATAAACGGCTGCTTCCATAGGGATACCAAAAAGCAGGGGCTGAAAATAGATATTTTAAATAAAGACAACTTGAATTATTAACAAATACATACTTAGTAAGGCCATGTGCTCAATCTGTATCTGTGGATAAAGCTTACTGCTAGCAACGCCTAGTGATAAGAAACACTGTTTCATTTTAAACAAATATCTTCTTCCAAATTATTTTTAAGGAGAATAAAGAACAGAAAATCTCTAAATGAAGCTAATACTTGTGTGTGTACACACACACATAAACACACACACACACATACATCCACACATAACCTCCATTCAGGCTGGTTTACAGTATTAACTGGATTATCTGATATACAGGAAGTGGAATTATTTGCCTTAAATCACATGGTGAAAAGTTAGTTCAATGGGATTTGAATTATTGTTCCTATCCTTCTGAAGTAACCATGAAAACCAATAAGTACAGCAATAATAATTGGAGTTGTAGCCAGGCATATGGTTCAAATATGAAAGACAATGCTGAATTTTGTTTATTTTTAGAGACAGGTGGCTGTAGTGTTTTAATTATAGTATTCCTGCAGAAAGAGCCAAGGTAGTTGGGCTAGGACCATAAGCATTATTGAGTATTACTTAGAAACTGACATTTTCAGGGAACAGTTTAAAAAACGTTCTGAATAGGTGTTCATAGATAAATATTTAAAATGTTCACTGCATACAGTTATTATATTTGTCTCAAAGGCATAGGGCCAGTATTCATTCTAAAATGTCATACAGGTACATGGCATTCTTACACTTTTGGCAATGGAGTGTTGTTCTTAAGTATTCAAGATACTGCATTGAGAAAGAAGGAAAGCCTACTGCTATTCACACCAAGAATAATCAGGTTAAAAAAAAAGGCTCAGCATATATTTTCCTGGCACATGGTAAGCTATACTGTTTACCACATCTCTGTCTCTAAGTATACTTTCTCAGTTCTTTTCTATATACCTTGCAGAATCCGGGAGGAAAAAAGGTCTCTGTCCTGCTTTAAGGTAACTGGGCATGGACTGGCTGTCATACAATCAAAAATGTTTCCAGGAAACTTTTATCAAATGAAATATTAGTGCTATATTTATTAGAAAGGAGGTATGTGGAGGTTGATAAAAACAACAAATAGAATAAACATGTGCCTGTATTTTTACACACACACACACACACACATGCGCACACACACATGCACACGCACACACATAGATACAGAAATACAGATTTTGTCTTACTCCTAAAAAAGAAATGTTTATTGTATATTAAGATTTTTGGCTGATGTTCAATATTTCAATTAAAGAAACAGTGTCAAAGACAAATGCATTAGGAGAAAGCTCTAATCATACAGGAGAAGCTAAAGGATTCTGTTGACAAGGCATTTTTTCTAAAGCTACAACAGAGGGAGACACCGGATATTACACAAGCTTTATCAAAATCAAAAGATATTTTCTTAATTAAAGTTCTGTATAGCTTTTTATCACAAGGGTAATGTACTGTGATACTACCAACAATATCTTTTGTAACAGGGTGTTTAAAAAATGGGTGATGCTCTAAGATAAGTTTGCATTATGGATCTGGGGACTGTTGACTTGCTCACCTACAAGCTACAGGTAGGCATCATTTTTTCAGGCTCAAGTAAGTGAAAATTTAAGAAAAAATGGAACCAATAGAAGAGATTTATATTGAAGGTAATCAAAAATTATCCAATCATTTCCCTAAATCTACCCAACTTTAAAGGAAAGGCAGCAAATAAAACCAAGTTCTATAAGGAGTAAAAATAAGTCAGTTATAAGTTGTTATAGCCTGTGGTCATCTCAGAGGTTCCTTGGCAACTTCAGAGACTCAGTTTAATGAACAGAACGGAAACTGAGCAGAATTCAGATCTACACTACAGAAAAATTTCAACAAGTAAACAAACCCTACACAGCTCGGAATTACTTTACAACTGAACTTTTTATAATTTCTCATTAAAAGAGATGCTGGATAGTGTCTTACTCTGAGTAAAGGTCTCCCCTCCCCTCCACCCACCCCAGTGAATTATGCATACTTACCAAATCAGGCTCAGGGTGAAAGCTGGAGGGGGTCACAGGCCAACATGGACTAAAAGGTTAGAAATATATCAGTAAAAGCTGTTCCTCTTCATTACATTTTCAGTGATGAATCATGAACAATCCTTTTTCCTCCACCTCCCATTTGAAAACACAGGAAAACGGCAGCCCGGCAGCCAAGACATGAGAAATAAGCTTTAAGCCAGTGTTCAGAATTCAAAGCAAGCAGCAACAAGGAGGTCCAGAGGCAAGGCTGCCTTGTAACAATCCAGATCCAAACAGCACAATCATCGTGTCCAAGTTATTCTTTTTTTTTTTTTTTTTTTTGGTTCAGGTCTTTGGATGCAATTTCCCTTCCCCAAACACAACTGATCCTTTCCACTCAGTGCTTGCAACAGCAAGCCGGCTGGTTATTTTGCTATGCTGTCAATACTAGAAATGGCAAGAGCATGCTGGAGCTCAAAGCCAGCCCAGGTTGAAATGCAGTCAACACCATCACGGTACGTTGCTTCGACAACCTCTCCCAACCCACGGGGGTATTTCTGATCTCAAGCACGGGAGTAACTTTCCCTTGCGTTCAGCACCGGGGACAGCGGCAGCCCGACAGGCGCTGCCTCGGAGCTCATTCTGCCGGCAGTCGGGATTCCTTCAGCACCACGGTCAGCGCCCCAGCCCGGCATCATGCATCACAGGGCGGCACACTCGCCTCCTCGCAGTCCGCTCTTGGGCAAAGAAACTAAGAGCCCTCCAGAGCTTCTCTTGGGATCACTTATTTCCTTGGATACCATCCTAAAAAGGAAAGCGATTTCTAACCATACCTAAACATATTTTACATGCATCGGACCACATCCTCCCTCCCTCCCTCCCCCCAGCCCATTTTAATTCTTAAGAGAATGTGCTCCAGATCAGACTGCAGAGCTAAGTTCCAGGAAGTGCCAGTATTTAGATTTAAGCTCTCTGCAGTTACTGAATGATGAGGCAAAAGATTACTGTCATGGCATCTCTCACGAACTCTTGTTCATTCTTGCCCTGGCGGCATGCAAACCGTTTGCTGCATAAAAAATCCCATGTTGTTGCATTATTAAAACTTCACTTCTTCCCATGGGCTGGATTTGATGAAGAGAGAATTAAAAAAAAAAGTAGCTGAGCTCTTGTGTCTCTTGTTCTGTTACATTAAAAATCAATCTCCTTGCAATTCATCTAGTCTGTCATTAGGCGTCATTGTAAAGCTATTTCTCTAGAAACAACCAAATGAAAAATTCTTGATGTTAAAAAAAAACACACTATCAATACAAAGGCAGAGAAATCTGGGATTTTATTTGGATAAAATAGACAATTATAATAATTTTGTGCAATTATGCCTACTGCAAACATTAACTGTGAAGACACTTAACAAAGTTGTTGCTGTCATGCCATCAAATCATTTCCATAAAGCTTTGAAACCAAGAGCTTGTTAAAACAGGATTCTAGTTCTCAGGTCCAGAGTCGAACAGTGCCATCAGCACCTCCAGAAAGCAGGTGCTCTGCTTTGTGATCAAAAACAACACACTGCACATCATCTTCATGACCCATCAGGCTGGAAAGTTGCCCTGATTTGAGTTCCAGAACCTTAACAGTTCCATCATTGCTTGCAAGGGCTATAACATGACCTGAAATCCAAAACAAAGTTATTAGAGTTTGAGGAGGCCAAATAAGAGAGCAATGTTTGCAGTTTCAGGTCTAATGGTATGCACAGCCACTTAGTGAACCCATATTTTGCATACTACTGTGCCTGAAATAATCTATTGGAAAGTCAGATAGATCAATAATAATGAGATTAGATTCCTGTGTGATTAAGTGAACCTGAGGATCGCAAGGTGTCAGTCACAGGGAATTCAGCTATTCTATTTTTATTGTGATACAATTACAATATTTTTGATACAATTACAATATTTTGCGTAATGTAGTATCAGAATATGAGGGCCATATTCTGATACTACATTACGCAAAATATTAGTAGTTAGATAATTTTACTGAAATCAGTAGGGCAACTCAGGGTATAAGATGCTCTGTTTTGTAAGTATATCATAATCAAGCCTGTCATTAACAGTAATTCTCTTATGTATCAATATAAAAAAAAGATGCATCCCATGAGAAATTAGCTGTCTAAATCCCACTGACCTTCAGGGAGAAAAGGTTACATAATTTCCTCAGCCTCTGTAAAATACTTTCCTAATTTAAAAGATAGTATAGACATAGATTTAGAAGTAATTTTAAGAGTTTAAAGCTTATTTATGAAACAATAAATGTATTATTTATATAAATAATATTATTCATGAAACAATCTGCCTCCATATACTGTCAACATGCATTTTTAAATGTATTATATTTCTATTTAAATAAAAAGATGGATAACAGCTGGTAAGTAGTACATTTGAATCACCCCTTGTTTTCCCAACCACCAGATGAGAGAGTCTCTCTGTTTAAAAATTAACTGTAATAATCATGAGTTTCACGTACCAAAAAAAAAAAATCAATAAATTCATTTCAAGGCAAATGTGGTGCTCTCAACACAGTGTTTATTGTATTTCAAGTCATGATCTTGGTCAAACACCTTTTGCTATTACAAGCAAGTTACATAGACCCTCAGAATGATTATGGCCTATTTTTATATATATTTTTTTTCCTGAAAGCAGGGACATAATCACACGCAGAAGTTAAATTAATGCCAACATTTACAAAGTTGTTATGGTTTGGAAGCAGTAATTTTTTTAAAGGAAAATTAGGGAAAACAGGCTATGTTTTGGCACCTTCACTCACGTAACTTACTCTACAAGTAGTCCACAGGGACTTAAAACCCAGTACAAGCATGCATGGAAGAATATGGACCAAAGGAAAATGTTACAGGGTGATGTGAAAAACCACGGGGTCTTTTATGTGACAAGCTAAGAAAAATACTGTTCCTGCCTTCAAACCACATTATGACAATGGTGATTTTTGTTCTGCTCATATGATAGAATGACTTTATTTGACAGCATGTGAGGTAAACACAAGGTATTTTCTCCATTTATTAAGGAATCATTTCGGCTGTCTTGAAAACACACTGAGAGCATTTAACCACAGGTTATATTTAGAGTGTCCATGGATATTTGTACAGGAGAGGGAAGTATAGGAGTAAAGCTAACTATGATAAATATGTCCTATTTGCAAACCTTTATAACTACCAGGCTTCTTCATCTAGAACAAAGCCTGACACAGCAAAGATCTGGAGGATGGATTAGGGTGTCCAAAGCAGCAGATGCGAATATTTATTATAAACTCTCTTCTAGCAAGACTTTGCTGACAGAAGCATTACATATGGATTTTACTTGGAGGATTTTACTCCACAGGCAAGTGCTGGCATGACTTCCCCAAGAGCCAAATGAATGACATTTTGCTTAGTGTCCTGACACTGCAGCAACTGGGTAGGGCTTTATTGTCACTTGCCTCTTTTAAAAAGAGTAACAAATGTACATATTAAAATAATAGCATGAGAGGGGGAGAGGGAGAGAAAAGGAGAGGACTTGGTCAATGGGGTTAACTTTGAGAAAGTAAAATCAATGCAAATTGACATCAGAGACAATGTACTTAAATGTTTAATTAAAACTACCATTGGCCTTAAGGGGAGTAGGAACAGGACCTAATGGCACATATGTATAACACTTGGCCACATAATTCAGATGGCTGAAGCAAATTACTCTTTCTGTTATTTAGTTGGCACAATGTTAGAAATTAATTGAATGTCAGTGTTAGAAAATGACAGAAAATGACATTAAAATAAGGAGGTATGATAAAAACTAGCTAGCATGTAGAAAAGTACAAACCAAGAGCAGGGAATTCAATGCATCTGATATGGTACTCTCTTGGAAATGTGTGGGGCACGTCTGTAAGTGTTTCATAGATTTCATAGATTTCATAGACATTAGGGCTGGAAGGGACCTCAGGAGATCATGTAGTCCAGCCCCCTGCCCAAAGGGCAGGAAGTCAGCTGGGGTCATAGGATCCCAGAAAGATAAGCATCCAATTTACTCTTGAAGGTGTTCAATGTAGGTGCTTGAACCACCTCTGCTGGCAGACTGCTCCAGACCTTGG
>NW_017728949.1:12133983-12161711 GCF_001723895.1 Crocodylus porosus | reverse complement strand
ACCTTGCATTTATCGGTGTTAAACACCATGAGGTTCTCGTCTGCCCATTTGCTGAGCTTGTCCAGGTCAGCCTGGATCACCCGCCTATGTTGGTGTTGGCGGAGAACAATTCTGTTCATTTGTGTTGAGTGCTAGTCAAGTTGTATTGATGCATTACTACTGTAGCTTGAGTATTACTGAGTAATGTATTGATGCATTACTACTGTTGACAATGAACAGGGCAACTTAATTGCACTACGGCAGAAGTGTGGGTAAATGAATGTGAAGGAGACAGGGGATGGGTAAAAGAGGGCACAAAATGACAACACATCATTCTTGTTAGCCTTTATGTCTATGGTAATCTACTTGCTCATCATGACTGGTTCACTATACTATAAATTTACTCCTTCCAAAGGGAATGGGTTTTTTTTTTTGTTGTGAAGAGAGAACACATTGCATTTTCTTGCTATTTCAAAATGTTTTCCAATTAACAACCCAAGCATATACTACTATTTAATTATAAGCAAAGTTTAGTGGGTGCATCTACATATACACTTAACTGTGAAGCAGACTAATTTGCTGCAGTGTAAAGCTTAACAGTCTGCACATACGGCTCTATTACACCACAGTAAACTAATTTTGCTGCTGTGAGATAGTATTGTCGGGGACAGTACTATCTTATGGAAGCAAAAATAACTGCACCTAAATGCACATGTAAATGCTGACTCATGTACATTGCACCTGGTCAGCCCAGGCAGCAGGGGGCCAGAACCCTGACTGCTGCCTAGCCACAGGTCTCCTCACACTGGGGCACTCTCATGCCCCAGCCAGACCTTCCATTGCCTGCCACCTCCCAGAGCCCATTGCCGATGCCCTGGGTCCCCTGTCAACCCAGGGCTGCTCCCCTCTGGATCAAACTGCTGTGGCCCTGGGTGCAGTGCCTGCTTGTGTGGCCTGGACCACAGTAGTCTGAGCATCTGCATGTGCTGTTAAGGTGCTGTGATAAATTCCAGTGCAAACTGTACTGGAGTTTATCAAGTTACCTTAATAACACGTGTTGATACACCCAGTTTTTATAAGGACACTTTTCCAGGTTAACAAAGGCACTTTGTTGTAACATTTAGGGGAGGACAAAAACATAGTACAAAATGTATTTCTACAGATTCCATAAACTGGATCCTCAGCTGGTGTAAGATCTCTATAAGTTCAAAGAAGTCAAGAGTACTACAGTAATTTGTAGCAGTTGGAGGAGGGCTGGTCCATGCTAACAAAGCTACATAGTATCAGGATGGAGATCAACATACAATGCCAGGAAAACCTTACAGCTCTCAAATGATTTGTAAGGCATCCTTTGGATACACGCTGCTGCTGACTCATCTACTGCACTAGAAATGCAGTTTGCTAAGGTGTACTGCTGCTCTTGGCTCATAGCCAGTCCTGAAGCCAGGCCTCCTCCTAAATCAGGAGAAATGACTAAGCAGAATTTCCTGGAAAAGGGGGTCCATCTATAGGAGCAGCTTAGCACCCAGGCAGCTAAATTGCTGCTGACCATTGTTTCAATACAGGTACTAATTATTGTACTCTGTACATTGGGTACCCAATATGGCATGCTGCCTTCTTAGAGATACATGAATTGCAATATTCTGCAGCATTCTGAAAAATGGCTTTATAAACTTGGCTTTTTCTGACTCAGCAGATCTGAAATCTCTGTACATTTGGAAGAAACTTGCTGACTTTTGTGGCACAAATAAGATTTTACTGTGCTGAAACCCTGATAGCTTTGCAAAGCCAACACAGGTAAGAGAGACTGAATTGGGTTATATCCCTTTTCATGCATCCCCAATGGAGCTCTCAAGTTCTACACAGTTACATCTGTTATCTTCAATGGGGCCGCATAGGTGTAACAGCTTGGAACTTATTAAGAGTTTTGCTGGTGAAGCACAAACAGGACTGAGAGTAATAAGCACAAACAGGAATGAGAGTAATGGGACTGCACAGGTGTCACTGAAGGCATTAATTTGTACTACTAGATCTTTATTACAGGTGAAGATGTACAAGAAGGAGAAGGTCTAGCCTGAGCCAGCAGGAGATGGGAATTCAAAATTACTTGCATATTAGATAAGGACTCACGGGTCCCTGACAGATGTTAATTTAAAGACATGATGGGATCTGATGCAGGAAGTGCAACTGTGATATCAAGCATCAGTTCCAACTGTACCATACTGCTAGTATAAAGGAAGACTGGTAAGTAGCAAGTTTAGCTCCCTACAGTCCTGTGGCTGGGAGCCCTGATTGGGAGCTATCTAGGGCTCCTGGATCTCAGCTCCCAATCAGAGATCCCAATCATGGGAATGCATCAGCTCTCTGGGGCTCTCAGCCAGGAGAGCGCATGGTGTGCTCCCTCAGTTGGGAGGCCTGATTGGGAGCTCCCAGCCTCTAAAGCACACAAGAGTCTTGAAAGACTCCAGTGTTCTCCCTCAGCTGGGAGCATTGGCCACATGTTCAATTAAAGTTATAACAGAAACCAGCCACAAAGTTATTTGTGTGTATTACACATATTCTGTGAAATAATTGTGGCTTTTTCCTCATTTTATAGCACCATTAATTGAATGAATGTGTGTCCAAGTCAGTACCTCACACTGACAATTTCATATCCATTGTTCAAAACAAGATCACACAAGGTTCTTTCTGACTCCATCTGTAGCAGGCCCCATTAAGAGATGGAGGATGCAGGACTAGGAGGAAACCATCCAATGGCAGAAAGAAGGGAGGAAGTGGCAGTTGGCTCCTAACTGTAGACATCTATATGAGACAATTTGTCATCTTGCACAGGTCCCTAAAACACTATTAGCAAAACAGGTAGTTGGCTCCTCCCTGTCCTTGTTACCATTTTAAACTAGTGTTAAGACTAAAATGATAGTACACTGTAAATGCAAATGCATACATGGTTTTTTTTTTCAGGGATTCAAGCCTACTGGAATAGGATGATAAGTAGGTACCTAATAGGTGAAACAGGATTTGGCTCATAGTGGGCACATCTACACATGCACTTTTTGCACTGTATACTAATTTACTGTGCAGTAAAGCATCACTGTCTACATGTGCATGGCAATTGGGCCAGTACAGACTAATTTACAGTGCTGTTAGATAGTCCAGTCAAACACAGGTTCTATCTGATGGTGGAGTAAATTACTGCGCTTAAATACATGTGTAGACAGTGACATTGGGATTAGTTTATTCCAGTTCAAATTGCACAGATACATTATGCAGCCACATTAATTGCACATGTAGATGCACTCAGTGTGTTGGCAAGTATCAATGCATAATTTCATATTTTCCCTGCATTTGCCTGACTTTCCTCTCAGAAACATGCTGCCCCATTCCACCCAAATGCAAATTAAGGAGAGGAGGATTATAACCACAACAGTCAAATTAGCTACCTCCACAGTGGACATGTCTACATATTCATTAATGCACTTTTACTTATGTGCATTAAATTTAGTACCTCCATTGTGGGGTACTAGAAAAAAAGCACATTAGCCTATTTAAGTGCGCATTAGCAAAAGTGCACTTTTTGTGATGCTTTAATGCACATTAAAATAGGCTAATGGGCATTAAAATGAATGTCAAGACATGCCCATGATCTCCACATTACAATGTCCTATAAGAAAAGAGCTGCAATTGAACTCCAATTTTTATTTAATGCAAGGTACTGTGTCATACTGCCGTTATTAGACTGATCAAGCTCTTCATTTTACATGTTGATTCACTGCAAATGCAACGTTTAGGACAAAAATATACTTGAAAATGATACACAAACCTGAAAAACATTATACTTCTTCCTTTGTTTTTTTATCCACATTGGCCTTTTAGGAAGGTCACGTTATATTAAACATATCCTGTACATGAGATAAGAATTGTACCTTTATAATTGATTAATATTTGAAATTATGTTATAGCTATTATTTAATGTGTCAGAGCCACTTATGGGAAAATCAGTATAGCTTTTTGTACAATGATGGAACTAGGATGATTTACACAAGGTGAGACTTGGGCGCTGTAATTTTAGGAATATGCATATGAATATGGAACAAGAAATGCTTTATAGACAGAAAATATAAGGGGATAGATTCTGATCTTTAATACACTGGTGCAAAGGACAAGAAATCCCACTGAATGTTTCATGTTGAGGTGAAACTAGTATGAGTTCAAAATCGGGGGTATTATATCTACCTAAGTTTGACCCCCCTGTCTATAAAAAGCCATATACACCTATGCTATTATGTAAATAACAATAATAATAGTAACGCCCCTTATGTAAATACAGTATGAAATCCATCTCCTAATTTGAACTGTTAGATAAATTTAAAATAGTGCTGGTATGTCGAAACACTTTAATTTAATTTGTTACTGCATGACAGATTTCTTCAGAACACAAAACTAGACAAGATTAATTTGCTGGGTTGATAAAACCAAATTACCTAGGGTAGAGGGAACAAGACCTGTACTTGTTAAAGGACAAAAAACTGACAATTTATATTCCACAAGATCCTAATAGAAATTACAGCAATGATCACCAGTTTTTTTGTAAAATTAATCCGGAGTGAGAGCTTGCCAAGGCAAGGTTAGCTAATGCTTTACTGGGTTACACATTCAAGTAGCCATAGACCATGCTATTTTTGCAGTGGGGTAGCATAAAAAACAAACTGGTTTGTGACTATGGTTTGTGATCAGACCTGTGGACCAGAGCCTTTTATTTTTATTGTTAAAGGAACAAGTCATAAACCTAAAGCCTAATATATTACATAATTGGAAACTCAGCCTTTCTCAGAGAAAACTCCAACAAATGTAATCTAATCTGCTTTCTATGTCCCCAATAAACCCTGCTATTGTTTTAGACTATTATGCTTATGGCTAACCAAAGACAAATGTAAGGTTGGCTGATTGGAATCATAAGGTAATAGTTATGTTGAAGTACCACGTTTTTCTTCAGGCAAATGAGTTTAGAAATTATGTAATTTATTTAATTATTGAATACTCTGAATATTAGCAGCAGGACTCAAACTACAGAATATCTTTACAGTATTTTAGCAGCATAAATTCTAACAAACAATATTTTGTCATGCCATAAATGCCACAAAAAATCAACAACTGAGACATTAATGCTGATGAAGTAGAATATAATTAGCACTGTTTGTTGTCCTTAATTCATTTGTATAGATCCACTGGAGCAATATTAACTAGTTGGCTTAAAACAAAATATTCAAACAAAACCCCATGTAAAATATTAGGGCCTGTTTCTGCAGCTCTTACATCCATAGTCAGTCAAAATGGAAAGTGAGTGATATCATACTTGATAACCAGAGACGATAAATAGAACTTGTGGTATTTTTTTTGTTCAAATAAAGGAGAAACAACATTTTTTTCAACTTAAATATATTTGTTTTGCTTAATCTGTAAACAAAGCATTCTTCAAAGAAACTAAGCCAGTTATATTTTTCATTCAAATTATCTCTTGCATAAACTTTAGCTATTTTGTTTATCATAACTTTATAGGAAGGAAATCTGAGACTATTCTGTGTAGCAGAGATGAAATAACATATCATAGAAAGAAAGAAAAGCTTTGATCAATAAGGAAATGATTTTTATACACATCAGAACCAATTTAAAGCAATTCCCCAGGATCAATATAGATAGACAGAAATGCTTCTCAGCATTTATTACCTGTGGAGGGAATTATTGATTACCCCCATTGATTTTCTCCTATGCATGTAGAGAGGCATCTGTTGTTTCTCCAGAAAGATGCCTCAAACTGAAAAATATCAAGAAACTACTTATATTTTACGTATTTACATTAATGGTTCAACCAGTGTCATTGCTCAAAACTTTGCAACCCCATTCAGGCAAAGGTGAAATGTAATTTAGCTTATTTTTGGTGTATACTTGCTAGTCAATAGAACTTAACTGTAACAGAAGCTGTTTTGAAACTTTACTTGCCAGGGGCAAGTAATCCCTTACTATACAGATTGTACCAAATACGTATTAATTCCCTGCCCCCTTAAGAGGCACTCTTTTTGCTAGGAGAATATGATGCCTCATATACATATGCAGTTAAAGCAGTTGCAACTAATTATATCACTCTTATAGCAGAGTCTAAAGGGCCCAAGCAGGTATTAGGCCCCTATTATGGACAGCCCACAGCAAAAAGACTGTCCCTTCACCCAAAGGGTTTTCAATCTAAGTATAATGCAACAGGTGGATATAGCAATAGCTCACGGAGAACAAAGTAAGAGTGGCATGGTTATGAATGTAGTAGATAGTAATCGCACTGCCTACCTAGCTGTCATGTATTTGGTAGGCATCATAGCAGAGAGTGAGTTTGGCTTTAAATCTGCAAGGCCAAATTCCTCCCTGGTAAGAATTAGAAGAAATGATTGATGTTGATTTAAGTTAGCTCAGGATCTGACTCACACAGCTTAAATGCAGTAGCTTAAACTACACAGAAACTGGAACTTTTGGGAGACTGGCAAAGATGGAAGGGAAACTATCCAAATGCCCCAGTGCAGGAAAATATTAGTGTTCTTGCCTCAGTAAGGTTAAATAAAATGTTTAACAAGTGTGATTGTAGTGGATGTAGATAACATTCTTCATTTACTGCCAATTGTGTAGAATATTACTTACTAAGCAACTGGTTTTCACTGCATGATAGATGTTTTATATTTTCTTCATTCTAAAAACAGTTTTCAACAAATTCAAGTAATTATTTCTCATCTTCCAAATGTAAACTCTGCTTTGCTTAGGAATGCACTTCTTTGACACTATTATAATACATAACTTGTCACGTGAATAAATCCTTTCAAGCATGCTTCTCTTTCCCAGCTACAATGTATTTTCTCCCCATCCCTTCCTTCACTGTGTTTGCTTAGGTTTTTTCTTTTTTAATAGGAAAGGACATAGAAGAAAATTACTGAGCAAGTTTTAATTCACTTGCAGTCATTTACAAAATAGTCAGAGCAATCCGGTCCAAAATGCAAGTTGGAAAAGAAAAAAAGGCTCTGACAATTTGATGAGAAGGGGAACAGTTTTTGATGCATCAAAACTGACAGAAAATCTAGTTTCTGTTAAGAAATCATTGATTTCCCCCCCCCCCCCAAACGTACCTAAATAGAAGAGGTTAGAAATCTGGTAACGTGCATTAAGAAATATTACCTCTATATCAATAAGCCCTATACTCCTGAACCATCTTACTCGTGTGAACAGTTCTATTAAAGTTAATGTGGTTACTCATATGTTTAAGTGTTCACTTTGCAAATTGAGAAGCTTTATTGTGATGATAAGTTGTTGTAGAGGCTGCCTCATAAGGACAGACCCACTTTTATTGTTTATTTTGTTATTCTTTAACAAAATTGAAATAACTGGATCTTTTAAAGAGGGGCAGGGGGCTAGCTTATATGTTAAAAGGAAGCAGGTCATACCGGATTTACTAGAACTAAATATTGAAGGAAGACAACCGTAACAGGAATTAAAGCCAGGGAAAAAAAAAGGCCAGTAAGCAAATAGCTCAACAGAAATGTAAGAATACACAGGAGGATTTCAATGAAACTCAAAATGATGCACACTGTCAAGTCAATGGGTCTTTAGGACAGTGTAATGCTGCTGAATCAGAGTGGGTGGTATTATTTGGCATCAACTGGTTTTCTTTCTGTCTCTTGGGATGGAGGTTTGTTTGTAATAAAAATGAGCTTATTTCAGGATACGTCCACAAAAATTTCCTTTAGAGAAGTGGAGTGTTGAGTAACATGCAGTTAATTCTCTTGCTATCAGAAAAAATTCACCTAAATGAAGAAGCATTCTTCCTAAAGCCTGAGGAGTTTGCAGAAAAAATGGCAAATCCCTTTTTGATCAAAAATATCACTACAAAATTATTCTAAGTAAAGAAAGAATTATTGAATAGGAGTAAATCTTTTATACAAAGGGATTTAAAACCTTTTATAAGGTTGTGGACAATTAGTGTAAAGCTATTTTTTAGCTGAATTTTAACGAGGTTAAATTAAATTTTCTTTGGCCTTTGCCTGGCATTTAGGTCTTTCAAGCTTTGGTTTTAGGTTAGAGAAGTGGAGAAAGTGAAAATGTTGGAACTTGGCATTTGAAGTATAATTTCTTCAGTGGAAGATGAGGAGATACATATTCATCAATGATTATTCAAAACTAGATCTAAAATAAGAGTTCATGGGTCAGTTTCTATAGAAAAATCTATTCAGGCATGGCAATATTTCATTAATATTTCTGTTCTCCTGAAAGAAAAACACCTTAGTACATATAATAGGAATACCTTAATATAAATACCTTCAGCTTCTATAACAACATGTGTGAGAGTTGATCTGATCCCCAAAACTGAGTTTACTACAATGTAAGAATAGGTACATGACACACCAGATTCCTTGATGTTAACTCGGATTGGAATTTTCCCTGTTAGGAAATTAGGGTCAATTAGGATCTATTGATGAGCGCGTGCTCTGTCTGTAGCACTGATATTGTCTTTCAGGTGCAGCTTTCTGGCAGTGAATGTGAACAGAAAGGGTCCCATCCTGAAGAAGGGACCTAAGGGAATTAGGCACCTAATTTTCACTGATTTTACTGAACTCCCTTGAAAAGCCCACCCCGAAATGCTAAACTATTAAGAGTTTGAGGACTATAAAGTCTCTTGATTAAGGTAACTTTGGAGATTGAACTATTTAGTAGCTATTTCACTGGACAAGATATGGATCACCTCCAAACTAAATAGTTTTTAGTTTGCTGGGAGGGATTAACCCATATCAGTATTATAAACTGAATGGACTGTGTGAAGCATTTCACATAAATTATTTCTATTTGTGAAAGCTGAATCAATCTGTTTCCCTTCTGACTTTTCAAACGCTGTTGTGATAGATATCAATTTATCTATCCCTCTAAAGTTTTGGGGTTTGGTCACAGGATAAGTAATCTAATTTTTGGAACCTGATCTCAGTATGGTGGTAATGTGAGAGACTGCTAGGTTTTGTTCAAGGCACCTAAAACCCGCTACTGATATGAGATGCTTTGGCCTGGTTATCATCATACGTCCTTGCACAGAACTGGGGATTCTAGTTAGTGTGCTTTTCAAATTTGGGGCTAGCTGAGTTTCTGCACATACTGTCAGAATGACTGACAACTTCCCTGAACATTTGGAGTGAAATGCTTTTTTGACTAGAAAGGTCAGGTAGGAGTGTCAGAAACAGATACATTTTCCTTTAAATTTGGGTCTTTTACGTCTGTGTGAGATCCATGGAGTTTTCCCCTAAGCACTAAATGGGTCCAATGACTTTGAAAAAGACAAAGCATATTTGTTTGAGTATTGGTAATATTAAATGGGGAACATATCCACTGATGCTGAGTCTGTGAGGAGCAGTAGGTAGCTGTATCAGAATAACAACATGATCAACAGTTTGTTGTCTGAGGAACTTCAGAGGTGACATTAATAACATTGCTGCAGTAGTGCTCATGCTACCTAGGGCAAGGCAATGACAGAAAAATGTCAAATGTTAAAATGCTGTATTAGTGAGAAATGACTAAGGAAAAGAGTAAAGATCAGAATAATCTGCTGATCTTCAAAAATGAATAAATCACCATAACATTTCTTAAGTAAGTTCCTGAAATGAAATTCCACTCACAGGGAAACTTTCCAGACTACTTTCCACTTGATTACAAATGCTCCATAGATTAGTTAGGGTTCAAGCTGAAGCATCACTTTGAAGATCATTTTTAGTCTTCTATTAAAACTGCATGTAGGAACTTCTGAATTACATTAACACTGTCATGTGTACAATACTTTCTGCAAAACATATCAGCTGATTCCTTGACATTTTAAAAAACCTTTCTACACACTGATGTTAAATAAGTTAATTGGAAACCATACCCCACTCCATTCGCTTTCCTTTTCTCATTGTTTTGGGAAACCTAGAATAATGCAAGTTGCATCAAAACATGTGTTCCAAATTAAACTTTACACTAGATTTCAGTAGAGCTAGGATTTCTGCATATAAATTTTGATGCAAAACTATGCCTCTGCTATTGGAAGTCAAGAGAAGGTCCAACAGAAAGTTCCAGGTGTTAACATTATTTCAGCTGCCAGAGTCCTCTAGATTTTGTTATTGGTCTAGCAAAAAGAGTAAGTGTGCTCTGAGTTCAAAATAAAGTCAATTCACAACACAATATTTTTGCTTTATTTTATGAACAACAAAGACAGCCAGACTTCCACTTATTCTGAAACTTAGCTCTTACTAATGAAAATAAATTAAAAAGCATTTACAGAATATAAGATGGCAGTTTATTAATATTCTACCTTTTTATTAATATTCTACCTTTTGACTCTTTTTATGGATGCCTGCAGTCAGAGACAACCCTAGCAGGGTGCGGGGCCCAGGACATATCAGCCTGTGTGGGGCCTGGATGCGAAGAAGCCAGCAGCAGTAGCAGGGTGGGGGGAGCAGCTGGATGTGAAGCCGGCAGCGGTGTGGAGTCACCAGCACTAGGTGAGCCCTGTAAGGAGGGCCATGGCCACTCCACCCGGCTCTGCAGGGTCCGCCAAAGTATGGGGCCCAGAACAACTGCCCCGATTCACCCCTCCCTAGGGACAGCCCTGCCTGCAGTCATCTAGTACAAACCTCTTTGATCCTCCTTCAAATGAGAGATGGATCTGCTTGTGGTGAATAAGATCTGACCAAGATGTGAACAGTGATTTATTTTCCCCACAGAAACCATATGCATTATCCATAAACACTTTCTTCTATTAGCTCAAAAAGGGAATGACTAGATACTGGTGTTAATTAACAGGGATCCAGGTTTTTAATTTCTCATGAAAAATGGAAATAAACCCACAGATTTCCCCTTTCAACCAATAAAAACATAGTTTTTTTTTTTAAATTTTAACAGAGAAACGTGAATTTTCCATTTTTGCAAAGGGCTTTCTGCAGGCTGTCAGGGTTCCATCCTGCAAGGGACTGGGAGAAGCAGGAGAAGGGTGGTCAGGCAGGGGGTGCAATGTGCATATGTGCACTCATATATGAACATGGCTGCTAGGCAGTCTGGAGAGCAGCTCCTGCAAAAAAGTCTGGCTGGGAGGGGAGGGGAGATTGAGGCCCCCACAGGGAGGGAGGGAGGGAATGAGTTGGTTAGGAATGGGACTTGGACTAGGGCTGCTGCCCAGCCCAGGCAGTGTGAGGGGCTTGGGGTCCACAGCCTGAATGCATGGCTGCAGGGCCCCAGAGGGGGGGCAGGGGGCTGGCTCCCCACAGCTGTACACACTGCTGGGGGATGAGGGGGGCATGTGCCCCCCTGAAATGTGCACAGGCAGGGTGGCCGAGGTGGGGTTGGGCTCCTCACCCTGCTGCCTTCTCCCCAGGGCCTCCACAGCCCAGAGGGTGGGACCTGGTGCAGCAGAGCACAGTGGGGCTGGATGAGGAAGGAAGCTGGATGGGGAAGCCTTGCACCACCCTGGCAAAGTGCCCCCTGTCTGCCCATCAGAAGCAGGGGGTGTGGCTCAGAGTTGTGCCCCTTGCTGCTTCCATGTGGGCAGGGAGCACCTCTCCATGGAAGCGCATAGCTCCCAGAGGTGGCAACAAGCTTCCCCACCCAGACCAACTCTGCCCTGCCATGCTGGGTCATGCCCACTGGGCCACAGAGAGAAGGCAGCAGGGCGGGGAGCCCAAGCCTGCAGTGGGCAGTCTGCACCCATCTCTACTCCTCATGGGCTCTGCTCTGGCTCTGAGGGGGGACCCAGGCTTCAGGCTCCGCTCCACTGCAGCAACCACCCCCCCTCCAATGGTGGCAGCCGGGGCTTGGGTGCTGCTGTAGGGGTAGGGGTTCAGACCCAGATCCCTTGTCCTGTAGCCCTAGCAGCTGGCGGCCTCCCCTGGCAGGGCAAGGGGTGTAGGGGGCTATGGGTTTGGGAGTGAGGGGCACTGACAGGGCCCAGGTGGCTGTGGGTGGGGAGTAAGGGGCATCGGTATGGCTTGGGGGGTCTGTGGGTGGGAAATTAGGGGTACTGGCAAGGGTGGGGGCTGTGGGTAGGGAGTGACAGGCATCAGCAGACCCAGGGGGTGTGGGTAGGGAGTGAGGGGCACCAGCAAGCCCAGGGGAGTGGGTAGGGAGTGAGGGGCACCAACAGGGTTGTGGGGCTTAGGAGTGATGAGGTTGGACCTGCATTCTGTGAGCTAAGGGTGCAGGGGGAGCTCTGATTTTTTATGATAAAAAACCAAAAATCAAACACCAAAATTTATAGGTACTTAGAATTTATTTTATTATAGTGATTGAGGCACTGGAGGACTTCCAAACTACTTTAAAACTGTAAATATACCAATAAAACGTTGTGGTCAACTGACACATACATACATACATATATAAGCGTTTAATTTTAATCATGGATTCTGGGTTTTTTAATCAGAGAATATGCAATTTTTAAACAGAGAAAACCAGGATCCCTGGTAATTAGGAATCCTAGCAGAATTTTCAATACCAGCTAGATACTTAATTCCCATTGATTTAAATGAGAGTTAGGGATGTTGGTACTTCTAAAAATCCCAATAGACACTCAAATACCATTAAAAATCTGACCCAAAGAGCCTTTGTCCGTAACTGAATCTGGATCATTATAATATAGTGCAACCTTAAAGTCACGGCAGTAACCTATACCATATAGTATTTGATAATGAAGCAGATGACAGCTTTTGTCTAAGTTTTGTAGCTATAACTATAATAACTTTGAGATAATGGACTTATTGTCTCTACTGTGTTCCTAAGCTCATTGAAATAGGTTGTAATTAACACCTAATTCTTTTCTAGACCTCTCTTGGCTCCTTGAATAGCCTCTTGGAGTGTCTAGTGCCTGATAAACTTGTCAGATGTGGGAAGCCTGAGATTAAGGTGGAATCAAATGACTGAAAGTATTTGTCAGTTGTTCTGAGTTCCTGGAAATCAACTTAGTTTTAGTTCTAGAAAAAAAAATCTTATTCTAATTAGATGTATATCAACAATCTCAGATAAATCAATTAATAATTAGATAAACAATTTGGGGAAAAGTAATTATCTTTTCACTTTATCTCACACATGGCAGGTCCTGCCCCCAAGTGCTTTCCCACTGAGTATGCATCTAGAATAAAACATTTGAGTTCTTTTTGAGATGGAATGAAGAAGAGATTTCTGGAAAAAAACCAAAACCAAAAACAAAACCTTGCTTTGATTTTTAATACTTATTATTCTTACCAAATTATGTAAGGAAACAATTTCATTTTTTTCTCTTAAACTAGCTTGCAAGATCAAAGGTATACCATTAAAGATGGAAATTATTATTTATTACTTAAAACTTCAGGGACTGTGTGTGTCTGTGTGTGTGTGTGTTTATTTTTAGCTAAGAAACTTCTCTCCCTACACTGTGTTCACTGGAGAAAACCATTGGTCAAGGTACCAGACTTCAATTTAGGAGCTCAAGGCACAATTCCTCCTTTGTTACAGATTCCTTGTAGATGAGTTAATCCCTCCATCCCTTAATTCCCATTGGTAAAATAGGGGAGATACTATTCCATTTCTTCCATCCTTTTGTAATTTATCTATTTATCTTCTGAACTGTTTTATGGCATAACTTGTTTCTAGTCCATGTTTAGTGGAGCTCCAGTCTTGGTTGGGGCTTTAGGTGTTTCCAGCATAATAATAATAATAATAATGATGTTATGCTGTGTTGTGAATATCATGTTATTAGAAAATGACTAATAGATGATGTTTTTGCTTTGTAAACAATGGGAGAGCATTTTATCATAATAGCAAAAAACACAGATTGAGAAAAGGGGCTTAGTAAAATCTTTTCCAGGGAAAAGCTAAAGCAGAGATCCTGCTTTTAACATAAAAAATGTTATTGTCAACAGTGGCATCTCTGTTAGGCTTGTTCTCTTACCTGAACATTCCTATTACTGTCATTTCTCAGGTTTGTCATATTCACTGTCTTGACAGCACAAACACTACACTGTAAAATCTGTCAAAGAGGCCAGTTGATTTCCTACATCTTCTGACACTTGCAGCTCTTTAATATCAGGCTGTCAGAACACCTAAGAGAAAGGCGGGTGCCTACTTGTTCAGTGCTGGTACTGTGACTACCATCATACATACTTTAATCATTAGCCTTATACCACTATGAAATTCTGACTTTTATGCCCTTGGAGTCCCAAGCTGTAAAATGCTGCTGGCATAAATCTATCATATGAGTTGACTAGCTTACTTACCCCTGGAGTTATATTTATAAAATGAATCTTTCCAAACTGTACATTATTTTTTTAAACTTTCTTCTCTGATCTATTGTTTTCCATGTGCATTTTTACGTAACTCTTTATTACATCTTTGATTCAATGATATCCCTAAGGGATATTCATCTGGTTAATATTCTTCTCTACTGTGGGAACAAGGGCTAGCTTTTGTATTTAGCTGCATCAACCCCAGAGTACCCCATCAACTTTTCAGATTCTGTGTTGGGATGAAACCAAGACCTTTCAAATGTTTAAACACATAACAGAAAGTAAGAAACCCAGGTGCAAATCCCTTCTCTTATAACCATAGAATATTTTACATACAAAGTAGAACAGAAGATATAAAGAGACCTCACTCCAAAATAGCTATCAGCCTCATATGCTAGGCATTCACAGGAAATGTGGGAAACCCAAAGTCACATTTCTGGTCTGAATCAAACAGACTGAAATCGGTGGGAACTACTTTTCAGTTCTGGGCCACAATCCACAAATAGTCTGAAGGATTTTGATTGTGCCATTCAGCATAAGGCACAATTCAGTGAGAATAAGGACAGAAAAATTTAGCTTTTAACATTCTTTAATTATCACACAACATTTTCTACATCTGCCTCAACTTCTGTGGACTGAATTCCATAAATATGTTGCATAGCTTGAAAGAGGAAAGATGGACTTGTCATTAAGGTAGTGGGATAGTCTGACAAGATCTGGGATTATTTCAGAATACAGACTTACTGTGTGACTTTGGACTAGTCATTAAATCTCTTTCTGCCTCAGTTCATCTCTGCAAAACAAGTAAAATAGCATAGGAACATAGACTCATAGACATTAGGGCTGGAAGGGACCTTGCGAGATCGTCAGGTCCAGCCCCCCTGCTCACAGGGCAGGAAGTCAGCTGGGGTCAGATGACTCTAGCAAGATAATCATCCAAATGCTTCTTGAATGTGTCCAGACTAGGTGCTTGCACCACTTCCGGGGGAAGTCTATTCCAGACTTTGGAGACTTGGATGGTAAAGGTTTTCCTTATGTCCAGTCTAAAACGGTCTTCCAGAAGTTTGTGACCATTTGAGCTTGTCTTCCCTTGGGGTGCCCTGGTGAAAAGACATTCTCCTAGATCCTGATGCACTCCCCCTATGTACTTGTAGGCTGCCACCAAGTCCCCCTGAGCCTTCGCTTCTCTAGGCTGAAGAGTCCCATGCCTCTCAGCCTCTCCTCATAACGCCTGCTCTCTTGACCATTGATCATGTGTGTGGCTCTCCTCTGGACTCTCTCAAGCTTCTCCACGTCCTTTTTAAAGTGTGAAGCCCCTTCCCCACAATTTGGTGTCATCTGTGAACTTAGCTAGTCTTCTTCTGACACCCAAATCCAGACAGTTTAATATAAAGAGTACTGGTCCAAGAACTGAACTGTAGTGGACACCACTGGTCAACATACACCTTGTTGACTCAGTTTCATCACCAATCACTTTCTGGGTCCAACCATAGAGCCAGTTGCTCAGCCATTATACCATAAGGTTACCAAGGCCACAGCTCCCCAATTGTACCGTGAGGACATCATGGGAGACCAAGTCAAAGGATTTTTTGAAATCCAAGTAAATGACATCAGCCTCTCCTCCCCTGTGCAGGTGACACATCACCTGGTCATAGAAGGAAATGAGTTTGGTCAGGCATGACCTACCTGTAATGAAGCTGTGTTGGCTCTCTCTCAAAATGAAGGCACTTTTGTTAGCCTGTTGTTGATGGATTCTTTAATATTTTTTTTCCAAGATCTTTCCAGGGATTAAGGTCCAAGTGATTGGCCTCTAGTTCTCTGGCTCTTCCTTCCTTCCCTTCCCTCCTTGAAGATAGGCACCATGTTGGCCCTCTTCCAATCTTCAGGAACCTCTCCTGAGCACTATAAGTACTCAAATATCCCAGCCAACTCTTTTAGCACTGTTGGGTGCATTCCGTCTAGGCCCACTGACTTGTGGATACCCAGCCTCTCAAGGTGTTCCCTCATAAGGTCTTCGCCAATTGCAGGCATATGGTCACCCTTCCCCTGGTAATAATCCTGTCAGGCAGGGTGATCCCCTTGGGATGGTGGAAAACCAAAGCAAAGTTTGAGGAGATTGTTGAGGAGATTAGCTTTTTCCTGGTTAGTTGTCAGCTGCCCTGTTTGGTTCAGCAGGGGTCCAATGTTGCCCTTATTTTTATTTTGACTTCTCACATATCTGAAGATGGACTTTTTATTATCTTTGATTCCTGTAGCCAGTTTGAGCTCAGTTTCAGCCTTGACTTTTCTGGTCCACTCCCTACAGGTTTGGACCAGTGATACATAATACTTCTTGGAGGTACTTCCCATTTTCCAACCCTTATAATCTTCTCTTTTAAGATTAAGGAGGTCCACACATTTCCTATTGAGCCGGGGGGTCTCCCAGCCCTTTTAGTACCTTTCCTATGGGCTGGAATGGACTTCCCTTGTGCTTTTAGGATTGCATCCTTAAAAAGCATCCATGGTCATCATGGACTCTCCTCCCTGTCAGACTGTGATCTCTTAGGACCTCAACAACCAACCTCTTGAGCTTGTGAAAGTCGGCTTTCCTAAAGTTGAGGATTTTCACATCGCTGACTGATTTGCCAGCTTTGCGATGGATAGAGAAAGCGATCAACTCATGATCACTTTCACCAAGCTTCCCTTTGATCCTCAGGTCACTCACTAGATCATCCCCTTTGGCCAGAACTAGATCCAGCAGTGCTTTACCTCTTGTTGGGCTATAGACTTCTTGAGTCAAGTAGAGCTTGGCAATGCAAGTGAGGAAGCTTCACAACCGAACAGATTTGGTTGAATGCTCTTCCTTGAGATGCCAGGGTGATTGAAGTCATCCATGATGACCATGCACTGAGAACATGCAGCCTCTGTTAGTTCCCTAGCGGAATTCATGGTAAAGCTCTTCCTCCTGGTTAGGAAGTCTGTAATGGACTCCTACAGTTACATCCCCTTTACCGTGTTCTCCCCATATTCTAACCCAGAGGGTTTTGAGTTGCCCTCCTTAGGTGCCAATGTCTGCTTGCAGGGAAGTAGACTGATCCTTGAAATAGAGAGCTACAACCCCACCCTTCCTCCTGACATGGTCCTTCCTGTACAAGGTATAGCCATCTATACCTGTGGTCCAGTCATAGGTGGAGTCTTCTGTTGACTTCTTCAGTATGTCTCTCCTTCCTGTGCCTGTGACCCAAAACCAGAAGGATTGAGGAGAGACAGCTTGATCGAGGAAAAAATGGAACATAGAGCTGGAAGGGGCCTTCTGAGCCATTTCCTTTATTCAGATAGCAAGCTTTTTGGGGCACAGGCTGGTTTTTTGCTATGTGTTTGTACAGCAACCAGTGCAATGGCATCTCTAGGCACTACTTTAATTGAAAACCCATAAATAAGAACAACAATGAATGTGCTTACTGCTAGAAACCAACAAGCCCGCTTATGGCTGTATGCTCACATGAGGCACAGATTGAGTCATAAGAGATAACATGTAGTGTCACTTCCTTGGGCTCCTCTGTTGGCGTCCTCTGCCAAATTACTCCCATCTCTCCTACAGTAATAGCTAAACACTGTAAGAAAATGCAGTCTGGTTGCTGTTGCCTACATTAGAGAATGCTGCTACAGAGCACACCAAATGTCATAAGTCATAAAGGCATTTATGGCACTAATACTGAACCACTGGATGGAGTCCAATAAAAATCTAAGGTTAGGTAATGAAACATACCTGCAGTTGTTATAAAGGAATTCTATACTAATACATTTCTTTCACTTTTTGGTACATACAAAGAATGTCCTAATATTGCATCTAAGTCCTAGTATAAACAAACAAACAAACAAATGAGTTAGCTGTTTGCAGGGATCCACTATTATTTTTGGCAAATTTACAAAGTTTTCAAGGTCTCTATTAAGGATGTAGCACCATAAACTATCCCTACTGAAGCTAATGTTTTAGGATTTGTTAACTCTTCTGACATAAACTTGACTTGTTTCAATATTATGGCTGTACTGTCTCAGAAGTTCAAACCTTTTGATTGTGTTCTCTTCAGCATACTGTACTGACTGGTGGATTATTGCTGTTAAATGTGGCCTGTAATTCATTCTAATTATTTCCAATTCTTTATTGATCAGTTATCCTTCTGCCTAATAAACACACATCAAGCCTAAATTATGTCTGCTCAGACCATGTAAATGGAATGCCATTTTAAACTTAGGATCATAACCTATGGCTTAGCTTCCAGAATGAAAATGTCCTTCCAACAAATCATAATGCATAAAGTTCAGATAAATAATGTGTCCCCTTTGTCTTAAACCTGACATTCCCAAAGATTATGACTGGCTAGAATCAACCTGTTGGATGTTTTCAATCCAGCCCTTCTCAGGTTATGCAGATAAAAGACAAATATTTTTTTCCTCTCCATACAGTCTCCCTAAGCTACTCTGGCAAGGGATACATGGAGTCAGAGCAGCCACTCCCTATGCCCTGGACAGTGACAGGACAATGGTTAGGCTGTATTGAATCTCTGTGGGCAACACATACAGGGAAGTTGCAGCCTCTTTCAAGAACTATATCCTCCCATGCTGAGAGTCTTTCAACTGCTAGGGAACTATATCACTTGTTTATATTGGCAAGCCCTGAATAAAAAGAGGTGAAACGAACACTTAGGGATTTGGAAGAAATCCTGAATATCTTATATATATATACACACACATAGATAGATTAATTTAATCTTCTCTCAGAGCAAAATTTTGATTGGATGCTGCCAACACAGAAGATTGAGACTGACATGCATATTGGACTCTGTGAGTGGAAAGTTCCAAGGCTCACCCAGCTCTTGCCCCTTGGGTGACCTGAGGGCCTGTCAATCATTGTTGACCTACTTTCCCCACAGACCCATGCTCAGACTGTGTCAGCTTCTGACTGAGAGCATGCTCAGTCAGAACCTGACATGAGGTAATCTGGCTAGAAATTTCTCTGCGGAGAGCGTTCTGATTGGCTACCAAATTCGAATAAAAGTTCAGCCAGCCCCTCCTCCAGGGGGAGAGATCACACTAGCTGGAGACAGAGGCTGCCTTGGCAGGAACTGTCTCACAGTTAGGCTTGAGGGCCTATAGATCTCCTCCCTCGCTTGGCATTCCGTTGCTGTTGTTTGGCGCTCCGTTGCTGTTCCCTTCTGGCTTTCGAACTACCTTGGCACCGTCCATCGACTATGATTCCGGATCACCTGTTGGACTTTTGCTGCAACCTTGGCTCAACTTACCTGGTTTTTGACCTCGGCTTCCGATACCACCGCTTCTCGTCATTGTCCTTACGGGACTGGTGTCATGTGACTCACCGTGTGCACTGTGTTACAGTTGTTTTATTTGTTCATTTGTTTTTCCCAATTAATGAGCTGTTGACCAGCCCTGAGACTAACAGAGGGCAGCCGCACCTATCCCTGGACTGGTTCCAGGGGTAGAAAGCAAGGGCTCTCTGTGAACCTCGTGGGCCAACAGACCCCTCCTTTGTTTATTGTTTACATTTGTTACTGTAACTGAAGATCCTACCTACGCCATCAAAGCGTAAGTGTAATAAACCATTTAATTTGGAACCATAAGCGTGTGTGCCACTCAGACTCGACCACCGCTAATCCCTACCTGTCCGTTTCCAATTTGCCACCGCTCGACCAAATCAACCGTGACCGAGACCGAGACTGTGAGCTTGGCTCGAGAGCCGTGGCTCCGGATCCTCGCACATCTTCTACAACCCACATCTCCCTTTACTGTCTATCCCCCTCCAAAGCCGCTATTAAAATGATCCTTACCTGTTACCATACTTTTTCTTAAAACCCGCTCTGTAGCATCCCCTGTTCTTCTTGTTTATAGTTCCCTTTTTCCATATTGGTTGCTCTGCAAAATTCTGTCTCCACCTCTATTTTTGTTCTCAGTACTGGGCGCATCTACACATACATTAACGTGCCATAGTTACTGTGCATTAAGTTTAGTACTTGGTTAACCAAGTACTAATTCAATGTGTAGTACATTGCGCTACTGCACAGTAGGACTGGCGCAGTTTTTTAGTGACACTTACTGTGTGGTAGCCTAATGTCACCTCCTGTGTCCCTTCCCTGGACATCGTGTGTATGGATTCCTCTCAAACCTTGCCGTGGCATTTTGGGATGGATGTTCTGGTTACCGAGAGACTTTGGGGCGGTTCCCCAGGGGCCTCACCTGCCACATCTTTCATGATTGGTTTGTTCAAATCGGAAGGACGATGTTTGGTCCCACCCCCCGGTGCCTTCCTTCTCCTCCTTTGTGGGGCTCCACCTCCCCTACACCCCGCCTACCACCAACTGCAATGTTGCCATTCGTCTCGTCAAGGTGATGTCCAGGATTTTCTCAGCACTCAAGCTCACAGTGTCTGACGGCTGCAGTTGGGTGGTGCTGTTCCTTCCCTGAGCATCTCCTGTGGCCCTCTTTCTCTGCCTATACAGTGTCCGTTCTTGGCACCGTCCCATTCCCCGTGTGTGGTGTGTTGCCTCTTCCCTGGGCTTGGTCTTTGCTGTTTGTCAGCTGTGTCCGACTTGTGGTGTCACTGGGTCCCATAGGGTTCTGGTCTTTGTCGGCGCCAGTTGCTGTCCATGATGCACCTATGGGCAGCTCCTCCAGCCCTTGCTGGTCATGGATTCTTGGGTCAAACCCCTCCTGGGGTACCTATCAGGTCCTCTCCCTGGGACCGCTTGTGTGCTCCAGCCCCTCCAGACCAGCTGAGGACTCCATTTTTGTTTCCCACTGCTGGTCTTCCACCGGGCATTTTATCCTGGTCCTGAGCATCCGGCCAGCCAATTGGCCCCAGCACACAGATATAAAATGTGCCCAAACTGATGTAGGAGCCATTCCCTGCTCCCTCCAGCTTGTCCACTTTTTTCTCTTTGCTCTTCATCTGTGGTGGCTCCACTCACTGCGGTTTCACTTTCGCCATGCTCATCTCCCAGCATGGCATCCTGCTGCCTCCCAGCTCCATTGAATAAGTCTTTTTCACACCTAATAACACTGTGCAGTAGCGTATTAGCATAGGTTTTGCTTGGCATGCTACTGCATGGTGTTATTAGGCTACTGCACAGTAAGTAGACATGCCCAGTTTACCTCACAGACTTTTCCAATTCCTCTTCATTCTAATTTGTTTCATGCCATATTGCTTCTTTTTCATTTTCCCAGGCACCACTGAAATCAATGGGAATCATTCCAGTGAATGAGCTTGGGATCAGGCCTAAATGCTCCTCCCTTTCTACTTTTTCAGTTCTTCTGTAAGACCTGCGTCTTTCGTTAAATCTTTCACACCTGAACACTTCTCCATAAATTGTAGTTGAGTTGAAAAGTAAATGCTTTGAAGCTGTCTTTTTGTATGTTTACAAAAGGCTGTGTACTTAGCTTTCAAACCAATACGAGTATTATAGGAAATACAGAAGCATTTTTCCGTATTGAAATGCAGTGGTATCAAAGGAAAGGATTGCTCTCCACATTTGTCAACTTAAGGCACAGAATATCCTGATTACCCATCTGGGGAACAATAATAAAAGTAGAAGTTGAAGTTCATTCAGACTATTTTATAAATCTACTGCAAATTTTAACATTTTAAAGAAAAAAGAAATTACCCTTTACTTGTACTGTCAATGGATTAGTCCACAAATAGTCTGTTAATAATGAACATTGACATAGTCATTAATTGCTGGAACTGGAACTATTATTGTCTCTAATTTTTTTAAAATAAAAATAAAGGCATGAGTCACTTCTATATTGTACTGCTATGCTACAGGAGAAGCATATAGAAATGGGCAATATAAGCACTCCCATTGCAAGTAAAAGATTTAGTTATGTGGCAAGAGCAGTATTATCAATAATGTCCAGCAAAAGAAACAGCCACCCTGCCTTTCTTTTCCTTACTTACACAAAAAGCAGTTATATTTTTTCCCTGATAAACAAGCAGCAATTATGTTATTGCAGAATTGATGCCAATAATTTATTTCATGTAGAGAAAAACAATGATTCAAGCAGGTGGTGCAAACAATGATGACCACCTTGAAGGAGTTTCTAGTTTAAAGCAGATGTTACTTGTGTTGTGATACATTTCTTCTTTCTTCTGCCATTTCTATTCAGATTATATGAAAAAGATTTCTCAAGGGACAACATGGTTCTTAAATGCAAGTAACATAGAACATTTAATTCAGTTTTGAATGATTTTTAGGAAATAAATTAGGAATCACAGGTAGCCATGGGCAACTGGAGCCTCCTAATGCTCAGAGGGCACCAGCAGCTGATCACCAACTGGGGAAGTGATGGTGTGGGGGGGGAAGTGTGCCCCTGTGGCCGATTGCCGCCACCAGCAAAAGTGCTGGCAGCAAACCCGGAGGTGCTGCTGGCACTTCTCTTGGCACTCCCACAATCTCAACAGGGGCACCAGCTGTCACACCCCCCCCCCCTGCTCCCTGGCCAGTGAGGGCCAATCTCAGTGGGGGCACATGCCCCACCCCCTGTGACCTCCTTCATGTTGTCTATGCAGGGACTGTTTACACATGCATTTGATTTGGGATCAGTTTACTTGCAAGTAAACTACTCATGAGTAAATGCTCCTAGGCAGGTATCTACACATGCAGGGAAACAGAAGTACATTTGGTATTAGTGGCAGAAAACTACCCCTGCTTCCTGGGTTCTGCAATGAGCCCCTGCCACCACCAAGGGGAGCACCAGGCCAGAAGACAGATGTTTCCTGGCTGGGGCTGGGGCTGGGGCTGGGGCTAGGGCATTACACCCTGCCCCCAGAGGCTGGCTGCTGCTGGGCCAGGGACAATTTCCACCTGCCCTGGCAGCAGGGAGATCCTGGACCTGGCTCCCTGATGAGGGGCAGAGGAGTTGGAAAGAGCTTCAGGGGAGGGGCAGGTCCCAGCCCCAAGGCACCGATGGGACTGCTAGCAGCTAGCTCACTGCTAGCTGCTTCACCAGATTGGGGAAGGGGGGTTAGGACCTACCCCATCCCTGCAGCTTCTTCCAAGCCCTCTGCCTTGATCACATGAGAGGCAGAGGCTGGGAGCCCTGTTCCCTGCTCAGCTCTGCAAGTGCAGAGCTGGGTAGGGAAAAAAAACTGGGGAGCTTGTTCCCTGCCCAGCTCCATGAGCATGGAGCTTGGTGGGTAACAGTCTGGGGAGCTTGTTCCCTGCCCAGCTCCATGAGCACAGAGCTGGGCTTGGAACAAGCTTCCCAGCCTGTTCCCCATCCAGCTCTGTGCTCACAGGGCTGGGTGGAGAACAGGTTGCCCAGCCCCTGCCAGCAGGGAGCTCCCAGCACCAGCTCTGCACTGTGGGATGGGCACTGGGAGACCTTTATCTTACAGACCAAGATCTGCAATCATAGGGCTTAGGCTGGGAGACCCTTATCTCACAGCACCAGCTCCATGATCATGGGATCAGCACTGGGAGATCCTTATCTCCCTGCACCCACCCTGTGACTGTGGAGTGTGTGCTGGGAGGTAAAGATCTTCCAGAAACAGCTCTGTGACCAGAGATAAGAATATTCCTGCCCTCTGTTCCCTTATCATGATGGCAGAGTGGAGACTGGGAGATAAGGATCTCCCAGCCCCCCCCCCGGTGGATGGCTGACTGGGAGCAGATTTGCTTTCGGTCAGTTGTCTACATGAGCACTACTGCACTCTTACTAATTGAAAATAAATTTGCTACTTGAATTTGCAGGTAGCAAATTTACTTGTGATTACCTAGGTTCACTGCATAGTAAGCATGTACATGTGTAGATGCACATGCTTACTTTGCAGTAAACTATGCTGCTGCATCTCATGTAGATGCGCCTACAGTCTGAGATATTTGCACTTCTGTCACACCTCCATGTCTTTCCATTATAAACAAGGGTTTTTCATCACTCTCTTAGAGCTAAAACCTCTGTTCTTATGAATCCATATAGCTTCATCACCTTCAATCTTTTCTTCAGACAGCCCCTGGCGACAAAGTTTAGGGTCCAAATTCACATCTCAATTCACACTAGTGTCCTGGCTTTTCATAATTAGTGTTTTGATTTTATCCACAATTTACCCTTCAATGTTCATATAAAAGTTTCAACTCTTCCATTGGCACTTGATACAAAGCTTGACTCCAAGATGAATATGAATCATCAATGTGACGAAGTGATCAACAAGGCTAACCGAATTTTATCAAGCATTAGCAGATGCATGATGAACAGGCCCAGGGAGGTGATGCTTCCTCTCTATGCAGCACTTGTCAGGCTGCAGTTGGAGTACTGCATCCAGTTTTGGGTGCAGCACTTCAAGAGAGATGCAGAGAATCTTGAGAGGATTCAGAGAAGGGCCACTCATATGGTCAGAGGCCTGCAGGCAAGGCCCTATGAGGAGAGATGGAGGGACCTATTTCTCTTCAGCCTTCGCAAGAAAAGGCTGAGAGGTGACCTTGTGGCTGCCTATAAATTCATCAGGAGAGTGCAATGGGGAATAGGAGATGCTCTATTTACTAGGGCATTTCCTGGAGTAACTAGGAACAATGGCCACAAATTGATGGAGAGCAGATTTAGGTTGGACATTAGAAAGAACTTCTTCACAGTAAGGGTTGCCAGAATCTGGAATGGCCTTCCAAGGGAGGTGGTGCTCTCTCCTACCTTGATGGCCTTCAAGAGGAGACTGGACAAACACCTAGCTGGGGTCACCTCACCCCAGCGCTCTTTCCTAGGGCAGGGGGTTGGACTCAATGACCTACTGAGGTCCTCTCCGACCCTAACATCTATGAATCTATGGATACATCCCTGATTTTTTTTAATGTGGTATTAACATTCTCAATATGGAGTTACATCAGATAACAAAGCTAGAGAAACCACAGTGGCACACATGAAATGGAATTTCAGTAAGTATTTCTGAACTGAAGTCTTTCATGTAATTGTTTTTCTCTAATGGTAAAACATTTTTCAAATAGAATCACTTAGCATGGACCTGCATTGTATACAGAATATTCAGAAACTCTGCTACTTGAAGGCTAAGGGTCACATTCTAACCTCAAATAGAAATGCAGTAACAGATTTGTGTGAATACGTCTGACACTAGAAACTAGCCCCAAACACTTTCTTTTGACATTTGGTTCTTTGTTCATATTACTGCTTACAAAATCAAGGGGAATATTTAAAGAAGAGCTGAAAGTAAATATTCTTTATGAAAACTGATAATGTAAACTCCATCCATCCAACATTTTAGTAAGGCTCTAAAACACCTTTCATTAACGTCTTCACTGAAAGCATTTATACATTCACTTATGTGCTGGTTCAGTATTTTTATAATCAAGTATTGAATCAATGCACAGTAATTGATACTACTGAACATTAGTGCCAGAGCGTGCCTTTTTAATATCTTAATATTACTGTGTAGAAGTATATTAGCACTGTTTTTGATGTGACACACTAGTGCGCAGTAGTATTAGGCTCCTGTGCATTGAGCATCTTGCCCAGTGTCAGCTGAAGGGTTCACTGCTTGATTTTCCCAAGTCTCTTTCACTGCTCTTTATTCTCCATTCCTGACAAATGTATCTCTAGTTTCACCATAACATGTGTCAAGGATCACCCTTGACTCTGACCCTCCATCCCCTACATATTCAGGCTGTGCCCAAATCCTTTTCCTCTTCTTTCATGATATCTCTAGCTATATTACTTAAGTAATTTTACTGGGCATATCTACACATGCGCATGAATAAACTGCAGAGTATAAACATCACGCAGAGGATCCCAGCCTACATCCGAGCTGCAGATCAGTATCCCACGGTTGTCATCCACGTGGGGATGAATGATGCAGCCAGGGGCAACCCTGACCACATTATGAAGGAATTTGAGGCTCTGGGGAACAAGCTTAAGGAGATGGGGGTGCAGGTAGTATTCTCCTCTCTTCTTCTGGTGAGTAGGCGGGGACGGCGACACGAGGCCTGCATTGGCGAGGTCAACCAGAGCTTATGCAGTTGGTGCCGCCAGGCAGGCCTTGGGTTCTTTGATAATGACCCATGCTTTTGGGTGGGGGGCTTGCTGGGGTGGGATGGGCTTCACCTCTCTCCTAAAGGCAAGGATGTCTTCTCTTCCAGGTTGGCTGATCTCGTATAGTGAGCTTTAAACTAGCATCGTCGGGGGAGGGGGCTGCAGGAAGACCAGGAGACACCTCCCGAGCAAGACAGGTAATAAATGCTATGAGTGCCCAGGTAAGAAACAGGGGTCCAGACAGTCTCTCAAATCGGGGGGTGGCACATGCAGCTAGGCAGGACCTTAAATGCCTATATACCAATGCTTGTAGTATGGGGAATAAGCAGGAGGAACTTGCCCTCAGAATAGCCAGTTCAGACCCAGACATAATAGGGTTAACAAAAACTTGCTGGGATTCATCCCACGACTGGGCAATTAGCATTAGGGGCTACAGGCTTTTCAGGCGGGATAGAGAAAAAAGGAAAGGCGGGGGTGTGGCACTCTATGTCAAGAAGCAATACATATCTTCTGCCAGCAAAATGGGGTCAGAGGAGGGGCAAGCTGAAGTACTCTGGGTCAAGATACAAGGGGGCCGTGGGGAGAGGGATTTAATGGTGGATCTCCTATGGACCCCCCAACCAAGGGGAAGAGCTGGACCGGAAATTTTCGGGCCAGCTTGCAGAGGCACTTAAGGCAAGGGATGTTGTTGTCATGGGTGACTTCAATTACCTGGACATCTGCTGGGAGGAACAGTCAGCCAGGTCGGACTGTTCCAGGAGGTTTCTGGCCGAGATACAGGACCTCCACTTAATTCAGGAAGTCCACAGTCCCACCAGAGGAAATGCCCTGTTGGACCTGGTCCTGGCCACAGGCGACGACCTGGTAAGGGGCCTCCAGGTCCTGGGTGATAGCGATCATTGCTTGCTGGAGTTTACCATCCAGCGCAGGGTGTCAAGGGCCAGCAGCAAGGCAGTAGCCCTAGACTTCAAGAGGGCCAACTTCAATGAGTTGAGATTAGTGGGAGAGGCACTGGGGTTCTCAAGGGCAGGGGAACTCAGTACCCAAGACGAGTGGTGTTCCTTAAAGAGACGATACTCAGGGCCAAAGGGGTGACCATCCCAACAAAAAGCAAGGGGGGCAGAAGTGCCCAAAAGCCCCCCTGGCTCACCAAGGGCGTCTGGGAATGCCTGATTGCCAAAAAGACAGTGTACACCTGGTGGAAGGGGGGTGCTATCTCCAAAGAGGAGTATACCTCTTCTGCTCAGGCCTGTAGGGGGGCTGTCAGGAAAGCTAAGGTGGACATAGAGCTAGGACTTGCATCCAAAATCAAAGATAACAAAAAGTCCATTTTCAAATATATAGGGAGGATGAAGAAAGCACAAGGAAATGTGGGGCCCCTGCAAGATCCTCTGGGCAATCTGGTGGTTGCGCCAGAGGAGAAAGCAG
>NW_017728949.1:12129541-12133972 GCF_001723895.1 Crocodylus porosus | reverse complement strand
GTTTGGGAGAGACCTTGTTTCCCCTAGCGCCCCCTGGCATAACAAGGAATAACAGCCACAAGTTGTTGGAGAGTAGGTTTAGATTAGACATCCGTAAGAACTACTTCACAGTTAGGGTGGCTAGGAGCTGGAACCAACTTCCAAGAGAAGTGGTGCTGGCTCCTCCCCTGGGGGTCTTTAAGAGGAGGCTTGATGCCTACCTAGCTGGGATCATCTGAGCCCAGTTTTTTTTCTCCTGCCCTGGCAGGGGGTCGGACTTGAAGATCTGTAAGGTCCCTTCTGACCCCACTTCTATGATTCTATGACTACTCTAAAGTTATTTGCTCCTGGGCACACCATTTGAACATGCACTTAGGAGCAATGAACCCTGGAGCAATAAACTCCACAATTTATTCATGTGCAGCATCTGGAGCCAGGCTGGAGCAGCCCCAGGTGGCAGGGGGCACCGGGGACCAGCCTGCCAGCCAGGGCTGCTCCCCCCAGCTCAACATGCTATGGAGAGGCTGACTGGGGCATGAGGGAGCTTTAGTGCAGGGCTAGTAGCAAGCAGCCCCTAAACTGAAGCACCTTCATGCCCCAGCCAGCTCCATCTATGCTGTGGAGCAAATTAATTAGCCCAATAGGAGCACTTCTGTTGATGCCAAGATCCTTATTGAGTCAACTGCACAGTAAGCATCTCATATAGACATGCCCACTGTCACCTCCTCTTTGACACCCCACCCTCCCATCCTCCTTTCCCTAGTTCAAAATGTTGCTGCTAAAATCATCCTTCCTAATCTGATTATGCCATTCTCAAGGGGTTGCTTCACTGGGTTTCCTCCTCTACTACTGCCACTTCTTCATACTTCCAATATCCTGCATAACTTCCTTGCTTATCTACCTTTTGGTGTCACTCCTTCATCTTTGCTAATGATGGACTCTTTTATGTTCCATTTGTCTGCTTCACCCACAACCACCTCCATATAATCTTCCACTAGGAATGAGAAGGCACAGGATGACAAGAAGACAGTGTTGAAGAAAATGGGAAGAGAAGGAGACAATGAAAGTGTGGGTTGGACAGATAAAACAGTGTGAGAAAGCACCTGAAGAAAGAAACAGAATTTTTTAGCTTGAGAAGCTCTAAGATTCAAAGGACAACTTGTCCTGGCCTTCTTCAAAAAAACAATACAAACTTTAATACAATTAACTTAAGCCAATAGTTTGAAACTTCTACTGTAAGAAAGATTTTGTCCAGTATAATTGATTCTTCTCCAGCATGTCAAATAGATATAATTTATTCTTTAACACTTTTTAACACGCTGAAATAGCTGTTAAGAGAAAATCTTCTACTGGAACTTGCTGCAAATCTGGATTTTAGCTGTTGCAGACTGCCTAAACAGACATAATAGTGCAGAAGTGAATTGAGGGCGTGGGCAGTACTCCCTTACACACTGTACATCTCCTCCATTCTTCTATGGGCATAATTGCACGTGTACATCCTCATGGGATGTGCCTCCTTTCTACCTGTAGTCCATTCCAGCTATGGGAATTTAGGCTGGTATTTTCAAAGAAGATTAACAGTGTTAAGCACTCAACCCCTACTTGAAAGTTAATTGGATTTGGACAACTAAACCCCTTAAGTTCCATTAAAAACCACAATTTTAGACCATAGTTGCAACAAAGCACAAAAATGTGCAAAATATAATTCCAGTACTTATATCATGATTGTCCTCACAATTAAATCATTGCATCACCTTTTAGACATTAGATGAAGTGGGGTCCTGTGATTTGTGTCTGGGTGATCACACAGTAGATGAAGGGGATCTAAAAAAAGAATAATCTAAGTGTGTTTATAAGTGCTTTTCAATATTTTTATCTTTCTGGTCATGATCATGAGCTGCACAAATATACAGATGACATCCTGCTTTAACAAGGAAGAGAATTTTAGTTGAGAACTAATAATTAGTAAGAATAACTGTGGTGCTGAAAGATTTTGGTTCTGCAGTTTTCTTCTTCCATAATAATAAACTTTTGATGAACTACTGATTAAATCTTTGATTCCATGGAAACTTAATAGCAATAATTATTAATAATACATAATTGAAAATTATATAATCCTCACAATCTACTGATTTATGGTGTAAAATAGTTTAATTTACAGATAAGTCTGTGTTAAATAACAACTATGCAAAAAATATACAAGAATTGGCATATTACAGACACATAATGTATACAGGATTAAATAGAATGCCTGCATATGTAGGTGGTGACAAGCAATGTGGGAAAATCAGTTAGTCCATTTAATTGTTTAATGCAATCTTAGTGGTAGTTCAAAGTACATTCATGATGAAATTCATGAGAAAGAAGTTAGATGCTAGGTATCAATAGAGGACCCTGTCCAAAACACACTGTGGGGGCCACCTCCTTTATACTCACTATTATTACTCCAATTTGCAGTCACATTATATCACTGTTGTAATCACAGGAATTTGTAATGGGGAGTAGCAGTATGAAGAAAGTAATGTATTTTTAGAAATCTTTCAATACATTTTAGCAGCTGGAAAGTAGAAAAGAAAAATGGCACCATGTGATTAGCCAGCTCTGTGCTAATAAACATTTTGTGAATCCTTAGTGGTTTATGGAGCATGGTTTAAGACTCACTTGCCACATCTACACATATGCTTAACTGTGGAGTAGACTAATTAGCTGCAGTGTACAGCATCACACATGTGACAGTACTAGGCCACTTTAATTAATGCCACAGTAAGATAGTACTGTTGCAGACAGTATTATCACTATACAGTATGCATGTATAGATGGTGATGCAGCTTATTAGCCTAGTCCATAGTATTATCTTATACAGAGGTAGTTTACTGGAATTAAACACATGTGTAGATGCTGACCACATGTGTAAATTGTACCTGGTCAGCCCAGCCATCAGGAGAGCCAGATGCCCCTCTGCTGCCTAGCTACATAGCTCTGTACTTTCAGCACCCTCATGCCTCAACCAGCCCCTCTGCCACTTGATGCCATCACCTGGAACCTGAAGCTAAGCAGCCCCTGTGTAAACTACCCTGCCCTGGCTCTAACTGCTACTGCTCCCCTGTCAAATTGCTGTAGACACTATGCCTGGGAGTAATTTACTTCAGCTCAAACTGCTCCAGAGTTTATTGTTTTGAAATAACTGCACGTGTAGATGCACCCACTGGTAAAATTTCATAGGCATTAACTTCAAACATCAAGTTTGAGAAGAGATACATAATCCTATATTAGTTTTTTTGATTTCTGTAATTAAGTAGATGAAATTCTACGGTTTTAGGTGCTATGTATGCTATTTTGTAGACATTCACATCTTCTCCTAATCCTTGAAAGACCCGGATCCTCAAAACTTAAAAATTCAATTGGGCAGTGGAGTTGAGTGACTTGCCCATATGTGCAGAATGAGCCAGTGGCAGATCCAGAATTAAGATTTGAATCCCAGTCTGAGGCACAGTGCTTTAGACCATACCTCTCTTTTATGACAACATGCCACAGTTGGGATTTTTTTAGCACAGCACTGAATGTCAGAAAAGCAAAACTGTGAGCCAGGTTTTCATTGTGCTTTAATAGAAAGCTCAGAGTGTGTCATGCCTTTGGTAGTTCTGAGGGGTGTACATATATCCCAAAATATAAGTCACCTTCTTTGTTTTTTATAAGTAATTTCCATTCATTTTTGTCTCATCCATGAAGGGTATTTCTATCTTACTCCAACCAGTATTGAATTATATTTGAATTAGTTATTAAATGAAAACTAATACTTCATATTATCTCTGACAGAGATTAGAAACATATTCAGATGACTATAATCCACTCATTTCTTTCTGGACCCAAGGTCTTTCAAAGAGCATTACAACTCCACCTGTTTCTGAGTACTGAAATTTGCATTTGTATCTGAGTTACATGAAGATGTATAAAACTACATTTATTTTAATAAGTACATGCATTACAATATGGTCATACAATGTGCTTTTGATTGACCAACTTCACAAGAAAGAATAAAACTAAGTAAAACTATTCAAACCATATTGCTATTTGAGGATTTTAAGCACTCATATGTTAGTAGGACTAGAAGCATATCACAATCCCCAGGAACTTGAAGACAATTTCATTCTTATTTATACTTCATGTTTTAGTTTTTCTTAAATTATAAATTATTTTATTCTAGACTTGTATCAGTCTTATCTTGCCTATGGAATGATTACAATTGACTTATCCTTTTACAGTTTTGAGTAGAATTAACATCTTGCACTTCCAGCCATATGTGATGTTCTGCTTTTCATAGATTCATAGAGGTAGGGTCAGAAGGGACCATGTAGATCATCAGGTCTGACCCCCTGCCCTGGGCAGGAGAGAAAAACCAGGCTCAAATGACCCCAGCCAGGTAGACGTCAAGCCTCCTCTTAAAGACCCCCA
>NW_017728949.1:12114297-12129441 GCF_001723895.1 Crocodylus porosus | reverse complement strand
TATAGATGTCCACCAGGTCCCCCCTCAGCCTTCTCTTGTGAAGGCTGAACAGGTTAAGGTCCCATAACCTCTCTTCATAGGGTCTGCCCTGCTGTTCCTGGATCATGTGGGTGGCCCTCCTTTGGACCCTTTCAATACTGCCCACATCTCTCCTGAAGTGCAGCAGCCAAAACTGAATGCAGTACTACAGCTGTGGCCTGACCAGTGTCATAGAGGGGGAGGATCATCTCCTTGGCCCTGCTTGACATGCATCTGTGGATGCACGACAAGGTACAGTTAGCTCTACTGACTATGACCTCGCATTGTCGGCCCATGTTCATCTTGGAGTCAGTAATGACTCCAAGATATCTTTCTGTCACTGTGCTCTTGAGAAGGGAGTTTCCCACCTTATAAGTGTGCTGCTGGTTCCTACTGCCCAAGTGCAGCACCCTGCACTTGTCAGTATTGAAACCCATCCTATTTTCGTTAGCTCACCCCTGTAACCTATCCAGGTCCTGCTGTAAGCTGTCCTTCCCTACTTGTGTGCCCATCTCACCCCAAATCTTGGTCTCATCAGCAAATTTAAACAGGCTGCTTTTCACCCCATCATCCAAGTCACTAATACAGAAATTGAACAGTGCGGGCCCGAGGACCAAGCCATGGGGGACTCCACTGCCCACTTCCCTCCAGGTTGAAAAAGACCTTTCCATCACTACCCTCTGAGTACGACCCCTCAGCCAATTTGCAATCCATCTGACTGTGTAGGCATCAATGCTATAGGCACCTAGCTTTTTAATGAGAATGGGGTGGGAGACCATGTCAAAGGCTTTGCTGAAGTCCAGAGAGACTACATCCACTGCAACACCTGTGTCCAGTGCTTTTGTGACCTGATCATAGAAGGCAATCAGGTTGGTCTAACAGGACCTGCCCCTAAAGAAACTGTGCTGGTTGCCTTTGAGCATCATCCCTGCAGCTGACCCATCACAGATGTGCTCCTTGATAATCTTTTCAAAGAGTTTCCCCAGGATTGAAGTAAGACTAATAGGTCTATAGTTGCCCAGGTCCTCCCTCTTCCCTTTTTTAAAGATGGGGACCATGTTGGCTTTCTGCCAGTCATCTGGCACCTGTCCAGAGCAGCACGAGCGCTAGTAAAGCCGTGCCAGGGGCCCCACAATGACTTCTGCCAATTCCCTCAACACCCTGGGGTGGAGAGCATCTGGACCTGCTGATTTGAACACGTCCAGCCCCTCCAGAAGCTCTCTAACCCACTCTTTCCTGACCTTAGGCCTGGCAGTATTTCTCCCAAGTCTGTCTGGAATCTTGGTCAGGGAGTCCTGGTCCCTGCACAAGAAAATGGAGGCGAAGAATTTGTTAAAGAGGTTTGCTTTCTCCTCTGGTGCAACCACCAGATTGCCAAGCATATCCTGCAGGGGCCCCACAGGATGCAATAAGTATGGGATGTAAGATCAGAAATGATCAGGTAGATTTTTAGAAATGACTAATGATTTTAAGGTGCTTCAAAAATTTTGTGTTCCAGTTGAGACAATTTTATGGGTCTTATGTTCAGAAAGTTCTGAACACTCATCTTCTGACAATAAGCCCCTTTACAAATGCCTCCTTTGAGCACTTAGGAATTAAGACACCACAAATCACTAGTCATTGCTGAAAATTTTGCTCTGAGTTTGATATGCTTCAATAAATAAAAGACATTAGATCTGAGAGGACATTTGGTGGTTTAATATCAGTTAGTTCCGTTTAACTTGTACTGCATAATGTTTTCACAATAAGGGTCAGTGCAGGAACTTGAAACTGCTTTAGATTCATCAGATCAGTTTTACTCTGAACTGATAGATTACTAGGAGGAAGAATGTGTAAATTAAGAAGTGATGACCAGCCAAATTGGTTCTGGGGAAAAAGCTAGGGTGATTGTGCTGAGGCCAAAGGCATAGAAAGTATAAAAATAAATCTTGTTAGCAAGAGGTTGCCCTGAGCTGTGAGAGGACAGAATGGAAGCAGTAATCAAGTAAAGCAGAAACTTAAGAGAAGTGAGTTAAGGCTCAAAATTAGTTAGGTGCTGAGTGAGAGCAGGGGAGTAAGGGATGGGACTGGACACACAATGAGAAGTAATTGGTTGTAGATTACTGAACTCTGCAGTATATTTTGGCTATTAAGACTGTTGACAGCACAGAATGTAAGGTCAGTACTCTTTGAAAATGAGAGCTCTGGGAGAATGACTATATAGCTGAAGCATACAGCCATGAAGGTCTGCTGAGAAAGATTAATATGAACTGTTCATTGATGATGCTTAAATGGTATTGCATTTTCTAGAAAAGAGAGAAAAGGGAGATCAAAAGTTTATAATGAGTTTCATTATCAACTATACTATTTAACTCATTGGGCAGAAAGGAAGGGAGCAAGGTAACTAGTATAGAGTGGTTGCAGAGGGAAAGGTACATCTGGATTAGAACAAGAAAAGATAGCAATTACAGTGAGACTGAGGGACAGAATGACTGCTGAGGGAGATGTAGATAATGGGCTTTTAGCCTCTGGATAAGGGTCATTATAGGCTGGAGGAGAAACAGTAGGGAATAATAGTGTGAAGAAAAAATATCTGAGGAGATAATGTTGACATCTGTGCAATGATGTGTTACGTGGATGGTTAGTTCTGCCAGGGTCAGAAGGTAGTAGGTTGGCTAGTATAAAAGTTTCAGAGAAGTCAGATGAACTGCTTCAAAGAACAGGAAGGAATGGAATGCAGTTATACACGATGCTGAAATCCATCACAGGAAAGAAAGAAGAGATCTTCCTAATACAATTCAATCACCACTACTATTGGGGACCTATTTTCCTTCAGGGGGTACAGCTAATTCCTACTGATTTTAACAGGATCTCTAGAATTGAAGAAATAGTGCATTTTGCTGGTTGATGCCAGCCAATGGTAGGGGAGAACACATGAACAGGATACACAAAGGGTTAGAAAATGGCTTTTCTGACAAGTGAGAGGATTTCCTGGAAAGGGCTACAGCTCAACATACCCATGTGACCTTACTACCACATAGCTATCCAACAAGTTCTGACAAACTCCTTCCCTCCCTTTTCATTTTAACTTTTTTATTCAAAGAAAAGCAAAACTACAGGAAAAAAACAATGAATACATTACACTGAACTGATTGCAAATTGATGCGCACTAAGTTTCTTAAAATTGAAAAGACCAGCTTTTATTCATCCTGCTTGTATATGATATTTGTAAAGTGTACTCAGGGTAGGTAAGTAACCCAAACCATTTGCTGAGCCTGAAGCCAATCTGCATCATGTTAAATGAGAGTTATCCACTCCACAGTAATAGATAAATGATTTACTGGCTATCCAAATTGCTTAAGCAAACTCCTTAACACCGTACAAAGCTTTTTCTACTTGTATATATACACTGTTCATCTATTAGTCTTTCAAATGAACACTTTGTATCTTTTACTGGGCACTTTTATCTATGGCTGGGTTTCAAAATTATGGTATCATAGGCAAAATGCCAGAATTGTTGAATCTTGAAAATCGCCGCTCTCTCTTTTTATACTGTAAAACAGCGATATGCAATATTTCTGGGTGTTAGGCATCTGATGCAGAATAAATACATGGTTGGTATTTTATATATTCCTGCAGTATTACATCTTGTTTCTTCTTCCCCCAAGGTACACATAATAATATAAACTGATTTCATGCCACAATGGGTCATGCCATTAGAAGTCTTCTTTCCCAATGGAAATACTCCAGTCACTTGCAGGCTTGGGATCATTTCTATCTCAAGAACTTGGGGTGAGAATGAAATTCATAGTATACATCTAATCACATCTATTCCTTTACTGTGGAGATAGATGCACTCAGAGAACAGAACGCGCCAAAATTTTATGTTTATGTTTTCAAAAGATGAAAAAATCCAGTTTTACTCAGCTCTCTTCCAATGATTTTCAACATCAACACACCCACAGTACTTCTTACACTTTTTTATTTTTAAAGATAGATTACTCAATGCATTATCAAGGATACTTAGACTTTAAGAATAGAACATATTAATCTGTCACTTTCAGAGACAGAGACCTTGAAGAGTCTGAAGAAGTAGTCTTTATATGACAGCATAATAAGGATGTCAGCTTTTTTTTACCCCCCTCCATCTTTTTGAATGACATTTTCCCCAGCAGGGAAAATTAATACACTTCAAAAGATATAAAGTACGGGAAAACACACATCACTCATCAGCACGATTTTCTCAAATGAAAGAGTGTCCAAACCACATTCTTAATCAACTTTTGTAAACTAGTTCCTTGCTTTCCTTTTTTTTTTCTTTTTCTTTTATATATACATGGCTTTGTAATACCATCCAGTATAACATTAGTTTTGCTAGTGAAGTGTGGAATATTTTTCTCTTATGTTATTAAATTTCAAAGACATATTCCTCAGGGCTTGTCTTAATTCTGTCATCTGCTGCATTGCTGGTAAAGATTCTTAACACTTGGACAGCTACCTACCTGCCTTTTGGATGCTAAGAACAAATCAATCAAAATGGCACCTCTTATATTGAATGCAAGGTTTTAGCAAGATGCCAGGAAATGTTTGTATTTCATCACTGTTTACTTGGTTTTTGTCAACAAATGAGAGTTGTCCATATCATTTAACAAGAAAGGCACACCACAGGGTTATCTTTTTACTGTCAGAGGAGGTGTGATTATATTCATTGTTTGATCACTATGAAAAGAATGGTTGCCATCATGTTAAAGTCAGAAAGTGGAGAAAAAGAAAAGAGATATAAATAAGAGCAAAACAATAACAGAGAAAAGAGGTAAAATAAAGATAAAAAGGAAAGGGGAAAGAAAGAACCATAAAAGAAAGAAAGCGGGGTGGGGAAAGAAGACCGAAGGAGAACAATTTAAGAGAAAATTAAATAGAATGAACATTTTTTATAAAGTTAAAAGAGATGGAGGAAAAAGAAAAGGAAATGAAGCAACTGCTGTAGTTTTTCCAGGCAATTCTGATCAATAAACTGGTAACCAGCAGTGATAGAAAGATGAAAAAAAAGTCTACCTATCCAGTTGTATGGAGTTGCCTACCCCCACAGTGCTTAGCCACTGGAGGAATACACTTTCATAATTTCATAGTTGGGAGGGTCAGAAGGGACCCGAGCAGTCATCAAGTTCGACCCCCTGCCATGGCAGGAAAGAATGCTGGGGTCAAAACGACCCTAGCAAGGTGATTATCCAGCCTCCTTTTAAAGATCCCCAGGGTAGGAGTAAGCACCACTTCCCTTGGAAGCTGGTTCCAGATCCTAGCCGCCCTGACTGTGAAGTAGTGCCTCCTGATACCTAGCTTGAACCTACTCTCTGTCAATTATGGCCATTATTCCTAGTTACTCCTAGTAGTGCTCGGGTGGACAGGGTCTCTCCCCTTCCCTGCTGGTCCCCCTTGGTAAGTTTATAGATGGTCACCAGATCTCCTCTCAGCCTTCTCTTGTGGAGGCTGAACAGGTTCAAGTCCCGTAGCCTCTCCTCATAGGTTCTGCCCTGTTGCCCCTGATCATGTGAGTGGCCCTCCTCTGGACCCTCTCAATGCTGTCCATATCCCTCCTGAAGTGTGGCACCCAGAACTGGATGCAGTACTTCAACTGTGGCCTGATCAATGTTGCATAGAGGGGGAGGATCACTTCCCCGGACCTGCTCATGATGCTCCTGTGGATGCATGACAAGGTGCGGTTGGCCTTACTTACATTGGCGACCCATGTTCATCTTGGAATTAATAGCGACTCCAAGATCCTTTTCTGCCTCTGTGCTGATGAGAAGGGAGTTCCCTGGCCTGTAGGTATGATGCTGGTTCTTCCTCTCCAGGTGCAATACGTTGCACTTGTCAGTAATGAAACCCATCCTATTCTCATCTGCCAACCCCTTTAACCTGTCCAGATCTAGGTGTAGCTTGTCCTTCCTTTCTAGTGTGCCCAATTCTTACTATCATCCATGAATTTGAACAAAGTACTTTTCACCCCTTTGTCCAAGTCACTGATGAAGATGTTGAACAGTGTGGGCCCAAGGACCGAGCCTTGGGGAACCCTAATGCCCACATCCCTCCAGGTCAAAAAAGACCCATCCACTACCACTCTCTGGATGTGGCCCACCAACCAATTTGTGACCCATCTGACTGTGTAGGCATTGACACCACAGTTGCCTAATTTTTAATGTGAATGTGGTGAGAGACAGTGTCAAAGGCCTGCCTAAAGTACAGAAGGACTATGTCCACCATGACACCTGCATCCAAGGATTTTGTGACCTGGTCGTAGAAGGCAACCAGGTTGGTCTGACAGGACCTGCATCTAATGAACATGTGTTGGTTTCCCTTAAGCATAATCTCCCCTGCTGGTCCCTTGCAGATGTGCTCCTGGATAATTTTCTCAAAGAGCTTCTCCAGGACCGAGGTAAGACTAATGGGCCTATAGTTTCCTTCCTCCCTTTTTTGAAAATGGGGACCATACTGGCACCTTGCCAGAGCACCACAAGTACTTATAAAGCTGTGCCAGAGGTCCCGCAATGACCTCTGCCAATTCCCTCAGCACCCTGGGGTGGAGATCATCTGGACCTGCTGATTTGATTATGTCCAGTCCCACCAGAAGTTCCCTGACTAGGTTCTCACTGACCCTAGGCCTCACTGTGCCTCTTCTGGGTCTGTCTGGAATCCCAGTGGGGGGGATGTCTTGGTCCCTGCTCAGAAAAATGGAGGCAAAGAATTTGTTAAAGAGGTCAGCTTTATCATCTGGTGTGACCACCAGATTTCCAAGCATGTCCTACAGAGGCCCCACGTTACCTGGTGCCTTCTTTTTACTCCCTATGTATTTAAAAAAGGACTTTTTGTTCACTTTGATCTGGGTCGCTAGTCCCAGTTCTGTCTCTGCCTTGGCATTCCTAACAGTCCTCCTACAGTCTTGAGCAATGGAGGTATAATCCTCCCTGGTGATGGCCCCTCCCTTCCATTGGGTGTATTCCTCCCTTTTAGCTTTCAGACATTTCTGAATGCCTTTGGTGAGCCATGGGCGATTTTGAGCACTCTTGCCCCCTTTGATTTGCATTGGGACTGTTACCCTTTGGGCTTAGAGGATTGTCTCCTTCAGGAACGACCACTCTTCTTGGACTTCCAACTCCCCTCCCCTCTGGGACCTCAGTGCCTCCCCGACTAATCTCCTTAACTCATTGAAATCAGCCCTCCTGAAGTCAAGGGGTTGCTGCCTTGCTGCAGGCCTTTGAAACCTTGCACTGGATGGGGAATGGTGAAGACCAAAGGAAATGTACTTCTTGTACAGATAAGAAGTTTGACGCATGCATTCCTGTGAAATGGTTCTACTGGCATGAAAACTACACAGAGTCCTACTTATTATAATCTGTACAAGTATCAAAGTTGCATCCCACAGAACTTTATCAAGGTGTATACTTTTCCCTAAACTTAAAATGTGTCCATTCAACTGCATAAGCAGTGCCTCTCACTGCAAATAAATTATCTCATTTTACAAAGTTGTCTGCAAATAATTTTCTGACCACTTACAACTAGAATTGAGCAAATGTTGTCGCTGTAATTATTTGTCCAGTCAGTAATTGTCCAGTCAGTAAGACTGAGGAATGTAAACGGCAGAATAACTGGAGAACAGATTATGGATGAGACACATTTTTCAAAGCATTTTCCAGCTTCCTACCAGCATCCCTTAGCTTTGCCTGAATTCAGGCAAATTAACTGTTTTTATTCATCTTGACTAGGCATTAAGAAAGTCTGGACATAATGCTGTCTATATTAGATGACAAAGACATGTAGAGGTGGATGTTGTCCAATCAGCCAATGGCCAACTAACAGCCCTGAAAGCTTTGTGCTGAATAATATATGGACAAAGAGTGAGGTCTTGCAGGACTCTGGGGACGGAAAACGCTTCACAATGCCTTTTCATGGCAGGCTAGTGTGAAAAGCAAGAATCTTTTTTTTTTCCCCAAACTTTTTTTCCCCAAACTTTCAGTTTCTTGGAGGCATAATCACTGTGTGATACCAAAATGACATACTACTGAATGCTGCATGTGGGCATAGCAGGCTGAATGCACTTCCTTTATCTACTGCGTGAAGTTCAGTCACCAAAAAGACAAGACCTGTATCTACATCATACCTGAAGATGTACTCCAGAGTACAAATAGTTGAAAAAACAACCTTGAAAGCTGCTATTGATTGATTTAACAATTAAAAAAACATTGAAAGGTAGTTTATGAAGTCTCTCCCATCAAGCACTAATTTCTATAGTAGGCAGATTATTGCATGTTCTATAACACATACCAGAGTGACCTGGTTTAAGGAAGTGTTGACCAATCTTTGTTACTGATAGTCCCCAAAGTCCCTCATATCATTTATAAATACAGATTTACTTAAAGCACATGGAGGTGAAGTGAAAATTGAAGGCTACTTGCAGTGCTGGCAGCATTTTTGTAGTCTTTTTATGGTGAGAACACCCTGCTGCTGATTGGCTGAGGGGGCCCAGTGGCCCTGCCCCTCACACACTGATTGGCCAAGAGGGTTGCCCTTCATGTGGTCCTGCCACTTGCCACTGATTGGTGGAGCCCTCTCAGCAGCCCTCTCAACCAATCAGTGGTAGAGGAAGGAGGGGGAAGCTGCCATCTTGACTACTCCCTTTTGTGTTGTTAGCTTTCCTTCCCCCCTCCAGCAGGGTGTGAGTTCAGGTCACAGTGGCTGCACTGGGGAGCCAGCATTTTATTTTTAGTAAGTTTTTTTAATCTAACAATTCTGTGCAAAATCATGTGGGATGCCAGTTTTCATGGTGAACATGGAAGCCACAAAAATTATGAAATCACAAAAATGAAATCACAATTATGAAATCCACAAAAATTATGAATCGAGTAGATTGCTATTTATGAAGGACAGAGTGCTGTTATGGGTGATGTCTTAGACTGCAGTCACAGTTCCCACCACTATTGCTTATATGAACAGAAAAAACTCTTTGGGCCTTGTTACATGGTAACATTGGGTGGCTCCTGAAGCTCTTAACACCCAGATTGTCTGCATATTAAAACCTGGAACCAGTTTTAAGCTCTCATTATGTGGCTCAAAGTTATATCACTCCAGGGGAGGATTCTCTCTGACCCATGTCACCCAGCTCATGGTACACAAAGGCTATACTACCTTCGGCTATATAAACATCCCATCTGCCCCCTCTCCCCTGCTGGTCTGAATCAGGTCCACCTGTCCCTGCCTCCCCCCCAGACCTCTCCAGCACCCTAGATTCCCACTTACTGTCCCCTGCCCCAGTCACCGCTGGTGCTCTCTGCACCAGGCTCAGCCGAGAAGAACAGCAGCCTGGCAGCAATGTTGGTATCAGCCAGGCAAGCAAGTTAACCCTTTCCTGCCTGCTGCTTGGGCCAGACACCATAGGAGGCCACAAGTAAGCTGGGGGGCAGAGGGGGATCCCTGTGGGTGGGGGGAGGACTGAGGGAGCCCTAGGTGCAGGGGGAAGCCCAGAATAGGTATGGGGATATTCTTACCTTTCATTCCTCCAGCCTCTTGCTGGCCTTAATGTGTGACTTTTCCAAACTTGACCTAGCACTTACACCAACCAACTTTTGTATGGCTCAAAGTATAGCATACAACAAGGCCCTCTGAGAAGAATTGTAGTTTTGGGTCCATGCTTGGCTTGTGGTCCTTAAATATCTTTAATACTATTCTGAATTCGGTGATCTGCTTTGTAAAATGGGATAATTTATTTGCAATGAGAGGCACTTCTTGTGCCATTGAATGGACACATTTTAAGTTTAGAGAGAAGTATACAGCTTGATAAAGCTCTGTGGGATGCAACTTTGATGCTTGTACAGATTATAGTAAGTAGGACTCTGTGCAGCTTTCATGCCAGTAGAACCATTTTACAGGAATGTATGTGTCAAACTGCTTGTCTGTACAAGACTTTCTTCTCCATCAATACCACTTAAATTTTTTCCTCCTCATATTTTCTATCAGAGGTCACCCAAAAACCAGAGAAATCTGCATAATCATGACAGAGTAGGAAGTGAGAGACTGGTTATGCTTGCTCTCTCATTCTGTACTCTGTGGTTTCTTTGATGTTTTCCACGACTATATTTTGGAATCAAGCAGGCCCTAATAGTTTACTGGGCCAGATCATGGCGTTGGTTTCCTTTGGCCTTGCAACTGGAAGAAGGGGAAGACTTTTGAGCAGGATGGCATGGGGAAAGTAGTTCCTACATTTCCTGTGCCCCTTTCTGAGTCTTTCAAAGAACCAAACAGAACAATGAATAGAAAAGAAAATGATCATTAAAAATGTTGAGCATTACTCTTGATTGCCTTCCACAATTTAAATCAAACCAGCTGATATAGGTTTGATGACCATGTGGAGCATTATTGCATAGAGAATGAAGATGGAAGAGAAAAGAATGCCTGTATTTTGATGACTGGTCAGCTAAGGCATCTTCTTTGACAGATTGGGTGTGATGCAGTGTATCCAATATAATGAACATTTCCCCTTTCATTTTAGGCTGCAGATTTAACTTGGCTTTGAATTGAGAATTTTCTCAATGCTGTAATCTTCTGTCTCCTGAATATATGAATATTGGTAAGAGAGCCTTTATAACAAGCAGGGGAATATCAGAGCTGAACAGTTTTAATTCACTGATCAGTAGTCAGCTGTTGACAGTTTTAAAAATGGCTTCGAAGAATTATAAATTTTATTCCTGATAACTGTGTTATACTAAAGAGCTTCTATTCAAGCTTAAAAATTGGACCTTTATAGAAATCAGCAAGCACAACACTGTAAAATTGTGTTGTAGGATAACCGGATTTGCATCTGTTTTAGGTTATTCTTAAAATTTAACATTAGAAATATTCCTTTTGGAATACGAAGAGGTAGATGTCAAATTCCCCACTTCTGTGAAAATGAAAGAGCTTTGGAAGATGGGATGAAATTGGTCAGGGATGCCTTTTTTAAGTTAGTGTTACAAATAAAAACTAGCAAGTTTTTTCCATTATTTGTTTAAGGCAAACGTGATATGAAATCACCATAAGGTCATTTTAAAAATAGAAACATAGGAATAAGTTATTAATGTTACAAGAAGTCATACAGTTAATTACTGCAGGCTGTACTGAAAATGTGCCTTTTTTGGACCACACTGACCTATTTTATTTTGAAAGTTACAAAGGTTACCATTAATTTAAAAAGAAACTAATCTTAATGGGTTGTATACTGGGATACACTTGACCTGGGAAGAAGCAAGGAAATGAGTGTATGGGAAAATATAATCATAGCTGTAAAATTTACCATAAACACATTATTTCTAGGGCTCTGTTGCTAAATTTTCATGTCATGTTATTTTAATTGTGAAAAACTACTGAAAAAGAAAAGGAAACAAAGATGAGTTAAGAACAGAAATAGACAATGTGCTAGGGTGTTTCTCCAAATAGGAGAGATTGAAGATGGTGCTAGCCTTTCCATAATTTCAAATTTGACTGCATAGAACATACTGTAATGTAACATCTTTCATCTTTACTTTAATCAATGAGTATTTTGGATCAATATGATGATGAACTCAAAAGAAGCCAATTTTTCATTGAATCTATTTTAAATGCAATAGTAATTTAACAAAGTCCTTGGCGCAGGTCATTTGTGGGGTAGGAATTAGGACCACTGGATCTAAAATTATTACCATCTATTGCTTGAATGTAAGAACCACGTTTCATAGATTTCATAGATATTAGGGCTGGAAGGAACCTCGGAAGATCATCAAGTTCAGCCCCCTGCCCCAGGGGCAGGAAGTCAGCTGGTGTCACAGGATCCCAGCAAGATAAATATCCAATTGACTCTTAAAGGAATCCAGAGTAGATGCTTGCACCACCTCTGGCGCCAGTCTGTTCCAGGTCTTGGGAGCTTGGATCATAAAGAAGTTCTTCCTTATGTCCAGCCTGAAATGGTCTTGGAGAAGTTTGTGATCACTTGCCCTTGTCATCCCATGGGGCACTCTGGTGAACCCCAGTTCCTGATCCCCTTATATACTTATAGACAACTACCAGGTCCCCCCTGAGCCTACACTTTTCCAGGCTGAAGAGTCCCATAGCTCTCAGCCTCTCATAATAAAGCCTGTTTTCCTGCCCTCTTATCATGCACATAGCTCTCCTCTGGATTCTCTCAAACTTCTCCACATCCTTTTAAAATTGTGCAGCCCAGAATTGGATACAGTACTCCAGCTGCGGCCTCACCGAGGCCAAGTACAGTGGGAGGATGACATCCTGGAATTTGCTAGAGAAGCATCTATGGATTCAAGCCAGAGTTTTGCTCACTTTGCTGTCTGCAACATCACATTGGTGGTTCATATTCATCACGACCCCTTTTGGCCATGGTGCTAGCAAGTGTAGTACTCCTGAGCCAATAAGCATGCTGCAGGTTTTTCTTTCCAAGGTGGAGTACCTCGCATTTTTAAGAGTTGAAGACCATCAGGTTTTCATCCACACATTTTCTGAGCCTATCAAGGTCAGCCTGGCGCACCATCCTGTCCTCAGGTGTGGACCCTTTACCCCAAAGTTTGGTGCCATCAGCAAACTTGGCCAATCTGCTTCTGACACCAATGTCCACATCATTAATGAAGATGTTGAAAAGGATAGGCCCAAGGACGGAGCCTGGGGGGATCCCACTGATCACAGCAACACCACAATGATTGACTTCCGTCAACTACCACTCTCTTGGTCTTACCTCGAAACCAGTTCCCCAGCCAGCAGACTGTGATGTAGCCGAAGCCACAATTGGCCAGTTTTTCTATAAGACAATTGTGGGATACCAGATTGAAAGCTATTTTAAAGTTGAGCTATATGATGTCAATCTCTTCTCCCTTGTAGAATGAGATGAAATTGGTCAGGCAAGACTTACCTGCAACAAACCCATGCTGACTATCCCTCAAGAAGTTGTCTTCAGCCAGTTTGTCAAGAATGGTCTATTTGATTATTTTCTCCAAGATCTTCCTGGAGATGGAGGTCAGGCTGATGTGTCTGTAGTTCCCCAGATCTACTTTCCTCCTTTTCTTGAAGATAGGCACCACATTGGCCCTCTTTCAATTCTCCACTTCGCCTGAGTGCCATGAGTTCTCAATGATCTGTGCCAGTGGCCAAGCTATGATGCTTGCCAGCTCCTTAAGTACCCTGGGGCATAAGCTGTCTGGGCCAGCTGACTTAAAGGTGTCCAGCCTCTCAAGGTGTTTCAACACTGATGAAGGGTAACAGCTCTCCCTCACCCTGGCCGTCCCATACTGTATTGAGCAGGGGTATCCCTTGGGGCTGGTGAAAAACTGATGCAAAATACCCATTGAGTGGGTTGGCTTTTTCCTGGGTGTCAGCTGTCAGTTGACCCATATGGTTTAGCAGGGAGCCTGCCTACCTGTCCTACAGCCACGGGGGGGGGGGGAGGGGGGGCAGAGCTTCTGGCATACCCTGAGATGTGGGGGACCCTGGACCTTCCCTCCACAGTGGTAGTGACCCTGGGCAGCACCCACCTGCTAGCAGCCCACCCAGGTAGCCCTGCGGGACACCGCCACCATGGAGAGAAGGACCAGAGCCCCCCCACATCTGAGCGGCAGCTTGCCCCCTGGCTGTGGGAGAGGCAGGCAGGCTCCACAAGGGGGGAAAAAAAAAGGATTGGGCCCCTCACCATAGCAGTGATGGAAGCCCCTAAATTAAAATGGTGGATTTTTAATAGTAACAATTAAAAATCCACCATTTCAATTTAGGTGACTAAACCCCTGTCACTTGTACAACTGGCCACTGGTCCAGAAGGGGAAGGGAGCAATGAGGCAAAGCCACAACTCCTGCTACTCCCTGCCTCTTCCCCATCCTGGGCACTGCCCAGCTGGGGGAAGGGGTTGGGAGTTTTGCCTCACTACTCCCTGCCTGCTCCCCACACTGAAAACCCCAGTCTGGAAAGTGGGCAGGGAGCAACAAATAGCTTCTACTCCACTCTGCTCCCAGGCCCAGAGACAGAGGAGTGGGGGGGATCAGTGGACCTCTGGTGTGAGATGGAAGCAGGGGGTGGTGCTGCCCTCTCTGCTTGACTCCAGTGTGAGGAGTAGGCAAGGGCTTTGGCCTGCTGCCTTGGGGAGAGGCCTCCTCAAACTTGATTTCCAACCTCTACCAACTTTTAAATTGCTGCTCCTGCTGCCAAGCTGGGCAGTGCTGGTGGCAAGGGAAGCTGGCAGTGCTGGCAAAGCCCACTACTTCTTCCCAAATCTGGAGACTGTAGGGGAGCAGAGAGTGATGTCTGCTGCTCTTCTCAACTTTTAAACTGGACCAGAATGGGACAGGAGCATCAGGGCAAGGCCCTTCTTACTCAAGGACTCTAGGGTGAGTACCAGGAAGGGAGCTTGCAATGCTGCTCCTTCCACTTGACTCCCAGTGCCCAGAGTCCTTGGAGTGTGAGAAGCCAGCAAGGATCAGTGGGCAGCTGTTCCTCCCCACCTCTCCTGGTCTACAGGAGAGGTGGGAAGAGCTGCCCCCAGCACCTGTTCCAGACCAGGGTGACCCTAGTTTTGGGAAGGCATGAAAGCCTTTCCTCTGGCCCAACTCCTGATTCCTGGAAGGAGTTAAGCAGGAGAAAGCATACACATGTTTATACTCTTGGGAGAAACTCTCCTGGGATGCAATTCTCCCTGGTTGGAGTTGGCTGGAAGTACCATTTCTGGTCCAGGAGAAAATGCATGAATATCTGCATATTTTTGGTTTCTACTGGGTGAAAAAAGATCTCCCACTAGAAATGGAATGTCTGGACATGACCAGTGTGTTACATGGAGTTCCCATGCAACAGGAGGAAGGTGTTTTGTGAAATCACACACTATGATGCAAAGTTGTTAACATATGCCAGACTATTTATAACTGGTACTGGTAATATGAGGACATAACATTGCAGCAAAATGTAACTAGCATTTGAAATGACCAAATTACAAAGGAGAATCTTCCTGGGGAAAATCTTAGAAAAGTTTATTAAGGAGGCCATCCTTGATGGACTGGCTCAGGCTAACATTCTAAGGGATAGCCAGCACGGGTTTGTTGCGGGTAGGTCTTGTTTGACCAATCTCATTTCCTTCTATGACCAGGTGACCTATCACCTGG
>NW_017728949.1:12095527-12113452 GCF_001723895.1 Crocodylus porosus | reverse complement strand
CCGAGCCCCCAAGGTCTGGAACAGTCTGCCAGTGGAGGTGGTTCAAGCACCTACATTGAACACCTTCAAGAGTAAATTGGATGCTTATCTTGCTGGGATCCTATGGCCAGCTGACTTCCTGCCCTTTGACCAGGGGGCTGGACTCGATCTCCCGAGGTCCCTTCCAGCCCTAATGTCTATGAAATCTATGAAATCTATGAGAAGCCAGCTAATAACAGGATCCTGAACTGAATTTAGTCCAGTGCTAGTCTTGCCAGCTTTATTTACACAAATCTCTGAGGTGTCCTGAATACCTCTCAATTAAGTTCAGAAATGGAGGAACCAAATGGAAATATTTACATTTGATACTGTGAAGCAGGAGGACTCTCCTAGAGTACCACAAAATGAATTTATTTTTAAAGAAGATATCAAGTGGTTAAACAGACTAAAAGGAAAAGAAAGAATCAGCCCTCAGGCTATATAGGAATGTAGTCTGAGATATTTATCTGGTATTTTACCTCTGAGCAGTATAACAAAAATCAATGCAAGAAGGGTAAAAACTACTATGGTTAAGCAGTGAAGTATGGAAGTTTCTAGGGCACAGAAACCCCCGCTTTAAAATCCCATTTAAAAAAAAATAAAAATGCTCTGAATTGCAAACTATGACCCAGACAAATACTGTTGCACTTCTCTAACCATATGAGCAGTGCAGTGAAGATAAGAAATGCTTATAAATTAATCACACATGTAAATATCAAGCATCTGTCAGGTAATATGCAACGCTGGAAATATAAAGTAGAAAAAAGGAGATCTAATAAACAAATCTTCCAAATGCTGTATTTTAAGTAAGAGAATGACCATATCTAACTGCAGGCCAGTTAGACCATTATGTAGTAGGGCCTAAAGCATAGGCAGTTATCACAGCCCAAGGTTTGGGTTAGAACTTGACTAGAGTATGGTGGAGGTCTACCAGTTGGGAAAAGGGTGATTCAAGGGGGAGTCTGGGAAATTGTCAGTTCCCTTTTCTGCCACATATTTCCTGTCTGACTTTTGGCATCCCACTTAATATTCTGATGCCTCCTTTCTTCCTACATCCAATTCCTAGAGCAGGGCCATCCAATTTCTAAGTGACTGGGGGCCACATGCCTTATGACCTCTGTGGTAGAAATTCCACCATCTGTATCTCTCCCCCCTGTCAGCTGGGGACATTGGGGCCGAATTCCAAAGGGAGGGGAGATTTTCCTCCCTGCCTAGGTGACAAAAGCCTGGTGCCTAGGGTGTGGTCCCTCTGGTCACCTGAGTGTGGGGAGGGAAAAGCCCCTGCTTCTCTGCCCAGTTAACCAGTGATGCTTTTTAAATTGGTTGGCTAGTTGCCAACACTGTTGGCTTCTGTTGGACTGGGCTGCTGAGGTCCAAAAGGCTATATAAGGGCCTGGTCCAAGACGAAGAAGGGAAGAACCCATTTTACCAGCATGGCACAAGCATCAGGACACACAGACAGAGTCTGATCCATCTGAAACGCTCTCTCTCTGGAAATCTCCGAGCCAGATCTTCTTCTGAATGATACTTGTGTTTCTAGAAAGCTAGTCAGCTCAGAGTGATGTATTTGTATATCATACAGCTACCTCAGCCAGATTGTTTTGCTTAATGGTAATCCCTTGATAGCGCTCTCTACCTTTTACCCTATTCTACCTCATCCTGTCAGGAACAATAAGTTTCTCCTTTGTGACTGGTGTAGGAGACTTATTGAAGGGTGGGTTTAATTATGCCTAGTGGGCCCCTTGGGTCTGCAAACTAAGGGAGACTATTTTTGGCCTCTGACTTGGGGAGGTACCCCAAGTTCTTGTATTGGGTCGAGTACCTGTAGGACTATTAGGACTGTGTTTCCCTGAGGACACAGGACTTAGACAGTCCCTTCTCAGGGTGGTGGCACACACGCTACCCCCGGACTCTGTGGTGGGGCTCAAAAGTGGGTCTGCCCGGGCTTAGGCGCCCCTAGAGAGACACGTGGAGTCCAGAAGGTGGACAGGTGTAGTGAGGTGGGAGGCTTAATGCAGAAGCTCCCCATACTGGCCCACCACAACCTCCAACTGTGGGGGGATGTGAGGGCCATGCCCCCCCATGCTATGTGTTTTATGCACATTGGCCTTCTCTCCCTGGACCATGTGTGAATGGTTGCTTTCTCCTACTCCCCAACTTCACAGGGAGGTGCCTCCCCTGCACAACACGTAGGACTTGTTCCCACATTTAAATGCACTGCTCAGACATGGGGTTCCCAACTGCCCTGTGCTGCATGGGTGCTCTGGGTTCCCATCTCCCTCAGCATTGTGGGCTGTGCTATGATGCCCTGCTCTGCCCGATCTCCTGGGTGGGGCTGGGTCATGCAGCAGAAGCCAGAGGAAGGAGGTTGAGCCCCAAGACCCCAGCTGCTGCTGAAGTTGGAGCAACAACAGAAGCAGTAAGGGCAGGGGCCTGTGGCCCCTGGTGGGAGTCCAGGGGACACAAGTTAACACTGCATGCGGCCAGTGGGTTACCAGTTGGACAGCTCTGCCTTATGAGTATAATGCTATATTACTACAGGCCATACAGATACCTCATATAGGAAGGTACTATTCATAGGAATAAGCGCACAGCCTCAGAGAGCAAAGGAGGTACTTACGGGTCAGAATGAGACATTTAAGTGTTGTACCTCACCAAGCAGAGACTGCCTACCCCTGACAGGGGGTGACTGCGCTCAAAAACTTGCTAAGAACTTTTTTCCAACTACTCAGTTGGTCTAATACATCTACCCAAAGAACCTTGCCTGCCATAACTCACCAAGGTTCTTGTCCTGGTCATAGAGTCTATTGCAATGGTCAGATCAGACATCATCATAGGAAGAACAATATCAACCAATCCAATCATTATACGTAAGGGTGTGTGTGACAGGAGTATTGCTATCAGAGCCTTTCTAGGAGTGACTCCGCCCTCCTGTTATGGGCTAACTGCCTGCTTACTTGCCTGTCATGCCTTGATCTTAATTGATTAATTGATTGATGTAATTTGTGGGAGGCTGCCCATTTTATGTGCCCCGGTGCCAGAGGGCACTACCTGCAGCTCCTTTTCCTCCCCTACACCACAGCCCAAGCCTCGCAGATGTGATACGGATGTGATTTGACCTTGGCCCTGTTATGCCTTGGCCCCCCCCTTGCTCTGGGGCTGGGGTCAATGCACCCCACACACTGTGCCTTCTCTGATGCCAGGGTCTCCAAGCTACCATGGAGCTCTTATGAGGCCTTCTCCAACCCCTAATAGCCTCACCCAATCCTCCAGTAAAACAGTAAACACAAGAACACAAAACCCCCAGGCTACAACATAAAAGCTAGACCACCCAGTCAAACAACATTCAATCCCTACCAGAGAGAGCACTCCAACCCCAGCAGCAACCAGGAGATGCCCCCACCGTCAGAGTTCTCCCCTTTGTCTGTACTAGCCGAGCTCCCCCTCCCTCAGTCACCAGAGGGGAACTGCCTTCCTGGCCTCCTGCCTGGGCTTAAGAAGGGCTAAGCCTTGCCCCTTCTTGTCAGTTGGTTTCACTGGTTGCCCTAGCAACCAGCACCTGTGCTGCCCTGGTGACTGGCAGCTAAGCCTCCCCCTTCTTGCCACTAGGGGTCTCTCCTGAGCTGTTTCTGTTTTCAGGAGCAGGGCACTTAAGTGCTCTGTGACAGGGTGCATCTAGAAGTACTATTAGCACATTGCAATAAACTCTGGGGCAGTTCATGCCAGAATTTATTGCTTTGGGGCACAGTGTTTACACATGCACCTGGGAACACAGCATGTGGAGCCCGGGTGGAGGAGCCCTGGCTGGCAAGGGGCCCCAGGAGTGTCATCCTGCCAGTCCAGGGGTGGTCCACCCTGGTTCAGTGTGCTGCAGAGAAGCTGGCTAACATATAAGAATGTTACAGTTCAGGGCTGGCCAACAGGCAGCCCCCACACTGAAGCACCCTCACGCCCCAGCCAGCCCCAGTCGCAGCTCACACGTGTTTCAGTGCATGTAACTACTCTGCTGTAGGACAGGACTTGTACTGGACAGTACTAGTCTATAACAGAGTTAATTAGTTTACTACACTATAATATAGGCATACATGTAGATGGTGATGCTTTACTGTGGGGCTAATTAGTCAGCTCTGCAAAAAAGTGCACATGTAGCTGCATTCAGGGTAGAGTAGATAGGCATGAATTTCCAGTTACTCTTATTTAATATCAGTGGAAGTAATCAGAAGTGGAGAAGAGCAAAAAGGAAGCAGTTCCTATCAGCATACTTTTTCATTGATTTATAACAAGTAACCACAGGCAAGTTTACAAGTCTACTGTAGAACTTTTTTAAAAAAAAACTCACTGAAATGCTGGTTTGCTTGCTATTCTAGCCCCACAGCTTTTCTGCAAGCTAAGCTTCTCTTAATTTGTGCATGTTAAATAATGACAAGATCCTACAAAAGTTTTTCCAGGCCTCAGAAATGTATGTTTGCTTGACTATCAAAATGAGAACCAGTTGTGCACTACAAACCACACTTTTTGTGGGGAGTAGGGAGACATAAATCCCAACCTAAAGTCTCTTTAAAGATTATATGGTCTAATTTCCATTACACACATTTTTTTTGTGGGGGCTACTTAATAATGGGTAGAAATATAACCTGTTTTACACTAATGAAAGAAAGCTTGATGTCCAGGACTGGGCTTCTGATAATGACATACTGTGAAGGCTGCATAAGAGCTGTCATTAGCAACAGATTTATGTTCTCTAGTATCCTGGCAGCAGATGCTGCTATGCTGACAGAATCTACCATGCCAGGCACAGATGAGAATGCCTTTCTGTTGGCACCAGAGAGACTTGTCAATCGCTTAAAAGCATCTGGAGGAAGATAAAAGATAGAAGATTGCTTTTTTTCTTGTGATAGAATCACTACAGTGAAAGAAACAACTGATGGACAGATGTGCAGAGGATAAGGAAGTCAGAAAGGATGGGAAGATGTGAAAATGGAAGACTGAGAAAGGAACAGAAATGCACATTCACACTGAAATAAGTAATATGACTTTCAGTAACTAATAAGATCCTACCAGTTGTTATGCTAGCTGGGACAGCAATGTTTAAGTGCCATCAGCCCTTATGCTTCGGGATAGAAGCCAGTCACTACCTGCCTGAGGTTAGCCAAAAACTTCCCCTGTGGACATGTTATTGCTAAATTGTCCATTATAAGGGCTTTAAACCTTTTCTGAAGCATCTGGTCCTGGCAAATGTCTAAGGCAGGATACTGGTCTAGATGAACCATTACTCTGATCTGTTATGACAATTTTTGTGTTACTAGGCTTACTTTAGTTTTGATTTTGGTTTTCTGGTTCACCTTATGAAAGGATGAATGTCACATACATAAGTAGAAAAAAAGTATGTACCTGCCCAAATGATTATACAACTACTTCACGAAATATGTGCCATCAGTGCCCGAGTCTAGAGATGAACTTAATCAGAATCACAACATAGCTATGCTACAAAGAACTCTGCATCAGAATGGGATGAAATAAATATTCCTTGTCTGCTGCAACTCTCTCTTATAGGATTCATAAAATTATTTGGATGCCCATTTAGCTGTTATGATAGTGCATTTTGATAACTACCTAGACGGTTAACCTTGATTGCAACTATTCATAACAACAAAGAAAAATTATTGAAAATGACGCTTGGATGAACATTAAGTTGACTAGACTGACAGTATCAAAAGCATTCCTAACAAGAGCAAGGGGAGAATAATGAACATTTCTCTCTAGGGTTTAAGCCAAAAATGGCACTGAATTATTTCAGAAAAAGTGAAAACTCTTTTGATTTTAAATCTTTGTAAGGCAAAGTCAAGTTGAAGCTGTCATCATAATCTGAATGGAAGTTTTACTAAAATCCCCCAAAGCATATAATGTTCTGCTTTTAAAGGTTAAACAAGTGATGGGGTAGAGGAGTATTAATCCCTATTCTTCTAGCAAAACCAGCCAACCAGATTTGAGGCCAGTCAACTTAATATGGAAGTGATAGCTGGCTACTGGGAATCCCTGGATTATTAAAAAACATTACCTACCTCTGAAACAACCTCTTACTAGAATTTGATTTAGCTTTAATTGTCTGGCACTGGATACCTGTGCAAAGACTTCACTGATAACGCTTTAGTATACAAAAACATAAGAGGATATTTCTTGTTCCCCTTTTTGCTTATATCTTGCAAAATTGACAACTCTCATGCCAAATTGTTTCACTTCTATTTTATTTCAGTTCTAAGGCTTACAATGCTCTTGCCAAGATCATTCCTAATGCAATATTGATAACTTGTGACCTAGTTTTTCCTAGAGAACATGGGAGTTATATTTTTGCCACCCTCAGGAAGAGGGAGAAATTATGTTAATTAACTCCACCTTTGTTTTGAATGGACAGTCACATTTCTGTGCTAATATTTTCATTACACTATTGCAGACTCTCTTCTTTTTTTTCTAAAGGAACAGAAAAAAACACAGTACTCACTACTACATATACATGGATCCATCCATAGTTATGATATAATCCACTGGTATACAGGGGGAGGATATGTGATATACAGGAACCCAGAAATACCATCACCCCATCAAGCAAAGCCATCACTGTAGCCCATTCTTAAATTCAGTTTCATTAGGAAAGTACTAGACAAAATGAATGGCCAAAGCCATTCTCTCACTAACTTCCATGGGGTTACTCTCATGTTCTAGTTAATCGTGTACTTGAGTGCTTTGCCAGATTAGGGCCTGAAAGAAGTAAACTGCTTTCTCTCTTCCTCTCTGATCTTATTGGTTACTTTCCCTGCTATTACCCTCCACTCTTCTCTCTCTTTATTCATTTATCATCTCTGAATTTTGGTCAGAGGTAGCTTGCTGGCAGGATAAGAAAATCTTGAAGGTTAGAGTATTTCATGTTTATCATCCATTTGACTGGCCTTCCACTTTTGCAAAGGTACAAGAAGAGGAAACCACACAAATTCAATGACTTTTCTGCAAAGCAAAGAAAGGAAGGAGACCTTTATCAGGCAGTTCAGGTTCAATGTGACATTGATCCAGGGCTGATGTGTTGGGGAGCTGGCAGATTTCCAGTGCAAGGAGATTCATCATTTTGCAATCAATAAAGGGGAGATGAATGAATGTGCTTGTGTCTGAAATTATTTCTCAGAGTCCCTCTATAATGAAAACTTCAAGACCCATGACCCCCATTACACAGAAATAATTTCAGTGACCCCAGTAGTATCCAACTAATTCTGACCAAGAAAAAATCATAGGTGGGACAGTCCTTTTTCAAGAACAGTATCTGGCACAGAGCATATATTTGGATGAAGCACGGCCGCTTTGTTCAGGAAAACTGGTTAATGTGCAGCATCAAACAGAGTTTCTATACACTTTCTTCAGGCAAGGTTTTTTGGGTAGATGTGATATCTTTTATTAGACCAATTAAATACTTGGAAAAAAGTTCTTTGCAAGCTTTCAGGCACAAACACCCACTGTCAGGCATAGGGAGTCTCTGCTGGTGTTATGTATTCTCCAAGGTAGAAAAGAAGCTAATTTACAACAAGTGTGTCTGTAAAAATGCAAATGAGCTGAAGTTAGGAAGACAATGGGTAGAGATAGGAGGGGAGTGGGGGAAGGGAGGGAAATGTGTGAAGGAACACGTGGTTAGCTGGAGACAGGTTACCTGGCATATCAGATGTCAGGATCAGAAACAACGTGTCACAAATCAAATGTCTATATTAAGTCCATCTACACAGCACCAACAAGGACACTCCTCCAGAGAAATACATTGCTCTTTTGAAAGAACCACCCAGAAAGAACCTTGCCTGCCTATGTGCATGTGGCCTGCCAAGCCGTTTTCTGTGGCCCACGGTGCTGTGATGGGAAATGAAAGTAAATGCTGGTTACTTTTTTTCCCACCCCTTGCCCCTCCCTCAGCCCCTCAGCAGCTTCCTAATGGCTGCTGAAAGGCTGGGGAAGGGACAAGGTTCTCACACGCACCGTGTCAGCTTGATGTTGCTGACGCAGTGTGGCTCTTCCCCTTCCCCATCATTTCACAGTGTCCCTTCCTCACTCCACCCCACCCTTCCTCATTTGCATGCCAGCTCTTCCCCTCTCCCACATTGCAGGGTTTCTGTTCCTAGCCCTGCCACTCCTTCCTTCATTTGCATACCAGCCCCACCCGGCTCTGGTCCCTGTCGACATCCTCCCGGGCCCGCAGACATCATGCTGGGGGTGATGAGTCATGGGCCCTGGGGAGGGAGGGACCCCTGCCGCTTGGGCTCAGGCTGCCTCAGGGGAGAGGGAGCAGGGGGGTGTCCCTGCACATCCCGCACCCCCCTGTAGAGTTCCCACATGTCCCCCTGGCTGCTGAGCCTAGGCGTGCAGGTGTGGGAGCATCCTCGAGGCTGCCCAGATGGTAGGGAGGACACGGCAGGGTCAGGAGGCACCCCTTGACCCCTGCGCCCTCAGGCTGTGGCCAGACTGGACAGGCTGCATGAGCGCCCACTCCTACCGGCCCACTGGGTGATAAAAGTTCATGATCCGGCCTCACATTCAAAAAGGTTGGACACCCCTGCCTTTGACCAACACAGATACAACCAAAAATCCTGTACACTTTTTTAGTTTTCCAAAATTACTTACTGAAAACTCTAGGTTTCTGCAACATTAATGACAAAAAACCCCAAACCCAGAATATGTAACCAGTAGCAATAACCAATCTGTGAGAAGTAGGGGGATATAGGGGTATTTAACTATGAAATCCTCTTGAAGTTGGACCGTCTAGTCCCATATGTGATATTTCCTATGTGCAAAACAGCTCCCACATTAATTCATCCACATTTTTGGCCATGCAAATAAACATCTATGCAGCTAGACCTGAAAGCAAGCTGCAGTGATTATGTGAGGAACTGGGTATTCCATTCTGTTACAAACACCTAGTAGGAGCCAGTTGGCAAAGGGATTTGTTAGGGATTCCAGGAACAGACAAATGCCCAAAATAATTCTTCTGGCTCTCTTGAAGAAGCCCCATTACTAACAAATTAGAACTATCCAGGCCATACTTTTTGGATTCTCTGTTACCCTTACATCTAAGTCCCATTTTCAGCTGAGCTTTGCAAAAAGGTTGATAAAAAACAGTGAACACTTCACATAAAGACTCCTTGGAATGGGATATGCCAGGTAAAGGTTCAAGAAGATGTTCACACAAAGCTGGGTAATTGGGTTAACTGTGCATTCTTTGCACACACAAAATATTGGTGTGAGATTCTAATGAGACTTCCATAACTACTTCCTTTACTGGCCATGACAGAAAAATTGAATGATACAAGAGCTATCACACACGACCTACACAGCACACAGTGTAAGAATGTGAATATTTGTATTGGCTTCTAATCCATCCAGGAGAACAAAAACAACAGCAGACTCTTCATATACCTGAAGAAGGGTGTTTGTTCCTGAAAGCTTGCAAAGAACAATTTTGCTAGCTATTTAGCTGGTCTAATAAAAGATATCATATTTATCCAAAGAACCTTGGCTGTCAGTATTTGTGAGTTTTCATCCCTGTGCTATTCCTAAAAAAACAGAAAACAAAAAAAAAAGCAGAAAGGCCCCTAGAATGTACAATATTCCTGAATATAGACATGTACTAACTTAGCTCCAGTTCTAACTTCTTTATTTCTACTTAGAGCGTATTTCTACCTAGAGCTTATTTCTACTTAGAGCAACTGGGACCATTAATGTAAATACACAATCAGTAGGGAATAGTAAATATATTGACTGAAAGTCTGAGAAATATATACGACTTCCTAGGAAATGATGTGTCTCTTGTCAGAATGTGTGTTGGAAAAATTACAGATCAATCCATAATGAATGCACTCCCTCGAGTCAAAACCAAAAAAATATTACTGGCAGAATTGTAGAGACTGAGTAGAGAGTCTCCTTTTTCTTTCCTTACAGTTAAAGAATTTTGAAGTGATTCAGAAAAGATTACAGTATTTTGATAATAAAACCAAAGACCTGGAAAACAGGTTACAATGTTCAAACCTACGAATAATAGGTATTGCAAAGGAAGCCAAAGGCAAAAATGTGATTGGTTCTGTAACCAGTCTGATTAATGCAGTTACAGAGAAGCATGTTTTCTCACAAACTGGCAGTAAAGAGAGAAAAAGATGCCTTTGGCCATAACCCAAAGAATAGGATCAATCATGTGGTCATAACAAAGGAAATACTGTGATATCAGAACCAACAAAAAGTTTGGCAAAAAGCATAGAGAATCCTCGTTGTGACTAAAATTCCTTTTGTTTCTCTTCAGATACGGGTATGGAGACATGTAACCCTTGTCTATAATGTATCTCCTTAAGCCCCTCTCTAATTGTGCAATTAATCTGAAAACTAGCTACATAAGCAAAGTAAATGTCACACAATAAAAACTCCAATCAGCTATAAAGTTAGACCTCCAAAATGTGTATTATCTTTATAGCTGGTTGCTATCAAGCTTAATTTGTACATGTAGCAGAATCTCCCCTGTGGCTTGGAGCTCTGTCAGCTCAACTGGGGTGTATGGGGCTCCCAGCTGCAGAAGTTTGCTTTTTGCCAGCGCAGGGGGAGCCCAGGATTGTTCTCCCTTTGCACCAGCAATAAGGCATGATGGCAGGTGTGGCATGGCAGGAGATGTGATTTTTTGAATCTTATGGTAGATGCCAGTGAACCTTTATCTGCATGTATAGAGGGGGTCCAACACATAACATGACATAACATGATAACCTTAAGGAAGGATGTTCAATTTAGTTTCCAAGGTCTAAAGACATGTAGCCCTTGGAGACATTGCCAGTAGGGCTGTGTGAAGCTTTGGTCCCCGATTTGATTCGGAGGAGATTCGGCCTGATTCGGTGGCCGAATCTCTGAATCTGAATCGAATCAGGAGACGCTTTAATCTCTCCGAATCAAATCATAACCCTCCAAATTGATTTGGAGAAATTTGGAAAGATTCAACGATTCAGACACAGACACAGCTTTAAATGTTTTTTCTACATACCTCAAGGTACCAGGCAGCTCGTGACTGCTGCAATGCTGGGGTGGATGGAGCATCCCACAGGAGCATGGGGGGCTCCCCAGCATGCTTGGCAGCAGACTCAGAAGTGGACCAGAAGCATTTCTGGTCCACTTCCAGGTCTACCAGTGAGCATGTTGGGGAGCCCTCCTGTGCCCCTGCAGCTTGGCTACTGGTGCCCCCTGGGTCTGGGGGGCCCCCAGGGGCCACCCAGCATGCTCGGCAGTGGACATGGAAGTGGACTGGAAATACTTTCAGTCCACTTCCAGGTCTGCCACTGAACATATAGCCCTTGCCCCCTCTCCCCACTCCTGTGGGATGCTCTATCCACCCCATCATTGCAGTGTTCACGAGTTGTGCCTGCTACCTTGAGGTATGTAGAAAAAGCATTTAAAGCCAGGACTGAAAGGGACCTCAACAGATCATTGAGTCTGACCCCCTGCATCTGAATCAGCATTGAATCTTCAGATTTGGATTCAGCTGGGTAGAACTGAGGACAGTGATCCGAATCAATGAATCGAATCACAAAGGGTCACAAAATGCTTAGATGCGGGAGTAGAGGTGGATGTTGTTTTCTTGGATTTTAGCAAGGCCTTTGATATGGTATCTCATCCCATTCTCATAAATAAATTAAGAGGCTGTGACTTACATAATTACACAGTCCGATGGGTGGCAAATTGGCTTAGCAGTCACACCCAGAGAGTGGTAGTAGATGGGTCAGTATTGACCTGGAAGGATGTGGGTAGTGGGGTCCCACGGGGTTTGGTCCTTGGACCTGTACTCTTCAATATCTTCATCAGTGACCTGGATGTGGGTGTGAAGTGTACTCTGTCCAAGTTTGTGGATGATACTAAACTGTGCAGCGAAGTGCATACTCCAGAGGGTAGGGAACAATTGCAGGCAGACCTGGACAGGTTAGAAAAGTGGGCAGTACCCAATAGGATGCAGTACAACAAGGACAAGTAGAGAGTACTGCATCTAGGGTGCAAAAATATCCAGCACACCTACTGGCTAGAAAGTGACCCTCTCAGCAGCACAGAAGCAGAATGGGATCATAGTGGACTCAAAGATGAACACAAGACATCAGTGTGATAAAATCAGCAGCAAAGCTAATTGCACTTTATCATGCATCAGCAGATGCATGACAAATAGAACCAAAGAGGTGATACTTCCCCTCTATGCGCCATTGGTCAGACTGCAGTTGGAGTACTACATCCAGTTTTGGGCACCCTATTTCAAGAAGGATGTTGATAGATTTGAGAGGGTCCAGAGGAGGGCCACTCATGTGATTAGCAGCTTACAGGACAAGCCCTATGAGGAGAGACTGGGGGACCTGGACCTCTTCAGCCTCTGCAAGAGAAGGCTGAAAGGTGATCTCATGGCTGCCTACAAATTCATTAGGGGAATGCAGGAAGGGATCAGAGATGCTTTGTTCACCAGGGCACCTCTTGGGGTAACAAAGAACAATTGTCACAAACTGACAGAAAGCAGAGTTAGGCTAGATATCAGGAAAAACCTTCTTCATGGTGAGGGTAGCCAAAATTTGGAATGGGCTTCCAAGGGAGGTGGCACTCTCCCCTACCTTAAGAGTTTTCAAAAGAAGGCTGGATAAGCATCTGGCTGGGGTTTTCTGACCCCAGCACTATTTCCTGCCCAGGCAGGGGGTTGGACTCAATGATCTGTTGAGGTCCCTTCCATCCCTAGCATCTGTGAATCACTCTCCCTGATTTGGGTCAAATTCGAATCTAAATTGAATATGGCCCATTTTGCACACCCCTAATTGCCAGAAAGACATTTGGGCACTAGCGATGTTCATTGTCACAAGACTTAAATTTTAGGCACTTAGCCCCCAGAGCAGAAGCCAGAGCCAAGCTTTAGTCTGCTCACTCCTTAAAGGAGAAAACTGAATCCAGGTGTCACCCTTCTCATGAAAGTGTCCTAATCACTAACATCCAGAGTCACATGAGCTCTGTCTTCATATCTCTGGCCCAAAGAATTTGTAATTCTTTTATGCAAAGTAGAAAAGCTTCAGGAGGAGGTGTGGAAATGCCTTTATGTTAAGCAACCTAGGGCCTAGTGCTTATTTCATTTTCCAGGGTGGTAAAGGATATAGGTTTCAGAGGAATGTTTTGATCCTGGGTCTTCTGCACTCTGGTTGAGAGCTCTAACCCCTAAGATATTGATTATATAGAAGGAGAGCACCACTCTTCTCTTTAACTAGCTATGGTTTTGAATTAAAGTGGAGTCATTTTTTGTGGGAACCTTACTCTGTAGGCTAGGAACAGACATTCAAAAAGCCTGAGCCTGAATTGATTCAATCTTTGCAGGTTAGTCTAACTTGGCTAGGCTGAACTGGTTTGTAACCAGACAGACATTCCTTCTGGACTGAGGAAATTTAGTCACATGCCTCCAGTGGCTCAGGCTGGAAGCCAGGGGGTGCTAGAGCAGTCCTCCCTTCCTTTTCACAGTGCTGAGCTGAGTGAAGTAGGCGGATGTGACTAGGTTGCAGCAGGATGCTTTGATTAGGGATCTGCCTGCATGACCCCAGGCTTTTTCCTGCTGGCTGTTCAAGGGGCAGGAGTGTTGCCAGCCCCCAGCCCCCTGACAGCAGTCTGAGGGGGAGCACTGTCAGCGAGCAGTGGGGGTGAGGGGGTAGGGCAGGGAGAAGCCAGGTAGACCCTGCTGTGCCTTCAGTCTCTGCCAAAGCTCCAGAGAGGGAGCAGAGGGGAGGGGCCAGCTCTGCTGTGGAGCAGAGAGTCCCACCCAGCCCAGACAGCAGCCTGCTGGGATGCTGGGGGAGTCTGGTTTATCTTAATCCAGCAAAGTGTCTGGGACAGACATTGCATAAATTGGTTTGACTCAAATCAGTTAAGTCTGATACTACATTCAACAAGGTTTATCTCAAACTGGTTTTAGCCATGTTCAAACTGCTTTATGTGCACTGAACATCTGTTCTGTTACAGATTTAAATCTGTTTCTGATTGCTTAAACTGGTTTATGTGTAATGTCCATCCCTAGCCTAACGGTGAACTGAGTATGTTCAAAGTATGCCTACTGAATTGAGTCCCTCACAGGTTATTATAAGAAGAATGCCAAGTATATGGATCCCAAAGGACACAGGTATCAAACAAGCACCAAGATGATCAGCACTGACAGGATTAAGACATTTTTGTGCATAAGCAGAGGAAGAACCTCAGATATCTTGGGAATTTTACTAGCAAATATTTAGGCATATGTAGACTTAAGGCAGGTGTGCAGTTGAGGATCATATTCTTGGACAACACCTACCTTCTGCTGAAATTTCACTTTAGGCTCCTCAATCCTTTTCTGGATCTGGTCCCAAATTACTTGCATCTATGAAATCCTTTCACTTGTATTGTTGAAAATTATTGAAAACCAGAAACAGAAAATCAAGGAGTAGAGGTTATAAAAAAGGGTTATTTACACTAAGGGAATCAATCCTATATCACTTCTAATTTTCCTCCTGCATTATGTTTTGTCACTGCATTAAAACAGTTAAATTAAGTTAAAAACTCTATCATACTGACTGGGATCTGTTCAGTAATTAAGTGCTTTTAGTGCTAATTGAGCAGAATTCTTCCAAACTACAAAGATAATGATCTATTATCACTTTGAGTACATTTTTTATGCAGGATCACAAGTAATAACAAATACGTTGTACACAAAATGATCATCTGGGTCACATTACTTTCAAGAACCAAAAAGTAAAAACAGCATCAGGAACAGTATCATTTAATTCTTTATATAATTTTTTAGGGATGAAATAAAAAGTGTTATATGGAAACGCACCAGAATTCTCTACCAGTTACTCAGAAATCTTATAGAATTGAACTGAGAATGATCTTGCTTTATTGTATTTTTAAACAAATGTACTGAATCTAACACAAAATTAATAGACAATTCTTTAGCAATAGTTTCTATGGAGCTGGGCTGACTTACACCTACTGAGGATCTAGATTTACAGATATGTCAATCTAAAAACTATAGAGAAAAATTATCACTCTTTAAATTCTATGTGGCTGGTCTACAAGTGATTATAATTGCATCACACACAACAACAAACCAAAATGTAAAACCTGAAAACCTAACCAATGCTAAAGTCTCTCTCCAAGTATTTACATGGTCGACTGGCTTTGTTATAGCATTTGCAACTGAGTGACCCCTTCATACATTTTATCCTTCTGTTACAAAATACATTGGAAAAGCTATATATTGGTGAGGACATTTTGCCGATGTTAAATACCTGTCATTGTCTTACTACAGTAAGAGGTAACTGTGGCTTACTTTTTTGCAATGATTATAGGAACAATCTTACATTGTTCCTATAATCAAGAACTAAGCTTACCCACCTTAGAAAGAGGTTTTTAAAACAGTACTTTTCAGAGTGTAGTTGGGTGTATTTGGATTCTTATTAAATGGTGACATTATCAAGCCTTAGGGAAATAGTAGTGAAATACAAAATTTAAAATGAAAAATGAGGATCGCGGTGAAGGGGAATCTCAAGCTGTTCTGTCCCAAAGGCTGTACATAATAAAAGCTATGCAAGTGAGTATAGTACTGACATTAATAGGAAAGAGTGTGAAAGAGTTCCACCTTTGCATCTAATGTCAAAGAGACATTCATACATTATGTCACCAAGCCTAAGTGTTAGTTAACATCTTTCTTGACCATCTGCATTTCTCCTGCTATTCTAAAAAGCAAAATAACAAACCAATTATCATGTCACCTCAAGGTGGAGAAAACATGCATCTCCCATAAATGATCCTCAATCTTGTATAGCACAATAAATCATACCCTTTGTTCATGTACTTCTATCTCTGTTTAATGCCAAACATTCATTCTCTTTCTTTAGTAATGCTTGTAAATAGCCAGGCTAAGAAAATATCCCTTATTCATGAATAAAAACATTCTTCTGGCTTTGCTGATGGCCTCAGGAATTCCCAGGTGTATACCAGGAGATGAACATGTAATCAGGAGCAATATCCTTGTCTTATGACCTCCAGTTTCTTTGACAGAGAAACACCTAACAGAGTTATAAAATAAGGGGTTAGAATGATTTTTGAGGCCATAAAGCTTTTGAAGGCCATTTTTATTTTGTCTTTAATGACACAGAAAGGGAGCACGAGCAACAAAGGTATAATAAATGACATGGAGAATCTCTCCTGATCCTCTCACTCTCTGGCATAAGTACAATTCTTACGTTTTTATCGTCTTTTTCCTGCATAATGCATCCTGTTCTTGAAGGGTTTGTTGTTTTTACATATTTTTAAAACTTAAAACCTTATCTGTGCAAGGTAGTTTTCTGACTTGCTCATGACCTTCTTGTCAATCTCATTAAGTCACAAACTAATTTTCTCAAATTCCTTATCAATCAGGGTAATTGCTTCTTTCAGGAAATTCAATCTCCTGTTAACCACATCATTACCTGATGATCAAAGTCCTCAAATTCTGGAATCACTCAAGTTCCCCAAGAGAGGACCTAGGACTAAATGTATTGACAAACCCCAGGAACAAATATTTTTAGTTTCAGCAGTGCTATTTCATGATTTAGCCAAAACAGAATGAGAAATCTTAGTTTAAACTCTTATTACAAATGAAAACATTTTATTGTGCCATAATTTTCCAGCATTAGACTCTGGAGTCAGAGAGGAAGACCTTCGCCCGAAGCCACAAAAAACTAGGTATGAAACAGCAGTTCAGGGAAGGAAAAAAGATCCCTGAAAAAAGTGGATTTAACACAGGGGTCTGAATGGAGAAGAGTTGGCAGACAGAAGGTTAGAGATTGCTACTCTAATAGCAGGCTAAATTCATTCTTTTCCTTCCCACTGTCTCTACCCATCTGCAGATCAGGCACCACATTTCTAAGCAGAGAAAAAAAGTATAAAAGTTAAAAAAGTGCAGATGTGGTTTAAAGATGCGTAAAACAAGAGGTCTGAAAAAACTTAGGAAGCAAGTGGAGAAAACTGCTGTTCCAAAGGTATGGACCTGATTAAGAAAGACACCAAAACTGTGCCTCCAATTTCTAATAGGGAATATCTTACTATGTTGACTAGTATCTTATGCCAAGCCAATAACGCTACACCTTATGATCCATGAAAATTAGTTAGGAAACAAAATTAAATTACCAGCATTAGCATCACCATAACCAGCTAATAATCAATATCAGCTAATAATCAATATCAATAATATATGTGCTTTATGCTCAATGTTTTAATTAAAAAAACAATAAAAAGTCAAATTTGAGTAACTAAAAAGCTTACTTATTTGGTGCTGTATTTACAATGGAAAGAACTTCTGTCATTGACCTTCCCAGGGGGGTCCAATTCAGTCTTATGTAAATGAGTGGGAAATTTATTAGCACTGGATCAGGCCTCTGATTCATATGAGGAGATTCATATTTACATGTGCATATGGGACAGTCATCCTTACAGACAATGTAAGGTGACTGCACAATAGCTTAAATGAAATTTTGCTCTTGTATATTGTGGTGGGTCAGTATAGCTTTGTGGGGGGCTGTGGGTGTGTGGTGTGTAGATGTTGGTGTGCTGGTGTGGATATGTGGGGTGTGGGTGGGTATGGGGTTTTCGGGAAGTTGTGTGTGGAGGGAGGGTGCCTGGCTGTGAGGGGTTGTGGATGTCAGGGTCTGCGCATGTGGCAGAGTGAGGGGAGTGCAGGTGCATGTGTATGGTAGAGTGTGCATGTGGGAATCATCCTATGAACACACACACACACACTCACACACACACACACACTGCCTCTGGCTACATAACCCACCCACCCATCCAGCCAATGGCTGAACACTCACACCCACCCACTCTGCTCCTGGCTGC
>NW_017728949.1:12076531-12095427 GCF_001723895.1 Crocodylus porosus | reverse complement strand
TGCACACACACTCTGCTCACCCTCCCACTCTGCCCCTGGGTGCACACCCACCCACCTGCTGTGCCCCTGACTGCACAACCACACCCACCCACCCACTCTGCCCCTGGGTGCACACCCACCCACCTGCTCTGCCCCTGACTGCACAACCACACCCACCCACCCACTCTGCCTCCAGCTGCACACACAACTCACGCACCCATATGTATCCACACCACACCCTCCATAACACACACCCACACCAGACACATGCACACCCTACTGGTGGCTCCATGCTCCTTCAATGCAGTCAGGCCATGTGATATGGACAGTACCAGCAGGCAGGGAGTGCAGTGGCTGGGGGTGGGGTGGGGTAGGCTGTGCTGCTCAGTCCTGCTGAGGTTCCTCCTGGGTCCTACTGCCCCTTTCTCTTATCAACTTGGACAGGAGCTAGGGCAAGTCAATACACTTTTAAAGCCTAAGGGCTCCCTCTGCCTCTGGCTCCCTTCCTGAGGGGGTGGGGCCATGCAGCCAATTGCCACCTACCCTCTTTGCATAGTTGGTTCCCAGCATTATGGAAAAACAGACACAGAGGTGGAAGTACTGAGCCTTTTATTACATTAGAATTTTATACTTTTAAACCCTTAAGGAATGTAGTCCCTATAGAATGACGTTACACCCTGGACCATTGTTAAAAACTGCACTGAAATTGTAATTGTAAAGTGATAAAATCTGCTATATTGGGCTGGTTCTTTGAGTGAATGTGAGTATGCGTCAGTAGGACAAAGCAAGAGCCTCTGATTGTTAATTAACAATAGCCTAGCCAGAAAAACTTACCATTACAAAGCCATTTTAAGCTAATCAAGCCAAACAACTGATTCCTGAAACCTGCAAGGACACAGCCATTGAATCAATCAAGTCAAGGGTGTACTCCCAAAACTACAGCATTGGGTGAAACCCAGCCATGACTGTGACTAACAGCTGTCACTACTCAAGGCCCATGTTGGGCAGCAACCTCCAGATTGGGCAGCCAAGATGATGCTGGGGGATAACACAAGTCTGCCAGAGAAGGGATAAAAGGCAGTGACATGACCCTCAGGGGTGCCCTCTCATCCAGCACCTGACCTACTGAGACAGAAGGACAAGCAGGTGACCCCCTTCTGGAGGACACATCGACTTGAAGGAAGCTGACCATCGGCAGCAGACTCCAGGGCCTTGGATAGATAGATATAGTGATACCAGTGCTCTCATAATCACTACAGCAGCTACTATACACTATACTATATGGGTTTAAATGACATGCGTTTGAATGAATGAGTGCATGTGTGTGTGTGTGTGTGCACGTGCTAAGGTGACCTGCACCCCTCTTCACTCAAAGTTTGCATTTATGATTTTATTGGTAACTTCACATTCTGTACAATAAATTAGAATTCATTATGATCCTGTGAGTTGGTCCTTTGTAGCCAACAAAACATGGTCAAGACTGAGAGGTGATTAAATACTAAGGTAATAGGGGCTACATTAGCATGTCTATACCAATCAATTATGGTATCAGGCAGTACATACTAATCGTAGTACATATGTACTACCTCCTAATCAGAAGTAGTGTATGGTTGTGATTTGGGAAGTCATGAGCACAGTGGGTGTATCTACATGAGACACTAACTGTGCAGTAATCTAATAACACTGCACAGTAGTGTGCCAGGCAAAAACTGTGCTACTATGTTACTGAGAGTAGTATTAGGCTAATGCATAGTAAGTGTCACTAAAATCCCATGCACCAGTGCTACTGCATAGTAGGGCTGTGCGAAACAGCACCATTCCATTTCACCTTGAGTTTCAAGGTTTCGAGGGAACAGTGTTTTGTATCAAATTTCATTTTGATTCGAAACAGTTATTCTGTTTTGCTTCATCAAAACAGTGAGGCTGTTTTGACTCTGTTTTGACATTTTGCTAGATCAGACAGGGAAAGGAAGTCAGCCCAGCTCGCCTGACTTCCCATCTCCCAGCCTGATGGTCGTGCTGGGGAGGGGAACTCAGCCCTTTTGGGCTGATTTCCTTTCCCCAGCCTGATCTAGCTGGGGGTAGGAATTCAGCCCAGATGGACTGGATTCCCATCCCCAGCACTATGGTCAAAACATTTTGAAAGTTGAAACATTTTGACTAGCCTCGTTTTACTTCAAGGCTGTTTTGAAGCCCTTTGTTTTGTTTCGATTTTGCTGTTTCAACCTCTAAATGAGACAAAACAGTGTCAAAATGAAATGGTTGGTAAAATTTTGCACAGCCCTACTGCACAGTAGTGCAAGTTAGCGTGCATTGATTTAGTACTTGGTTAGCTAAGAACTAAAATTATTGCACTGTAACTATGGCGTAATGAATGTGTAGATGCACCCAGTATTTCTCAGTACAATGCTGCTGGGTGCTGTAAGTAAGCAGAACACATGTATGTTTTTGGATTGACAAAGCAGGGAAAAGTGACCTCAGTGGAAGAAAGGTAGGTGGATCACTCTTATTAGTGAAGTATAGAAATGTTCTATGGCTCAAAGTGCTAAAACAATCCACTGCATGTTAATTCTTGAGATCTCCTGGACTCCACCAAGTTACATCTTGACTGCAATCTCTATGTACAGATTATCTGTGAACATACATGTGAGTGGAATTCATTGGTATAAAACAGTGGTGCTCAAGGTTTTTGTGTGGGTCAGATGAATGGCAAGGGTCAGGTCCATGGGCTGGATCAGGCTCCACACAATTCCCACATGTTGCCCCTACTCAGCCCCACATGCTGGGATTAGTATCCAGTGCTCCAGACTGCACCCACCTGGCCCCATGTGGGCTCCAGGGCCCTACACCATCCCCACCCGGAGGCATCAGGCTCTAGGGTCCTAGTCTTCCCCTGCCCAGCCCCATGTGCCAAGATCTAGCCATGTGCTGCTATATATGTCTGATCTAGTTTCACAGGGCCCATGGGAAACTCCATGGACTAGATGACATGATGCCAGGGGCTGGATCTGGCCTCTGCAAATGGGGATTGAGCACCCCTGGTATAAGCCATCATTGAGGTTGAAAGCTTAGCAAAAGTCATCAGGCATTTATAGATAAAAATATCCAGAATTGTAAGAGCATAAGGATTAAAAAAATAATCAGGAGTTCTAGAAAAGAGATAAAGCTTCATACTTCATGTCATAAGCCACTCTCTTGCTAATGTGGATTAGGGAGAAGCTTTACTCTCAGTAATGAATACTATACCTTCCTTACAACAGATATGGCTTGCTACTGCAAGTGTGGACCTAAATAGACCACTGATCTGATCCAGCTTGCCAGCTTCTATTAATATCTGGAATGCCAATGAAATATATTTATGGTTGAATTTATATTGTTTCCCCATCTTTGTGCTAACTCCATGTTTGAAACAGAACAATCTCTTTCATGGTAGCTTTTATAGGAAGATCACTGGGAGGAACAGAAAAGTATGTTATCACCAGAGGATAGTAGCTTCATCTGCCGCAGGGCTGAAGGACAAGGAAATTACTGTGATTCTTCTTTTCCATGTGCTTCAAGTTCACCTTTTCCACAAGCAAAAGGATGGCAATGACAGAAAAGAGGATTCAGGAGTGAGCTGCACAAACTTACCAGAGGGCACAAGTACAAATGCTCCCAGGCAGGCATCTAGATGTGTGGGGAAGCAGAAACAGACTTGCTGCTCATGACAGGAGTCTGCTCCCATCCCCATCAGCCCTGCAACAGCCCCCTGTGGTACCCAGGGGGAGCTCTAGATTGCCTCTGGGTGCTAGGCACTTGTTTTGGCCCTATGACCTACATGTGCACACCCTGTTATTTTATGACTTGTCTCCCATAATTTGCTGAATTTTAAGGCACTGGTTGCCCACCCAGTGGCAGCCCCCAAGTTTTTAGTGGGCTAGGCCCACATCCCTTTTTATTCAAATAGGCCTCTGGGTGCTAGGTCAGTGGCTGGCAGGGAGCAAAGAGCCAGGAAACAGCTGTCTCTTGGTGGGGGCTGGGATATTGCTTCCTGTCCCTGGGAGCTGCCTGCTTCTAGGGTGAGCTCCCAGCCCCTGCTGTGCGATGGTGAAGTGGAGGCTGGGATCTCCCTGCTGCCAGGGCAAGGGGACTTTGTCCCCACCCAGAGGATCTGGTGGTAAAGCCTGCCCTGACAGCAGACAACTCCTGGGGGCAGAGACAAATCTTCCACCTCCTGCTGCCCAGCTGAGCTGGAGCACATTTGCTCCCAGTTGGCCATCTACAGATGCCATACTGAGCAGTAATTACTCCCAAGTAAATTTGCTACTTGTATTTCTAGGTGAAAAATTTACTCAGGATTAGAACAAATTACTGCACCATAAGCATCTGCACGTGTAGACAATGATGCTTACGGGACAGTAATTTGCTCTAATTTCAAGTAAACTATCTTGTGTAGACATGCCCAGCTACTTCTGAATTTTGATTCCAAAATTTGAAGTTGTTCTTTCAGTTTTTATATTACTTGAATCTTCTCTTATTTCTTGCTCTGTCCTATAAAGAAGAAAAGTGCTGGATTTTTAGATGGCCTAAATGGTTACACCAAGCCCTTGTATAGATGTTCTATTAGTGCCAAAGAAAATCCTTTCTCTCAGCACAACGGCTTTCATTCAAGAGATTCCTTGTGGAACAGAACTGACTTCCACACAAAGTTAGACTGGATACCTTTGAGGAAGATTTGTTTCTCCCAATCTAATCTTAATGCCTGTACATTTCTCTTGGGTGGGGAGGACACCCAGTATCCGACTCTGCTTTGCTTCCCTCCATAAAAGGGGCAGGGACTAAGAGAGAGAGCACTGACTCTTTGATAGCCTGCCTAGGAGTAAGCTGCCAGGGTGCCCTCTGGGAATGCTACCCTGAAAATCCACCCCGCTCTCCACCTCCTGCCAATAAACTGATGGATGTGTGTGTGGAGGATTTCTCTTGTGGGGGAGCCCTCCAGGAAGGGGTTTCTCTAGCTAAGAGAATAGCCCCCTCTCTGCCACCACTCAGCTGATTAGCAGCAAGGGGATTATTCTTCTGCAGTGGGAATGCTCCTGGAAGGGGGTTGTGTTGTGGCAGGACCTCCCCACCTCCCTACACTGCTCAGGGCAGCCCAGAGCAGTGCAGGGTGAGGCAGGTTGCCACGTGGCCCCACACTTTCCTTGCACTCCTTTGACTCAGAGAAGTGCCAGAAGCCATTGATGGGCAGGATGGGGGTGCATGCTCCCAGAGCTAGAACCGTCCCTGGGCTGTTTGTGGCAGCTGTTGCTTTTCAGAAGCTGCAAACTGCTAATAAACAATATACCCCTTCCCAGGCAGGGGGGAGGATAGGCTGTCAATTAATGAGTTCCCTTAAAGGCAGAGGTGGTCAAGGGAGAAGCCTGCCCCAACCCCTCACTTGTGAAGCTCTCCAGCTATGGGGCTGGAATGTATAAACACTCCAGCTCCTACACTATTTTTCTACTGGTAGGTGGTTCTTTGAAATTATTATCAGCAGAAATGAGTGTCTTTACACAGCCAAAGTCTGCATTTCAAGTATGAAAAAAGCTGTCTGATTGCAAAATTCAAAAAGACATAGATATCAAATATCTGAGATGCATTCCACAGTGAACTAGTGTGAATGAGAGTCCTTTTGCAAAGCAATGACTTTTAACTGGCAAGCTTCTGAAATGAACTTAGAACAATTTGGTGGAAGAGTTCACAAGTGAATTTTAGCCCTTTATCTGCAAGGAGCTCCAGTTCACCACAGTGAACTGGTCCCAACATACAGGGAAACCTTTACTCTGTTTATATGGTAGGATACAGTTCTGAAGGGAATGAGATACCAAAGCCAAATACATTATCAGCCAATGTTTTAAGTGTGCTGTTACTAACAGCCAATAAAAAACTGTTGAGCCACTCAATATAGCAATATGTTAGTGCTGTGAGCTTATTATCTGTACAGGGCAAATATGTTTAGAATTAAAAATCCTGATTCAGCAGGCCATCCCTTTTTGGAAAAACACGTGTGCTTTAGAGTTCTCCTGAACAGGAACGGGCTTAAACACATGCTTACATGCTTTGATGAACTGAGCCATCAATAAGCCAGAAAGGAAAAAGATGAAGATGATAAAAAATATGCAGGGGAGGTTTTATTACTACTACCATTATTTGTAGAATGACTGCATCTAGAAAGTCCAATCAGTTACTTAGGGCTCCATTATGCTTGGACTTGTACATACATATAAAGTTTAAAGCATTTAGGGCACCATTTGCCAAATCCCAATGAATTCAATCTCACTGCTTAAAGTATTTTTAGGTATTCTGACTAATTCATGGGAAAACTGCTCTCAGCTGATCATATCCCGGTAAAGCTTGCTATATTATTATTCAGAGCACCTCCAAAGGAAGTCTATGCACTCACAGAACCTAGACAGTTTCAGGGCTACTAGCGCACAGCACTGAGAGAATATGAGAGGGACTAGATAAATTAACTGGCCGCCCTGTGTACTGGGAAATTTACTGTTTGCCAAATAAGCTTGCAATATGAAGCTTAGACTATTTCAAAGATGGTGGGATCCCACGAGATAATAATAGGCCATTACTACAGAGTGAAATTTCTTTTGCTCACTTTTACTAGTATCATCTGTACTGGAGTATCCCCTGGAATGTCTACTTAGTAATTTGGCCCCAATCCTGCTAGGAAACATAAACATATGTAAAAAATAGTGGGATCCCAGTAAAAATTGTGCCATTACTACATACTGAGAAGAGTCTGATGATATTTAAGATTGCTAAATTAACATCTTCTTTTACCAAAAATAACTACAGCAGTGTGTTTAAAGATGCAGAAATAAGCCTTTCCCACTATCCATAAATGCTGTCGCTAGTGATGTGAATATGTCTGGTATACTAATTGAGTTTAAAGGTTACTGCACTCCTTTTCTAATCTAGCACTCCTTTTAATCAGTAAAATAAATACTGCTGCATATTTTTAAATAAAATTTTAAAAATGTTTATGGATCATAGGTCATAGTTGAGCATTAATAACATGCACAAGAAATTACTTTTTACTAGTGCTTAATGTTCCTTACCTTTTCTGTAATATTAACTCCAAGGTAAAAAAAAAAAATACTGCTACATAAGTGATCGTTCCTTTGTTGCTCATGCATTATATAATTAATACCACAATGTGATTTCACATGTTAAGGAAATAAGAATTCGCCATCACCCAGCTGAGAGAAATTTGTTTATTAGTTTACTGTGATTCAATTTATGAGAATGTGCTTCATTGATCTTTGCAAAAGAAGTTTAATTGGAAATGAATATCACAATCTATTTACCACACCAGTAGACCCAAGCTGCTGCAGTTCATTAAATACTACACCTGCTACTTAACTTTCCAGTGGGAGAAAAAAAAATCTTGACTTAATACAATAAGGAGCACTCAGCAAGTTGGCACAAGCAGACTACTATTTTTAATCCAGGTGTTTCTCTTGGGCTTTATGGGATCTTGGAAGGTGCTGGTTAGCATTTTTACACACTGTATATCAGTGCTTAGATAATGCAATGAGGATGGATGGGAATCACTTATCCATCACTGAAACACCTGAAATATGTGAAATTATGTCTACAACAGAAAGTTCAGAAGAGCTTTTGAATGCTTATAGCCAAAGTGGCTATTCCCCTAAAAGAAGGATATAAAAGGTAAATTCAGCCTTCTCCACACAAATATACTCTGCATCAAGCTCAGAAACAATTTTAAGACCCAAAATTTGATGACATGTATGTTTACTTACTGGGGTGTGTATATGTGTGTGCTTGAGAGAGAGAGAGTGAGCATATGCTTTTGGAGTGATTGTATCTCTTGAAGACCCATCCCTTTGCAGAACCATGCCAAATAAATGCATTTGGCATTTATCCTCATGGATGTTTACTTTGGATTTCAACAAGTTACCACAATCTAGTGGTAGATGTTTGCAAGCCATTATGTTGTCTAGCTCTTCACATTGTACATGCCTTGCTTTGCTGGACTGTGAGTTGTGGCAGGGCACAACTTACCTTAAGGCCCTGGAGCTGGCAGCCACTAGGTCCCTAATGAAGGCAGCCATTTTAGGTTTCGGGCTGCCTATATAAACAAGGCAGTTTGGCTGCTGCAGGTGAGGCAACAACATTGACTGGTCTGAGGGCTGCTGAGTTTCAACTGGAGGTAAGGGAGGAGCTGTAGGGGATGGCAGGAGGCTCCTGGTCCTGGGTACAACAGAAAACTACACCCTGCCAGGAGTGGGTGGCCTGGTGGGGCTCTCAGTGGTGCAGGAGCCCCCAGGAAATGTCAGGCCAGTTAACATCCTGGTGAAAGGTGGGTTGGGGCACCTTAACCCCTAGCCCCCACCACTGGGTGGATAACCCCTTGTGTTGGGAGGGCCTGGAAGGCAGACCCCAAGAGAGAGAGTGAAGGGCTAGGGACTCAGAGACTGAACGAGAGAGTACCCTTGGCTGGCCCAGGACAGGACAGTCAAAAGGGCCAGGGGCCCACTGTGAGTGATGCCCAAGAGCCAGGGGTCTGGGGTCCTGACTGGCCTGGGGTGGGCCACGGCTAGAGGAGCCAAAGGTCCATGGGGAGGACCGCACCCAAGAGGGGAAAATAGATTTAGGGAGCTACATAGCCAAATGAAGGCAGGAAGGCCACCTGAATGGAGGGATTATGCAGGGGTCCTGGTAGAAGGATTATTGGGCCCAGAGTGGGGCTGCTGATTGTGGGAACATCAAGATGCCATCTGCGAGGCTTGGGCTGCAGTGTAGGGGAGGAACAGAGCCACAGATAGCGCCCCCTGGCATCAGGGCAGAAAATGGGCAGCCTCCTGCTTAATTACATCTTTATTAATCAATTATTAAGATCAAGGCATGGCGGGCGAGAAAGCGGGTGGTTGGCCCAAGAACAGGTGGGCGGGCAGCGCGGTGATCGGCCCTGAGATGGCCCCCTGTTACATGAACAAACCTGTGAGTTTAGGCCTAGGCACTAAGAAGAAAGGAACGATGACTCACAATTCAAGTGACACACACTTGCCATCAGCAGCAAGAACCAGCCGTTGATAGTTGCAATGAGCAAATTACTTCCTTGAGAGAATTAGCAGGGTCTACAGGTATAGTTTGCCTACCAGTATAAAACAACCCGTCCTCATAATGAATAGAGAACTCGCTATGTGAGGCTACCCACATTGCATATGCTTTTTGATTAGAGATTATTACACCAGTAGGCATCTGTCTATCTTGCAAGCCAATAGAATGATGCCAAGTGAGACATCAGCTCACTGAACATAATCCTTGCTTAGATGATTAAAAATTCATTACAAATAAAGGGACTGATTCAGATTTCACTTTGTGCCAGCATCACATAATTACTTGCATGGACTTCTCTGAACACCTGTGTAAGATCAATACAGAAATCAAGTCCAAAATTTGTAGAGATTTTCTATATTTTTTCATTGACTATTCTTGAATATATTTTCCCCTTCACTATTCAGCCATTCCTGTTCTTCCCTTTTTATTTACTATGGAACTTCATAAGTGAGTTTGCTACAGATTTATAGTTCTCCCTGATGTAATATGTTTATCCTGATTAAAAAGTAAGACCACAGCAAAATAATTCATAGAGCCCTATTTCATTCTAACACTCTGTCTAATTAATAGGATTCTATTAATGCAGTTATCTGCTGTATAGTATTTTAGGAGGCTCTGAACAAATTATTTTTTCTCCAGGTTGTGCACAGATCATTATAATTTTTCCATTAAACATCTTTTTTTAGAGTCATCTCTTGATCCCACACATTCCATGGAAATGAAAAGAACTAATTATAGCAGGCCTATCATGGTGCTGTTGTTTCAGGGCCAGGATGTATGGTAAGTTGAGAACATAAAAGTAGGTTCTCAATTAGAGGAGGTTGGCATTTTTTGGCAAAAAATTTTTTTTACCGAAAGATTCTGATTTGTCAAAAACAAAATCAATTGGTTTGCCCAAATTGATTGGTTTAGACAAATTTACTGACTTGAAAAAAGTTGGAACAGGGTTGTGCAAATTTCTAAGCCTCCCATTTCAACATTTACAAAATGAAAATAATCTTTTGGGGTCAAAATGACTTTTTGGTTTGGAATTCAACATAAGTTACCTGAAAAAATATTGAACACTGAAATGTTCACTCATATTGAATTTGGTCAGTTTGTGACTATTTCTGACATCAGTTCTTTACCCTCATGTGGGTTTTTTTTTGTTAATTCTCAAGAATTCTCAAGAGATAGAAAAACTATTTTCTGCTCAGCCCTACTGTCCAGACTCCACATCTCCCCCATAGAAAAAAGCTCATCAATGACAATCTCTAAAAAAAATAAATAAATAAAAAATGAAGGGAGGACTAAAAACATAGCCAGTCATGTTACAACAGCAACATCCTCTGACCTGGAGGCAGTTTGATGCCCTAAAGTAGGGCTGCCCAACTGGGAATTGGTGGTCTTTATCTCGGCTAAGAGGGATTAATGTGTAGCCTGTGGGCTTCTGCCCAGCTGCCACTTTTCCCATTGGTTTGGCTGCTACAACAGGTGACACCTGGTGTCTCTGAGACACAGCAGCATGGAAGGAGGCCCAGTGCGCTCACTGCCAATGTGGCAGTACCAATGGAGGGGCTTGGGTGGGGGTTTTGCAAGATTGTCCATGTGGTGCTGGCAGTGGACTCATGCTACTCACATGGCAGTGGTGGGGTGGGGGAGTCATCGCTGGCATAGTGGTAGTGGGGAGAGGGGAAGGGTGGAGATTCACACAGTGGTATGGGGACCCCTGAGGCATTCGAGTTGGGACCACACATGCTGTTTATGTAGCAGGAGTCCTGAGAAGCTTATGTAGTCCCATGGCTTATAGCCTGTGCAGTATGTGGCCCAGGACCCATGCCGTGGTATGCAACCCCTGCTGCTCTGATATTGGACAGCTGTAGCTTAAATAATAGACTATGGATTACATTGCTGATCTAGTACTGATGGTAGAATATGCAATGAAAGGATTTCCCTGAAATAAGGACCATTTACTCAGGCTTTATGCATGGTTGTAAGAACTGGACTTTGCATTTGTTTCCTCACTCTTAAATTGTTCCCTACTGGTTTCTGAAAGTATGATTAATATTCCTCAGAAATCCCTTATTAATTCTTCATTACAGTGTAGTCACACAAAAGGCACAGGGAATATTATGTCTGGCTTGTTGCACCTCACCAATCGTTTCAATAAATATCCTAAAGAACAGACTGTGCACAGAGAATGAAGACTACGTGGGACTGTTTGTATTCCAAGCACTGCAAAGTTGATCACCAAACTGTGTGATTTAATAAAAAAAACTGTAGAGAGCAGAGTTAAATTATAAAGTTGGATGCTGAAAAGTATAGCACTGTTTGCCTCAATATATATTTAGTGTGTGTGTGGCGTAAGTGTATTATACATGTTGTTTATAACAGCTTACAAAGGCAAAAAGGAGGCTTTTATGTAGTATACTGTTATAATAAATACTTTGGTCTCAAAACAAAAATATGTAAAACATTAAAAGAAGAAAGCACATGTGATGCATGTGATCTGTAAATAAAGATTATCTTATGGAGGAAAAAAAAAAGTTAAAAGAATTCACCCATGTATAAAATAAAAATAATTTTCTTTACAGACTTTTATATTATGCAGGAATGGTAAAATCTTACTTTTTACTTTAAACTTCTTTAACATACTTTGGGTATACACTGTATTTATTTTATATTGTGAGTATTATCTTTCTCCTCCACCTCCCTGTCCCTCCTTTTCCCTTTACATATACTATAGGAAATAACCCCACTTTTAAAAGGGGATGAAGTAGAGACCAGACACTGTAACAAACTTTTGAAGTTCCAATTTTCTACCATTTTATGTTTCTCAGTTTCTAGGCTTGTTTGTCTTACTGCAAACATTTATTTTTTCTGCTATATTTGACAAATACCAAATAAAGCAATTTTTCAATATTATTTTATTTAGACCCACTTATTATTTTGAATTGAGGTAGCTCACTAAAAACAACTGCTTTCAACACCATAATATACTACACTGCAGTTATGACTCAGCATATGCTATTGCATATGTGCAAAGCCACCAATTCCCCTCTCCTTTCCAACTATACTAAGCATTCTTTGCTGCAGCTGAAGGTCATAGGATTATAGTAAAGCAAGACTGTAAGAGAACTGATGGGTTAGGGACAGACATTACAAAAGTGTGAGCCTGAATTGATTAAATCTTTGCAGATTAGTCTAACCTGGCTAGGCTAAATCAGTTTGTAACTGTACAAATATCCCAGACATGCAGGCACATGCCTGCAGTGGCTCAGGCTAGAAGCTGGGGGGCACTAGAACAGCCCTCCTGTCCCTTCCACAAAGCTGAGCTGAGGGGGGGGAGGGGTGGCCAGGCCCCAGCAGGGTGCTCTGATTAGCCCAGCAGGAAATTGATAACGATGTTTATCACCCCATTAAGAAAACAACAGAGGGACATTACCAGCTACCTATTGATTCTGTCTTTGTTCATCTGCCATAGCAGGGACCATAGCCAACATGTAGTCTGCTACCTAATACAGGCACCTCAGCAAGGCAGAAGGAAGGGGGGAGGGGAATTCCTACTCAGCAGGGAGTGGTGAGCAGGGGATTTGGGGAGCAGCCTGCAGTCTGTGCTAGAGCTGCAGCCAGGGAGATGAGGGGAGGGGCCAGCCCTGCTGTGGAGCAAAGAGCCCTGTCCAGCCCAGAGAGCAGAGGGTGTCTGCGATGCTGTGGGTGCTGCAATGCTGTGGGTGTCTGGTTTGGGACAGACATTGCATAAATCTGTTTGAGTCAAACCTGTTGAGTCTGAGATGACATTTAGCCAGGCTTATCTCAAACCAGTTTCAGCCATTTTCAAACTGCTTTATGTGCACTGAACATCTATTCTGTGACAGGTTTAAACCAGTTTCTGATCACTTAAACCAGTTTATGTGTAATATCTGTCCCTACCCATGAGGTCATCTAGAGCAGCCCTCTGCTCAAGGCAGGATCAGCCTTGACTAAACCATCCCAGCCAAGTGTCTGTCCAACCTACTCTTGAAATTTCCAAGGATGGAGAGTCCACAAGTTCTCTAGGTAGCTTGTTCCAATGCTTGACCATCCTCATAGCAAGAAAGTTTCTCCTTAACTCCTATGTAAATTTCCTTTGCTGCAGTCTGAGGCAATTGCTCCTAGTCCTGTCCCATATGACCACAGAGAAAATCCCATCTCCTCTCTATAATTGCCCTTCAGATATTTGAAGACTGTTATCAAATCCCCCTCCGTCTTCTCTTCTCCAAATTAAATAAGCCTAGCTCTTTCAGCTTTTTTCTTGAGGACCTGCTCCATGATCTTTCCAAGTATTGGGGTCAGACTGACTCATCTATAATTCCTCAGATCCTCCTTTATCCCCCTTTTAAAGATGGGCATTATATTTGACCTTTTCCAATCATCCAGGACCTCACTCAACCTCTGTGAGTTCCCAAAGAGGATAGTTAATGGCTCTGAAATTACCTCATCCAATTCATTCAGTACCCCAGGGTGCAACCTATCTGGTCCTGCTGACTTAAAAGGATATAACTTCTCTAAGTAATCCCTAACCTGTTCTGCCATTACTCTAGGCTGTTAATCTCCTTCCTAGTCTTTGCTGCCTTCCCAGTCTTTGCTGCCAACTGTACTCATAGCTGCTCTTATTTGTGAAGGTAAGAAGGCATTAAATACGTTATCTTTCTCTGTATCACCCATAGCTTGATTGCCTTCTACATTCCACAAGGAACATGGTGCCTTTGGTCCTCCTCAACTTACTTTTGACATTTTTATAGAATCCCTTTTTGTTGCCTTTTAAGGTCCTTGCCAGTTCCATCTCAAATTGTGCCTTGTCCTTCCTAATTTTCCTTCTGCCTGTTTATGCGACTTTTATACCCTTTGCTACTACTATGATCAAGTGTTCACTTTTTGTAGGATTCCTTTTTGAGTTTCAACTCATTGAAGACAGTGCTATCTAGCCAAGCTGACCTTCTGTTGCACTTCTCAGTCTTCCATTGCATTGGATAGCTTGCTCCTGAACCCTTCAAAGGACTTCCTTCAAGTACAGCCAGGTGACCTGGATTCCTTTACCTGTCAGACTTGCTTCTGAGAGGTTCCTGCCCAGCAATTCCCTTAGTTTAATGAAGTATGTTTTTCTGATGTCCAGTGCTTTTATTCTTCATTCCTCCCCTTAGGATTTTGAACTATCATTTTATGATCACTATCATCCAAGTTGCCTTTCACCTTCACATTCTCAACCAACTCCTCCCTGTCTATAAGCAGCAAGCTGAGCAAAGCCTCCCCTCTAGTTGGCCTGTCTACCAGCAGTATCAAAAAGTTATTCCCAACATACTTCAAGGATCTACCGGATTGCTTGTGCATTGTTGTGCTCCCCTCCCAGCAGATGTCCTATGAGAATCAGGTCCTGCAATTGTAAGATCCATCAATTTTTTACAAAGGGCCTCATCCACCTCCTCCTCCTGGTTTGGTGGCCTGCAGCAAAATGCCTATCATGATATCCTTCTGTTGCTCTCCCGTCTGGCCTTTAGCCAGAGAATTCCAACAGGCCTACCTTCCGTTTCAAACTGCATCTTAGAATATGTGTCCATCACCTTTATATATATGATAACGCCTTATTCTTTTGCCTCCTCTCCTTCCTGAACAAGCTATACCCATCTATGACCATACTACAGTCATGTGAACTATCCTACCACATTGCTGCAATCCAAATTACATCATAATTCTGTGATTGTACTAGGACCTTCAATTCTTCCTGTTTCTTTCCCATGCTTCTCGCATTACTATCTAAATACTTAAGACATCTGATTGTCCTGTCTTTTCCCCCAAGAACACTGCCAAGGCTGCTGCCATTGCTTCCCCTGACAAAGTTTTTATCCAGGTCCCCTGGCTCTTTACTTACCTCTGGGCTTTTGTCTCCATCTGATGAACCTAGTTTAAAGTCCTCAACACTAGGTTATCAAACCTGTATAGAAAGACACTCTTCCATCTCTTCATCAGGTGGACTGCACCTTTTCCCAGCAGTTCATGCCCTTGGAATACTACCCCATGGTTGAAGAAACCAGAGCCCTACTGGTGACAAGATCTATGCAGCCATGTGTTGATCTCCAGGATGCATCTGCTTCTAGCTGGGTCTTTACTCTTGACTAGGAGGATGAGAATACCACCTGGTCCCTTGTCCCCTTTACCCTTGCACCCAGAGCCATGTAGTCATTTTTTATCTGTTCTAGATCACGTCACACTCAGTCTTGGGGGTCAGGTCTGGGACCACTCAGGGATTGAGGTGCTGACCAGCGTCACAAGGAGTGAGCAGAATGCAGGGAGAAGCCTAGTCAGAAAGCAGGAGTACAGTCCAACAGCAGGATCCAGGAACAATCTGAGTCAAGAAACTGGGAGATCAGGCAAGGAGCAGAGGCAGAGAGCAAAGCAAGCCAAGAAGCCAGAAGATTAAGTTGAGGCATAAGCTGGCAAGACAAGCAAGACAGTCTGAGATCAGGTTGAGCCCTGTTGCCCAGACACTTCCTGCTCCTGTGCAGGGGTTTATATTGGGGAAGTGCAGCATGACTCCAATGACAGGGAGTGGGCAGATGGTTAAGTCCTGATAAAGGCTTCAGGCCAGTCTTGTCCTATCTAGATGGTCAGCCATGGGGTGGCAGGCCTGGGTGAATGGCTGTGTTGGCCAGGCAGAGGCCCTAGGTTAAAGACCATGGCCTGCCAAGTCACTCCCACATGGATGAGCAGCATGGGATAATACTCAGAGGGATCAATGAATTTCAGCAACCTTTCTATGATATCTTGGATGCAGGCTTCCGGTTGACAGCAGTTTTCATGAGTCAACAGGTCAGGCTGGCAGATGGATGCCTCCATGCCCCACAGGAGTTGCCCACCACCACCACCGCTTGTCACATCCTCTTGGCAGCAGAGGTATCAATCTTTGTCCCACTAAGGGAAAGTAGCTTGGGTTGTCCTGCTACTATAGTTGGCTCCTTCTCATCCAATGGCCAGCGCTTCATACCTGTTCCCAAGATGGACAGTTGCAGGTTCAGAAGAGGAGAGCTGTCTGTTGCTGAAGATAACAAGCTGCCAGATACATCTTCCAGACAGCCTGTATCTTCCAAAGTATGCTCTGGCGATTCCTCTTCCATGATGCTGGAGGTCTCAAGCCTGTGAGACTTCTGAGTCTGCCTACCTCCTCCTGCAGCTCCCTTATTTTATTTCTGAGAGAATCCAAGAGGCACATCTCACACCACAAGCACTCCCACAACTGGCTGTCCCTTTCAGGGATGTGCAAGTAACAGTCCCTGCAAAACTGGATCAGAACCTGTGTGGAAGCCTTGGTAGTCAGTGACCATGCAGAAGTACAGGCAGAGTAGTGGCTTTGGTATTGAGATGTCTTCCAGCCATCCTGTGGGTTCTCCTGACAGTTCCTTCTTCTTCTTCCTCTGGTACTCCTGAAAAATGCCCTGTTCCTCCTTTATCTGCTTTTCTCAGGAAGCTTTCAGTGAAGAAAGAAAGTGTCTGGGGAAACTCTCCAGCAAATGCTCATTTGCCAGTTTTGTGTCACTCACTTGTGTTGCTGACTTTTGGAAAACCTAGCCTTTCTACCTAGTCAAACCTTACCTCGTTCACACTATAATCAGTTCAATCACCTGCTGAGGTTAACAGCTGGGAGCTCATCTGTTGACTCCTTCAAACAACCCGTAAAGTGGCTCCCAAACTGAAACATACTACCAAGCCCAAGAGAGACAGATCTTCCTATTCACCAAGAATCACAAACAAATTGGGCAATCACCTCTCCCTGCTCGTCTCCCAAGTAAGATCCCACTCAAACTCCTGTGTTTGCTGGTCCTGTCTCTTCCTCCAGACATAAAGACTCAATATTACAAAACCCTAAAAAAGGCACTTAACTTGAAAGTAAGTAAAATTTCTGATTAATGCAATCATCCCCATAGGTTAAAGTGAAACTACACCCAGAATTTCAGATGTTTTACCAATAAACTGCACTGGATTCAAAATTATCATTAATTTTTCTGCAGCTTGCCACTGTTGAACAAATAAGAGAATGATTTGTTGTACAGGTTAGTTCATGCATTTACACACAGCATACTGATTTTTGTTGTATTCTAAGATTTTCACAGCAAAGAGAAAACTATCAAAATATAAACATTTACTTTGGAAATCCAGAAAAATTCACACAAGTCATCTTTTATACTCATTATCTTCATAAATAGATCAAAGTATACTCTCCATTTCTCATTTTTAGTGATGCATTTTTTTTTGCTTTGATCTATTTATGAAGATAACCAGTATAAAAGATGACTAATGTGAATTTTTCTGGTCCTGCAGGAATTTGATCCAGGACCTTAAGCTAGTTCACACCTTTTTTCCATACCCACTGAATTCTGGAAGATGCTAAGTTTGTGTTCCTGGGAATGCCAATTAGTTATTAAAGGATGATTTGAGGGGAGGGGAGTTCATTTTTTTCCTTTATCATGAATCTATTTTGATGTTTAAGAGTCTGGACAAAATAACTGAGATTCAGATCCCTGGGATATGAAGATCAAAATTGAATTTGCTTGAGTTAAATTTAGTTGCTGCATTACAGAGGAAGATACTTTTAAAAACTGTATTGGGGTCTGGAAATAGATTCCCTGGAAAAGAAGTTGAGACAGCTGTAGCAGAAGTCTTTGAAAATAGATTAGTTAGCATCCTATTGACATTGCTCCAAAGGAAACTGCTGTTTTATGAATGAGATTGGACTGCATGACTCAAGAGGTCTTTTCATGCCGTTGCATGAAATTCTACACAAGAACACTGATCTTATGCAGTCAGAAAGAAACTAGCTTACCACACAAATTGCATGTGTTAAAAGGAGGTCACAAAAGCAACCCAATATAAATAAAGCAGTGCAAACAGTTTAGATATCTTTGGTGTAATAAGGAGATATTAGATAGATCATAAGAGATATTCACCCCCCAGGGGCATCTACAAGATGCTAATTGCGCAGAAGCCTAACACTGCACGGTAGCCTGCTGGGAAAAAGCTGTGTTAATATGCTGCTGCTCAGTAAGCGTCACTAAAAACCCATTCACAGGTGCTACTGTCCTATAGTGTGAGTTATTGCACATTGTTTTAATACTGGGTTAACCAAGTACTAAACTTAATGCATGGTAACTATGGCCCAATAATGAACATGTAGATGTGCCCACCATGAACCAGAAATATTTTCTGCCTTTCTCCATCACATCTCATCTCCTCCCTCCATTCTTTTTACACTAGTTATCTACCCTTCCTGTACAGCCCCCAACTATTCCACCCCATTTGTCTTAAAATGACCTTTCACCTACTTTACCCACTCTTTGCTGCCCCAGTTATCCTTATATTCATCCTCCCACTTAACCAATATAACCCAAAATTATTTCTCTGAGGAGTCCCTCTTCATCTGGTTAGAACATGCAGAAAGGAGCAGAAGGTGTAACGTAGTGAAAAAATTGAGAGTAGTTCAGATATCCCTCTCAAGAATTAATGGAGAGTGATGCATTGGTGCTTGTACAGTACTTAGAATCACAGAATCATAGAATCAATGAGTCGGAAGGGATCTAGACAGATCATCTAGTCTGACGCCCCGCCATGGGCAGGAAGGAGCACTGGGGGTGGCAGGGGTCATAAGATTTGGTCAGGTCACCAAATCATTAGACGCAGGGGTTGCTGTGGATGTAGTCTTTCTGGACTTCCGGAAGGCTTTCGACACTGTCTCTCACCCTGTCCTCATCAAAAAGCTGGGAGACTGTGGTGTCGATGCCCACACGGTCAAA
>NW_017728949.1:12065244-12076520 GCF_001723895.1 Crocodylus porosus | reverse complement strand
GTTACTACTGCCCAAGTGCAGCACCCTGCACTTGTCAGTGTTGAAGCACATCCTGTTTTTGTTAGCCCACCCCTGTAACCTATCCATGTCTTGCTGAAGTCTTTCCCTCCCTACCAGTGTGCTCATTTCACCCCAAATTTTGGTATCATCAGGGAATTTAAACAGGGTGCTTTTCTCCCCGTTGTCCAAATTGCTGATAAAGAGATTGAATAGCGCGGGCCCAAGGACCGAGCCCTGGGAGACTCCTCTGTCCACTTCTTCCCAGAATGAATATGAGCCGTCCACCACCACCCTCTGAGTGCGACCCTTCAGCCAATCTGCAATCCATCTGACTGTGTAGGCATCAATGCCACAGTCACCCAATTTCTTAATGCGGATGGGGTGGGAGATGATGTCAAAGGCCTTGCTGAAGTCCAGAAAGACTACATCCATGGTAACACCTGCATCCAAGGCTTTTGTGACCTTGTTGAACTGCATCCTGTTCAGGGAGAAAGGAAGTGATGGTTAGGGCTGTGCAAAGCAGTTCCGGTTCATTTCAACTTCCATTTCACTGTTTTGATGGAACACTGTTTCATTTTGACATTTCATTTCATTTTGTTTCAGAGCACTGTTCCATTTAATCAAAACTGTTTCCTGTTTCGATGCTGTTTTTGATGTTTTGCCCATAGACTATAATGGGGAGTCGCAAAAATGCCTATAAAGTTGTCATTTTTTGTCTGATTTGAATGAAAACAGCAGGAATGATAGCCCCTGCTGAAGCCATGAAGCCTGCCAGCTTTCCAGGAGACAGGTGCAGGGGTTTCTGGGAAACTGCACCTCCACCTGCTGACAAGCAGAACGTGTGACATGTGTGACTTTTTTGTGTGTGTTAAGGCATCACTGGCACTGGGACCTCTACATGACACGGTAGTGTGCCCCAATGAGGTCTCCTCCTCCCCTATAGCCTCATCTGGTCCTCCACTTTAAATAACAACAGGTAAGTAAGCAGCACAGTAGCACTAGCATCTCAGGCAGCCAGACTGTTACAGAGTCTTTCCTTTCCTGCAGGAGCTTCTTCTCCAGCAGCTGCCAGAGAACTCTTCCTGCCAGCCCCAGCCTTGGAGCTTAGATGTGCCCAGGGTTCTGCATCCTTCCAGTCAGCTGCTAGGGGTGTTGGTCTAAGGACAAGACACTGGCAGACAAGGTCATTTGGATCAATCTGGTATCTTTTAGTAAACCAACTGAATAGTTAGAGAAATATCTCAGCAAGGTTTCAGGTTGAAAAACCCTTTGTCAGGCTGAGGAAGCACCTGCAGTTTGTGTGTGTGCTGTTCCTGGATGAAAAGAATAGTAAAGAAGCCAGAGGCTGGCATGCAATGCAGGGAAGAAAGCCAGTCAGTGAAAATAGAAATGGAGGTGTCAGGGTGTGAGGGACAGGATGCAGTGGGTGGTGGGGGAGGGGGATGTAGCAGGTAAAAGTGGAGAGGTATGCAGGGAGTCAGCTGTCAGAGGTTGTCATGTGTCAGAATTCCATTTTCTGTATTGAGTCCATGAGTTTCTATACCTAGGAGGTTGATGAAGTGCAGTTCATAGGCTTCTCTGTGAAAAGTGGTTTGTAAATTCAAACAAGCACTGAACCTCGCTAACCTCATTACCAGAAGCCAACTTCTTATAGTCCAAAACACTAAACCTACCAACATTTCTCCAGTACCCTGACAAACTACACACCAAAATCTATCAAAGATAAGAATATTCAACTACCCGTGGGGGCACACTTTTTACAAAAAAACACTCTGTCTCCCATTTCTCAGGCCTGATCCTCAAAGGGAATTTAAAAGACCACTTTTCACAGATGGACCTATGAACTTCACTTTATCAGCCTCCTTGATACAGAAACTCATGGACTCAGTACAGACATTGGATTTATGACACACTACAACCCGCCAGACATCTGACTCCCCAGGTACCGCTCCACTTTTATGTGCTACATTTCCCTTCTCCTCTATCCCAGCCTGTCTCTCTCACCCCCTGATGTCTCCATTTCCATTTTCACTGACTGTCTGTCTTACCTGCATTGCATGCCAGCTTCTGGCTTCTTTACTATTCCTTCCATCCAGGAACAGCGCACACACCAACTGCAGGTGCTTCCTCAGCTTGATGAAGCGGTTTTCAACTCAAAAGCTGGTATCCCAGGAAGCTAGACTGAGCTCACAACTCCGCTACAAACAGCAAGCCTCAGGCCTGTCAAAGATGTGATGGGGCTGGACTTTTCCCAGACAGAACTGTGTGCATGCTTCTGGTGGCAGGAGGTTATGGCGCCTCCTACCCAGCTTTCAACAGGGAGATCATTTCCTGGCATTTCCTAGCATTTCCTGGGGCTGCTGTACCACAGGCAGTCCCACCAGGCCTCCCAATCCAGGCAGAGTTCAGTTTTAGTGGTCATGCCCAGGACCTGGGGCCTCCTCCTTCCCCACAGCCCCAGCCCCATACCTCCAAGTTTGTCCTGGCACAGGAGCTCAGCAGGAACATGTTCTTCCCCTGCTGGCTGGTGATGCGGTGAATGCTGCCTCCAGCTCTGAGAGTAGGGCATTAAATGTTTTTAAAGAAATGAAAAAAGCAAATAGGTGCAGACAGAGTGAGGAAGGTGGCACTCACTCCATCTGCACCTGGAACTTGAGGAACCCCAGCAGCAGGAGGTTCACCTTCAGGAAAACCAGCTGCTCCACCAAACCAGGATCCAAGGAGGTGTGATGGGGTGTCACTACATCACAAGCAATGCTGAACATCCACTTGCTCAGAACACCAGTCAGTTGACAGGACAGGTACTTGCGGGCAGATCTGGCTAAGCAATGCTGAACACTTTCTTGTTTAGAACACTAGTCGGTTGACAGGACAGGTGTTTGTGGGCAACCATGGACAGATCTGGCCACATCTGGCTGCAGCTTGCCCAATAGGCCAAGGGGTCACACACCAGTGGCTCTATGTCCTCAGCAAGACAGGCAACCATCAAAGCCCAAGTGCTACCTGCCTGATGGTGGGCTCTGGACCCCACCATGGAAGCCAGGCCCAATGCTTGTGATGGAGGAGGAGACTGGCTGGTGGATGGCGTTCTGGCATGGGACAGCGGATCCTCCTCTTCCACATCCTCCCACCTCTGCCCTTCTGCCTCCCCGACTCTCTTCACTTGCACCTCCATCTGCTGATTCAGGCTTTGACTGCTGCATATGCTCCCCTTCACTCTTGGCAGCCAGCATGTGGACTGGACTGGACTGCAAGGGATCAAGCCATTTCCTTATGCCCTCCTTCAGCTGCCTCACCAGTGCCTGCATGTCTGGTGACAGTGGCTTTCCACAGCCAGGAACATTGATGCCCTGGAACTTCTTAATTTGGTTTTGAGTTCCCTCACTACAGGGATCACCTGGCTAAGGAAGGCATCAGCAGTGCTGAGGGTGTCAGTGGCCTCAAGGAAGGGCTTGAGGACCACCAAGATCTGGGAGATGGTATCCCACTCAGCTTTGTTAAGGGGGCCACTAATCCCAATCTCCCCAAGCAAGGCCATCTTATGAATGGCCTTCTGTTGCTCCACCAGCGTCTCCAGCATCAGGTATGTGGAGTTCCACCAAGTCTCCACATCCTGAATGATTTTGTGTTGCGGAATGTTCAGCTCTGCCTGTTTGTTCCACAGCATCTTGCCCCACTTGATGCTCTAGTGGAAGTAGCCTGCCACCTTTCTGCATTTCAAAATGAGTTTGCTGGTGGTGCTGGTGCCATCACTGGCAGCCCTGTCCCCCTCCAAGGTATCCTTGACAATAAGGTGGAACTTGTGTGCCACACAGCAGATGCCAACAAAGTTGACATCATGGACCACCTTGACCATATTGGCTCCATTGTCAGTGACCATGAACCCAGGGGTGAGCCCACCCTGCCCAACGAGCCACCCCTGTGCCAAGCAGTTCATGGCCCCCATGATCTTTGTTGTCATGTGGGACTCATCCATCACCTTGGCTTGAAGGAGAGTCCACTGATGTCCTGACTGGTTGCACCAGTGCCCTGTGAGAGAGACGTATGCATGATCTCCACTCCAGCTGCTCCAGATGTCAAAGGTGAAGTGTGAGGCCACCTGTAGACCTGCCTTGCACAGCTCCTCCTGCAAGTATTCCCTGCATGCCTCATACATGGAGGGCACCAACATCCTGCTGATGGTGGTGCATGCAGGCGCTTGGTATGATGGGGCCACGAGTGCCATAAGCTGGCTAACCCTGGCCACTCAACTAAGGAGAAGAGCTGGCAATCAAGTATCTCCCCAATGGTTTGCATGATCTTGCTCGTCTTTTGAACATGCCCCATTTTCCGTCCGCCTTTTCTCCACTGTTCCAGGGTGGCTGTCTTCTGAATATATATGTAGTAGAACACCAAAAGCCAAAAACCTTACATTAGCGATGCAGTTCAAATGATAAGAGCAATGGAAATTGCTACAATATCACATACCTTCCATGTCCAGGGTTTTATAGATAGTTCCAGTTTCACAAATTATAGTAATACAGAGAAATATTTTGATTGACATCCCAATAGAAGTGTGTTAAATAGCCATGATCTTCTAATTACTGATTAAAAAAAGATGTTTGAAATAAACCGAATGGCAATTTCTGTAGTTGATTTGATGCAGTAACATTGATTTGACAATTTTTGAGAAAGGATTTTAGTTCAAAAGTTACATAAAGCAGTTAAGGAAATATAAATTGGAGCTGTCTCTAAGCATGAAGATACAACTTCAGTACTGTCCTTTCTCATCAAAACACATGGATTCAGAGAAAAGACTTCTTTTGCAATCAGATTTAGTCTCATATAACAGATTTTCAGGTTACAGCATAGTCTGACAGTAATAGCCAAAATCTGGCACAGAACTTAAAGAGGACATACAGACATAAAAATACTTTCCAAATAATATATAAATAGCAGTCACAAGTCCTTCATAAATCAAGGATGACAGTGCCACAATGGAGGTGGTCAAGTCAAGTGCATTGAGTATGCAGATGACTATAAAGGCATATATGAGTTAGGTACCTCAAGAACATAAGAAGTGCCATAGTGGGTTTGACCAATAATGCATCTAGGCTAGTATCCTTTCTCTGACAGTGTCAGAACTGTATGCTATAGATAGAGAGCATTGAACTGGATATATCTAGAGTGATCTATCCTGGCTTCTTCAGTACCTTCCCTGGCACCCACCATTATAGGTTTAGTGATCCCAGACAAACCTTCTCCAACAGTTCTGTTCAACTGTTATTAATAGAACTATCATCCAAATATATATATAGTTCCCTTTTGAACCTGGCTATGTTATCTGCCTCCACCACCTCCTGTGGTGGAAGCACTGCACATAAAAGTACTTTCTGTTGTTAATTTTAAACCTAACACTTACTTAATGCAATGAGTGCCCCCCAGTTCTAGTATTCTGGGACTTGGTTCCCTGTTTCCTGTTCACTTGGCCCATACCCCTCATGATTTTATCAACTTTTATCATATCTCCCCTTAGCCTTCTCTTTTCCAAACTGAAGAGTCCTAGCCTTTTTAGTCTCTCCTGCTATGGCAACTGGTTCATGCCCCATAACATTTGGCTGCCCTTCTCTGTACCTTTTCTAATTCTACTACATCCTGTTTGAGAATTGCACACATTATTCAAGATGGATTTGTGTAATGGCATGATGATATTCTCCATTTGTTTTCAATTCCCTTCTTAATGATGCCCAACATTTTATTGGCTTTTTTGGTTGCTGCTGCATATTGAGCTGACATTTTTAGAGAACTACCTGCAATGACTCCAAGGTCTCTGCCCTGAGTCATAATAGCAAGTTCAGAACCCAGAATCAAGTACGTATAGTTGAGGTTACTTTTACTCATGTGCATTAACTTACACTTGTCTACAATCAAGTTCATCTTCTTTTTGCCCACTCACAAATCTTGGTGAGATCTTTCTGCAGCTCCTCTCCATTAGCTCAGGACTTGACTACCCTGACTAATCTGGTATCATTTGCAAACTTGGAGATTTTACTATGCACCTGATTTCCATGTTACTGATGAAAATATTGATCACTGCCACAATGGAAGTGGTCAAGTCACCATGTATACAGAAGATTGTACAGGCATATGTGAGTTAGATGCCTTTTCTCACAAAATTTGCAGTGCCACCCAAAGTATGATTGAATCTGCTGCTACCAAGGCCTCCTTTGATTGCTAAAGGCACATCATTGCTGTTTAAAAGGATTCATATCTTCCCACACCTTGGTGCTTCACTGTTGCCTATTTGTGGCTAAGAGCTCAAAAGAATTAGCTGGTGGATTATACTTGACCAAGTGTGCCTTTAGGATTTCCTTGAAGTGCTTCCTTGGGTGACCAGACTTCCTCTTCCATGGTATAAGCTATGGAGCTTTAATAAAAGAATCTCCCTGGCACAGTTCTGAACTATCTATTTGTGGAGAAGAGTCTGCAAGAGTCTTAGTCAACATTTTGAATTTGGATAAATTATACAGGTTTTGAGTAATGGGAAGCTCTACAATACCCAGTAGCAATGTTAGAGTAATTGAAGACTTTTTATGTGATTCAAATCACCACATAAACCAAACAAAAATAAATTATCTTTGAGAGAAAATAAATCATGATTCAAAGGAAATCCAAATATATTTAGGTATGCTTTAAATTGCTGACTCATTCTACATTCTCTGAATGGGAAGAGTTAGAATTTCCATTTAAAGATTCAGACCAATTCCATTTAAAACTAGCTACAACAGAAATGCATTTAATTTCCAAGGATTGTATTAAAAATATCAGAGTCATATTTGATACCTTCCCCTCCACAAACAGTTCTACTGAAATCCGACTGTTCTTGGAATAGAAATGTCAGAATCTGAACCTGATTCTAATTTACTTGCGAGATGATATGAAGGTATTACAGATTTTTCTTTGGTAAAGATATAGCCCTAAACCTTGCAATTGTGTGCTGATGAGTAATTGCCAGTCTAGCTTTCAGTGCTTCTTAGATCTTGTATTGACGTTAGAAATAGATCAATTGGGCAATTTTAAAATGGAATATAGCTCTCATAGTATTGGTGAAATCATTATAAAATTAAAAAGTTATCTGCTCTACATGTAAGCATAAAGACCCATTGGTGACTTTTAACACAGAGATTTACTGCAGATTTAATTAGATTAAAATCATTCACATAGACACTGATGGGTTCTAAATTAGTTGCAACTCCAAGAAAAAAGATCTAGGAGCCATTGTAGACAACTCAATACATTTCTTGGCTCAGTGCACAGCAGAAGTTGAAACAGCAAATCAGGTACTGTTACGGGGCACTTGGGTGCCCCGTGCCTTGAAGGAAATAACGAGAGCTGCAAATCACCAGGGCAGCTCAGGTGCTGGTTGCTGGGGCAACCAGGCAGGTCATGTGACCTGAAGGGGGCAGGGCCGGGCCTTTATAAACAGCCCAGGCCGGAGCCTAGGGAGCAGTAAGCTCTAGACACCCGCAGGAGCAGGCTGAGTGGATGGTTGCTGCCTGACCATGCTGACTGGCTGCAATGATGCAGAGGTAGAGAGGACCCTGAGGGAGGTCTGGTTGAGAGCCAGCATGGCGCGGGATTTGTGTGATAAGCCCAGGGCTTATGTTATGTTGTAGCCGGCTGGCTAATAGTGTGGTTTAGTTAACATTAGACCGGAGGACTGGGTGAGGCTGGAGGGGTGTGAGGAGGCCTCATGGGAGCTCCCCAATAATCTGGGGGTTCCTGGTACACACTGGGGCACAGCAAGTGGTGCCAGTGGGGCACAGCTGTTTGCACCAGTGAGGCGCAGTGTGTGGGCGCAGAGACCCCAACCCTGAGGGTGGTGTTGGCCCCCTCGGGCAGATGATCCCGAAGAAGGCCAGGGGGCCAGGCACGGCTATGCACCACCTGAGCCCCAAGGTGTGAGGGGCGTGGTGGAGGACCCAGAGGGGGCAACGAGCGCGAGGGGCACGGCGGAGGCCCCAGACAGGGGGCTCTGGTGGTGAAAGCAGCTCGGGGGTGCCAGGTAAGGTGCCGAAGCCCGGTGGGGTGAGTTAGGGAGAGGCCCCAGTTGGGCAAGCGACCCAGACGGTGGTCCAGGGGGCCAGGCACAGCTGCGGCCACCTGAGCCCCAACTGGGTGCAGGACCTGGAAAGGGTCCTGGAGGGCTCCGCACGGTTGGAGATGCGAAAGAGCCACCAGAGAAGGGCGCTGGGGCGTGACAAGCACAGGGGCGCCAGGTAGGGTGCTAAAGGGTAAGGACTTGATAACATCTGGCAATAACTGCAAGGCTTGGGGCGTGCTGAAGGGGAGGTAGGAGGCACACATCGCCCATAAGGCAGGGGTGCACTGGGGCATCCCAATCGGAATGGGGCATAGAGCAGAGCAGTGTCCAAGGTGAGACAAGGCAGCCTCCCTTACTGAAAATAGAACATCAAAGACGTGGCAGGTGAGTAGAAGGTGCTGAATCACCTAACTGTACATGGCAGGGGGCGCTAGGGAGCTTCACAGCCACTCCTAGGCCCCACTCCATGACAGGTACGACCCTGCATTATATAGGAAAATATACATTTAGTGATCCTATATTTTATAGTCTTGAAAGCTTCGCCAGGATTTAGTCATCTCACCCAAATTAGTCCATTGTAGACACAAAAATGCCCTGTTGACCGTAGCAGATATGTCTATACTGCAGCAGTGGAGCAGTCAGTTATGCTGCCAAGGAAATGAGGTCTATTTATCCATCGCCACTGTGTGTGCAGTGATCATGGAAATGAGGTGGAGAAGATGCATCGAGGGTACCTCAAGACTCTGCTCTTGAGGATATCTGGAAACCCTGGTCTTGAGTACAGTGCCAAGGTGTGGATGTGCACAGAGCAGAACTGAGTTGGAAGGGCTTATTTATTTCCACTATGGGGTGACTGAGAACTCTGTTGCTGTGGTAAAGACATACCCACATTCTCCCACTTAGGACACTGAATTATCCCCAAAACTGTCACTACTAGGTTTACTAGACAACTAAACTCTTAACAGAAGACTTTGCAATTTGCTTCATATTGGCCTAATTCTACCCCGCTTAACTTAGTGTGAGCAGTTAGGTCAATACTGAGTACTCTTGAAAATCTTGCCCTAAAAATATGATAGAGGTAGATGGCAAACATTGTTCATACTTGGAGGCAACAGGGAAAGTGGTGCCCACAATGAGAGGGGGAAAAAGGAGAGGGAAGGTATGACCTTGTCTAAGATTTATAGTTCACTGATGTAATAATATGTTTTTCCAGATTTAAAAAAAAAAACTACAGCAAAATACTGTATTGTTCTTCAAAACATGCCATGTCATTGTAATAATCTAACTGAATCCTATATATATTTGCTGTGCAATATTTCTGGAGCTTTGAACAAATTTTTTTTTTAGGCACTAGCCATAACAATTCTCCATTGAAGTATGCATTTAAATTGAACTCCAACCCCTATCTCATCTGTGGGCCAAAAAGTCCTTAATCACACAGGAACCATAATGGTACTGTTGTGATGAGGTGACAGGGAGACTCAGTACCTCTGTGAACAGTGGAGCTGTAGCTTAAGAACCACCAGAAGTATGACCAATGGCTCCATAAAGGCATAATCTACCTAGCAAAAAGGAGTTAACTGACTCTATACATTATCCCTATTTTTACCTTCATCCCCCAACTCTTGTAAATCTAATGGGAGAGGACTATGTCAGGTGCTCCTCTCCCAGGTTTCAAAGAGGGAGGGAGGAAACAAAAATTGCAAAAAGGAAGAGAATTAGATAAAGAAAACAAGGAGTGAGGAAGAGGGAGTGATGAGAAGCCACTTAAAGGAAAATGGGAACAACAAAGAAAATTACCCTAGGCCAGAGGGAGAGCTTTGTGTCAATCACAAAGAAGTGCCACCTCCAAATGAATCAATTCAAGGCACCAGCATGCAGCCAGAGTAGCAGGGAAAGAACAGAGGATTGACCTTGGGAAACTAAAACTAAACTGGCCTATTTATTGCACCAAAACAAAGGCTGAGAGTGGATAAGATTGCTCTGTACACTGGACAGTAAACACCCTAAATGGTGAAGTTATTTAAGCTAATAGACAATGTCAACCCAAGCACAAATAGTTATAGATTGGCTATAAATTACTACAAGCTGGAAATTAGAAGGAGTTTTCTAACCTCCTGAGGTTCTTGAACAGCCTTCCAAGAGAGTGATTAGGGGCAAAAACCCTAAATTAGATAACTTTATTAGAGGGTTTATACAATAAAGTGCCTGCTTTAGAAGAGGAATAGATTAAAGACCTTAGAGTCACATTCATTCTATTTGTTCCTGTATATGAAAAGAAAACTACCTGTAATTTTACTAGGTGAAACAAGAACTTACAAAGACTATGAATTCCAGTGCTTTAGGTTATAAACTGAGTCTCAGCAGGAGCTAAGAAGTCTATTTTCTTGTATCTGGCTGGATTAAAGTAGTATAGCATACAGAATATTGAAGGATTTAGAGAACTGAACCAGCAGGAAAATTAGCATGTTCTGCTAATCCAGTAGCTATGCTTTTCATGGACATTTTTCACAGCCAGCTAATTCAGTAGGATTCCTTCTGTTGACTTCAGTGGACTTTGAGGCCAGTCCTATAGACACATCCCTGTTTATTAGGGTTGCAGCTTTATAGCACTATAGACATATGTTTAGCTTTCTGTCAATGATTCAATGTTGCTAAAAATGGGCTGAGATTCATTTGCAACTGAACTCTGTTTTAAGAGTCAACCTGTAAGTGTGTACTACAATAGTGCAAATGATTGAGTGGAGAGCAGTGATATAGCTGATAAAATAATTAGATCGGTTATTTTATATATGGCTGGTAATGTGATTATTTTATCTATGAACATCTAAAGATATACAGGTTGCATCTACACATGCATTTGATCCAAGATCTGTTTACTTGCAAGTAAATTACTTGCAAGTAGCAGCAAAATAGTGCCACTTCCTGCGGCCCTGCAATGAGCACCTTCAAGTCAGCTGGTCTTGACAATCTACACCCCAGGGTACTCAAGGTGCTGGCAAGCATCATAGCACGGATCTTTGAAAACTCCTGGCACTCTGGTGTAGTGCCCGAAGACTGGAAGAAGGTCAATGTGGTGCCGATCTTCAAGAAAGGGAGGAAAGTGGATCTGGCTAACTATAGGCCCATCAACCTGACTTCTATCCTGGGGAAGATCTTAGAAAAGTTTATTAAAGAGGCCATCCTTAATGGA
>NW_017728949.1:12042184-12064569 GCF_001723895.1 Crocodylus porosus | reverse complement strand
ACACCAACAAGTTTATCGGGGTGACCACCAGTATCTGGGGGAACGTTTGTTCACCAGAGCGCCCCAAGGGATGACGAGGTTGAACGGTCATAAACTACTACAAGACCATTTCAGGCTGGACATAAGGAAGAATTTCTTCACTGTCTGAGCCCCCAAGGTCTGGAACAGCCTGCCATCAGAAGTGGTTCAAGCACCTACATTGAACACCTGCAAGAGCAAACTGGATGCTTATCTTGCTGGGATCATATGACCCCAGCTGACTTCCTGCCCCTTGGGCGGGGGGCTGGACTAGATGATCTTCTGAGGTCCCTTCCAGCCCTAATGTCTATGAAATCTATGACACCACTACAGGGAGCTCAAGGCTCTGGCTGAAGCTGCCAGCAGCTGACAACCATCTTGAAAAGGCAGCCTCACTCTCTTCTCCCTGGCAAGTCACTTCCCTGGCCAGAAGCAGCGTGCACAGCAAAGGAGTAGTATGTGGAAGCTCTATCCTTGCCCTCTGTGCCTCCTCACACCATGGCTGCTCCAGCTCCTGACTGTGGCAGCAACAACCAACACCCTGGGCTCCTGCTAGCCTATGCACTGGCCCTGCTGGCCTGGTCTGCCCACTGTCAGTTGGACCATGGCAGTCTAGGTCCTCCTGGCTCACCCACACACAGTGACTGCCTGCCCGGCTGCAGCATGCCCTCTCAGGTCTGCTGCGCTGCACCGCTGCTGTGTGGACCTCATCCAGCTGACTGAACCCCTGCAGGGACACTGGGCTGCTGGACACCACTGGTGGGGCTACCCTTGCCCTCCTGGGCCTCCAGCCCCACCTCCTCTGGGCCAACCAGGACTCAGAGCTGCATGTTGTTCAGACCTGGGATGATAAGCAGTGGCTGGAGGTGTTTCAGATGACCCGGACCACCTTCCAGGACTTCCTAGGGCAGCTCTGGCCACACCTGAAGTGGCAGGACATCAATATGCAGTCACCCCTTCCCATGGACATCTGGGTGGCACTTGCCCTGCTCAAGCTCACTACACCTGCCAGCCTACAGTATGTTGGCCACCTGTTTGGCATGGGAAAGGCCACTGTTGGAGAGGCCATCTTGGAGGTGTGTGGTGCCCTCCAGGACATGCTGGGGGACACCGTGCTACGTATGCATGACCCCCCCGGTGGTGGTAGAGGGGTTCTGTGCCCGGGGATTCCCACAGTGTATTGGGACCCTGGACAGGACTCACATCCCTGTCATCTACCCACCCTACAGAGACTGCTCCTATTACTGCCAAAGGGGCTTTCACTCCATGGTGCTCCAGGCCATCGCGGACCACTGTGGGACACACAAGAGCTGGCTGGGTGGGCAGTGTCCATGATGCCCACATCTTGAGGAACTCTGGCCTGTTGGGCCTGGGGGAGAGTGGGCGCTTCGTGCCAGGGGTGTGAAACCTGCTGCTGGGTGCTGTGGTGGTCCTGCCCCTCCTCACTGGGGACCATGCCTACTCATGCCTGCCTTGGCTCATGCAGCCCTACACCAGCCACCTGGATCCCCCCTTTTAAGGGCCTGAGGCTGAGTCAGAAAAGGCTCCCGGCACCGAAGCCCTGGGGCTAGCTGCAGCTGGCACCCTAGTGGCAGGGCTGACTAGGAGCAAATCTGATCCTGGTTGGCATCTACACATGTGTTTATTGCACAGTAACTACTTGCAAGGAAATTTGCTACTTGCATTTGCCTTATCCCCCAGCAAATTTATTTGCAAATAGCATCATTTACTGTGCAGTAAGCATGCAACATGTCCAGACATGAGTGCTTACTACACAGTAAACTATGTTATCCACTATGATAAAAAGATATGATATATATGTTTTTGTTAAAAAATCTTATAGCTTTTGGGGGATGTTGGGCATAGAAATTCCAGGCACAAGTAGAAAAAGTTAACATGAGTATAATAGCAGGGGGGAAAAAGATGATTTATAATATCTTAAAAATAGATGCCAGGAAACCACAGTCTAAGGGAAATAAAAAGGAAAAATAGATTAAAAGAGGTATAGCTAACATTATTTTGAATTGCTAAAGATATTGTTTTCAGTTTGGAATAACAATTTTATCATACACATTAAAATGTATGCTTTGCTTCATTAATCACACTCATTTTGCTTCCAGAAGTACAGATATGATTCACACCTTATTTTAACAAGACCAGTGTGAAAAGGTTGGGGTTTTTTTTCTTTTTCTTTTTTACTTGAGAGTTCAGTCTGATTATTGAGAGAATCACTTCTACTTTGAAATGCTTAAATGCTTTGTTTCTGAATGTGCAAGCTGTAATTGCCAGCAGCATCTCTTGCCTATCTGAAGTTTTCCTTTCTATTTTCCCTCTCCTGAAACAGAGATGGAAGATCAGTGATTTTATTTCTAAACAGGCTACACAGAATGAGAGATACATTTGCAGGTTTTTTAATGGAAGACAGAAAAGCCATCATGAACATGAGTTTAAAAGAAAGAAGAATGAAGAAAGGGAAAGGGGGAGCAGTAGATATACTTACTGTAGCTATCTGGACTTGAGTTAAACACAGATACTAAAGGAGAGATTAACCAGCGGTGAAAGAAAATCACTCTGGTGAAATTCAATGCCATCCAGACATTTTTGGTTTGAAACAGGTTGGTTTCTATTTTATTGCAATGTCAAGGAAAAGCAAAACTTGGAAAAGGCAGTGTTCAAAGATCTCCTGGTTTAAATTTTACCCTCAAATACTCACAAGAAACCCACTACTAAGGAGGCTGCTTGCACATTTACAAACAATTTGGCTTTATGCAGTAACCAGGAATAGATTTCAGGGGAGAGTTACTGGGTACATCTACAAGAAACACTACATCATCTTAGCGACAAGCTATGGCAACATTGCTCATTGCTACGGTGGCATAGCATCGGTGGGCACAAGCCATGATGCAGCTGATGCTGCACAGTAGCAATGAGCTACTGTGCAGTAGGATCAGAAATGACCCATGCAGTTCCAAGACTGTGCAGTATTGGTGGTTATTGTGCAGTCATTTAGTACTTTAGTAGCGAAAGCAAGTACTAAATGGCTATGCAGTAACAACTGTGCACTCAGGGGCTCATGTAGACGTGCCCACTGATAATGAACAAGTCAAGAAAGGAAAAGTTACATTTCAAGCTTACGTTCTTGGTGTGCTGCTCAGAAAAGGAGGATACTGTATCCATAAAAATGGATTTGTGACTTAAGAAGAGGTGTATTTTCAAAAAGTTTTCCTTCAAGTATTTTCTTTCAAACAATATTTTAATTGATTTAACCAGTATTCTTTTACCAAAAGAAGCTAATTGATAGATATTAACCATTAAAAGTATTCTTTTATTATGAACCCATAATAATGAGTTAAAAATGGCTTCTAATAGTGCAGACCCTGAGTATGTCATTGGAGTCATTAAATACATGATAATCCTTGTACAAAATGAAGACAGAAAACAAATTAAAAGCAATGAAGAAAAGATCATATTCTCAGCTAATATAAACTGATGTGCTGCTGGCCAGGCTCCCTGCTGCAGGAGTGCCAGAGCTATAGCTCCTGGAGGTCCCCAGAACACCAGGTAAGACTGCTGGCATCAGCACAGTTGCTGTCCTCAGCCTTCCCTAACTCAGCCAGGGTAACATGCTGCATGGCACAGGCATGGTGTGCTACTTGTCTCTGGGGAAACACATGTTCCTGCTCATAGACGTATGCCCAAAGAGCAGGGTCAACTCTAGGGGGTGTGCAAATTAGCCTGTGCAAGGCCCCCTTAACACCATGTGGGGTCTGTGGGACCACCCCCAAAGGCAGGACATGGGCTGAGGTCTCCCCTGTGCCCGGGGGGGTGGTCTCCACGCTTCTTCTGTGACATGGAGCAGAGACACCAGCTCCAGGAAGGCCCTGTGGGAGAGGCCATGGGCACTCTACCCAGGTCCACAGGGTCCCCCAAAGCCCTGGGTGGTTGCCCTGATTTGCCAAAGAGTTTGGGAAAACAAGTGGAAAGGGAAGGCCTGGACTCCTTAGATAACTTTCCTGCTGTCCTATTAGCCCGTCGAAATAGCTGCTGAAGAATGCTCAAAGATTTTTCAGAAATAATATTTTTGTATAAATTCATCACTTTCCTCAGCATATTTTGCTTCTTCTAAATCACATAAGGAGTGATGGAATGCCTTCAGCCTGCGTGGAGTTATTCTGAATTATGACAAGTGGTGGTTTGATCCCTTGTGTGTGCAAAAAAATGAATGTTTGTAGATATATTAGTTTACATGCTCTGTAGTATATGGCATTTCCACACTGAAGAGTATTTCTGTTTCCTACAGTGACTGTCTTCAGCTGTATAACTTTTTAATCCTCAAAAACTAGGCATGAAATACTATTTTAAATGTTATATGAACTCCCTAGTTTATTGGAGATATCCAGTGCATTTAAAATAACAAATTAACCATTGTTTCTAATGACTCTATGTTTTGGTAAGTAAATTCCTGATAACATTTAATTCATTTTATTTTATGGAATTTCTTTTCTTCCTACTGGTAATTTGTACATGTCTGCTCTACTAAATCTTTTAGGTATTACATGTTCATTTTGATCTTAATTTAAGTTGTTGCTTATATAAACAGGCCAGCACTGGAAATTTCACAAATGTGAACAGTTGATTCACATATTTTCATCCTCTTTGCTACATGGGTATGTGTACACATAAAGCATTTTCCTAATTAAAAGCAGAGTGTTACATCAGTATAAAATGCTGACAACATTCTTATAATGTATCACTAGTTCGAAATAAAGCCTTTTATTTTTTTTCAATTTAAGCTCAAGTAGCAAATTTGACTAATTAAACTTAAAAAACCCTACCAACAACAAAACTAAACCCTCTAAGCATGCATGTAAATACTGCAAACATTCAATTATCAAAATCCTGTAATTTAATAAAATAAAGTATGCAAATAAAATATATATATATATAACTTGAGTCCAATAAACTCCAAGGCCAGATCAATCTATAGTCAGAAGAATGGTGAGTAATGGAATTATTAATAACAACACGTTACAATGCCTGATAATATATTATTGTGGTGTAGATGACTCACCTCTGCTTCTGCATATACAAAAATATAATGGTACTGATTACTCTTATCTATGCACATTACAGAGTCTGCAACAGGCTCAGCTCAACATCTTTTATCAATTTTTCATCTGCTCTGTGATAATTTTTGTCTCTCTTTGGTGAACCTGTCAGCCCAAGGTAAAGCTTGCTGTTTCCATTAGAAATTGCACTTATGTGCCCATTTGATGTGTTATACAATATACCAAGATGAAAGAGAGAAGCCCAACATGTGTCTGGAGGTCCTTGATCTCTCTTTTTTACAGGCTGGCATGTGTTCTTTAAATTTCTCTAGAACCATATTTAAAGTTCTTAAAGGTGGTAAGTAAACCCCACTCTCTGAGCAGTAAGGGGAAACTCTCAAATTCATACGTGACATGAATGACATCTAGTCAACATACTGCTCTAATATCTTGCTAAATATGGGTAAACAAAAATGATCAGAAACCACTCTATACCCATAACAGAACTGAAGTTTGGCACACAAAACCAGTCTATACTTAGAACAGCAGTTCAGCACACATAGACTGGCTTAAAAATGGTGGAACCCAGTCTAAGATTTGCCCCCTAAAGGGTGAATGTGTCTGTTTGCTACCGGTCTAAAATATGCCACTTAGAGAGAACTGCATAACTTAGATCAATTCCTTCTCAGGGTTTTTTGAATAGACGTACCTAGCCTTGAATACTAAATTAATACATTTTGGTGAATTAAGACAGAAACTGATGTTTGCTTTCTATGCATATTTAAGCCACTGAGATGCTATGATCAAAATGTTTGTGAAATGTGATTTCAAAGTTACACAACTGAGAATTCTTTGAAACTAACGTTTGAAATTTACAGGCACGAGTATATTTTTCAGAAGCACTTTTGTGTGTGTATCCAGTAAGGGATGTGACTCATCCAATGGGTCATGACTGAGCAAGACATACTAATTTCAGAGTATTCACTGTCAATCCACAGTGTAAAATACATAGTCAAATACACTATTTTTACAGTGTAGAAGAATGAATTGGAAGAAACTGTGGTGGGTTATTGACATATTGTCAGCAGAGAAGGAGACTAATTTTGTTAAAGCTTTAATTATCAATTGTTCCTACAACTGTTCTCTCATTGGGTTAGATTGTGAAAGTTCTTACTCACCTGTAGGGGAGTAAAAATCCCCAAATTGTGCTTCAAGCTCTGTTAGTGAGATGAAGAGTACTCGCCACCTTTTGCTGTAAGCTAACATGTGAAGGAAAAAGGCATGTGGGAGCAGCCCTACCTCCATTTTTCCTGCTTGTCTGGCTGGGTAAAGAGCCCAGAGCATTAGAAGAGTGAACCACTTCATGCAAAGGGTGAAGCAATATACTCCTTCCCCTAAGCAACAAAGGAATAGTGACTCTGAGCTACAATTCATTCTGCAAGCTGATCCTGAAGTAGTAGAAGTATGCACAGCCCTTTACAGTCTGACTTTACGGTCCAGTCTGGCTCAGTATGAACTAATGGGTAATCTATATAGAACCACAGAAGAAATAAGATTAATCCTTTCACTCATATTTTCATATAATGTTTCAACAGCAAAAACAATTGGGAGATGACAGCTGAAAGATGCACAGAAATATAGATACGTGTCATATGAACTGATAAGGGTGACTTATCTAAAATACTGCTTGTTAATGACAAATGGTACCCCTAACCAAAATGTAATTACAAAGGTTTGTTGATATTCTTAGTCTAATTCCCTTCTTAAGAACTGTAGAATTTTACTTGAGATGAAATTTGCTATGGGAAGCTGAAGACTCCTCAGAGAGTAAGAGGTCAGTTAACCCAACAGGTATGCTTTTCTAATGTGTACATCTATGGGGCTGAGGAAGTGAAGTGACTACTACAACAGCCATGAAAAAGATGATAAAAATCCTCATGGAAAGCAGAGCCAGGGTGTGTTAGACATCTGACATATCCTAACTTCTTTCTTTTAGGGATGCCTCAATACTACAAGGAAGGCAATTTTACTTCTATGTTCTTTCTGCCATCTGCCGGAGGAGGAGGAGGAGGATTTTTAAAGATATCTATCTTATCAGAGTATTCATAACCTTTTCCACAGTTTTTTCAGAGGTTGTCCAATTTATGGTGCTCTCCTAAGCATTTGAATATGAAATAATGGGCAGCGTTCCACATATTTAGGAAAATGCCTAATTGTAATTTGCACATAATCTTATAATGAATTATGTGGTGGCCTATGGGAAATGAGTTGATATCAGTCCAGTATGTAACAAATAGGTCTCCACATATCAGAACAATCACTTAAAAAGTAAAAATCCATACTCACAGTTTAAGACATAACAGGAAAGTCAAGGTGAATGAACAGAAAACAAACATGGGCTCACCTCTGCCTAGGAGCTCTCTTTAGATTAGGGTTAAGATACAGTATCACAACAATATGGGGCAGTGCTTTCACTGATGATGTTCATGCTCTACCTATTCTATCAATCAGTGGAGGGCTAAATTGGCTGTTTTTACACCAGTTGAGAATCAGGCAAATGTAGTCAGATCAGGCAAACAGATTCCCCTTTCCCCTGCCTGGGGACCCATCAGCCCCAACTAATTCTGCCAATGATCCCCCTGGACCCAAAACCCTCCAATCCCACTTGCCACTGTTCCCACCCTGATTTACATTCCCTGTGCAGCTCCCAGACCAGTGAACATGTGCACAAGTGGGGACGCAATCTATAATCAAATGGCCTAAAGTAAGCAGCATGATCATAGTTGAGTTTTGGGAATATCTGCACATGCCCAAAGTTGCATAACTAAATCTCCTCTACTGCCCAGGTGAATACAATTATTCAGTATCTAACAATGGAAGTTTTTACCAAATCTCCAGTTGGTTAATAGTCTACCAATATCTACTCCTAGAACTGAAACTAGATATATGTATACTGATTCCTGTTTCAAGATTCCCTGCTCCAGTTGGCAAATACAGATCATGTTTCTCCTCCAGACAGCATGCTAAATAGGACTACATGTGTCATAAACAGGCAATTTGTAGTTGAATACCATCTATCACAAAAACTAATCTAAAAAAAGTATTCAGTCCATATTATTCATGCTTCCAGATGTATTATGTCACATTAGACCACAATTTCAGCCTATATTCTTGCTTGATATTGCTAAGAGACCAAGTTTCCTGCTGAAATCACCAAGAATTGATATATTTTATGACATGTTAATAATATGAAGACACTGCAATACTTCGTTTTGTTTTGATATTTCAGATGGCCTATCCATGGCCACCATTTAGGTATGACATAGTGCAGATAAAAAGTTGGTTCATTCAATCATATTTAGTATATCATCACTATCACCCCTGTAGTTGCTGAGTTTTTAATAAACACGTTTACGTGCCTTCTTTCATGCTGTCCTTTATGTTCTGGACAAACTCCCCCAGCAAATCATAGGCATGCCACTACATCGGGAAGACCTGCCTTTGCCCCAGTGTCTAGGAGAGAAGAGATAACATAACAGCTACATATTTTAAAATGACATACACAAATATGTACATTACTGAATTTTAAATATGTCATGTGTACATATAAGAAAGTATATGTATATATATATATGCTTTTTTGCCATATGCAGAAAAGTTAGAAAAATTGTTAAACTATTCTTGTAGAAGAGCAATAAAATAATACTTAGAATCCAGAGCGAGAATTTCCAGTGTCCACAAAATAAATGACTGTTAACTAAAAGATCACAAAACCCACTCTGTTGTAAGAGGCTTAAATCATAACTGAAACTGAAATGACCTGATCATATGGCTCCCAAGGCTTTTTAGTCTGTCAGAAGGGAACAAGCAATCCAATTAAAATGGTTGGTAACCTTTTTTAGGCTGCAGGCTGAAATGACCCAGTTCAGGTCAGAGATGGGTTGGAGCATGGGAACTAGGACCCAGCCACCACTGGTGCTTTTCCTAACGTGGCATAGGGAAAGGACCCACTGCCACATCTCTCCATGGTATTGACTGCTGCTGAAGCCCTGTCTGTGGGCTGAATCAAATGGCTTCATAAACCAGATTTGGTCCACGGGCCATAGCTTGCTGACCACTTTAAAATCTAAATAACTCAATATACAAAATATTATATACTAATACGCTAAGGAGTAGATGGTTTATCCCTGTGTTGTGGGTCAGTGGTTGAATCCTTGTCTGCTATGTGGATGACCTGGGCTTGATTCCTGGACCCTCACATAACTACACCAATTGAGGCTCCAAACATTTGAACTCAGTCTGGCATTCGGATTCTGCCCCAACAGTCTAAAGTGGAGACGGACGGCTGGGGCAGCCTCTTCTCCTCCATACTCCTACCTCTGTGTACACATTGATGATTTAGGTGACCTGTCATGCATACAATATGATTCAGAAGGATGGATGGTTGCCTACTAGATTGTTTAGAAAAATTTTAAGGTATTTGTACGTACTGTATACCCCTGCATTACATATAATTTGAAAGCTTATAGAATGTACACTTGCACAAAATTCAAAAATCATAAGAAGTCTGAAAAAAACATGAGAAATGAATAAAAAAGCATCTGTACAGAAAGCAGTATGAGAACCATCACCTATGAACTCTTCAGCAAGCATACATAGGGACAGCACGTGCCACCCAAAACCAGAGCCTGGCTTGCTGGAGCTATGTTTCGGTTGCCAGCCAGGCTCCAAATGGCAGGATTGCTGCACATGCAGCCCAAGGAGAACTGTGGCTGGCCGCAGCTTCCCTTACCCCACCCAGAGTAACTTGCCACTTGCCAGAGTGCGTGTGGCACAGGCATTCCCCAGAGACAAGTAGCAGTGGCACAAGGTGTCCCTCTGATAGTTGTACCTGGGGAAACAAACGTTCACACTTGTGTGGACATGGCCTCTGATGCTATAAATGATGACATCATTGCCATAATTATTAAAGAAAAAAGCATATACTTAAGTGTAGATACTGTAGATAAACAAACATGGTAATGAAGATATGCAATACCCGACCAAGTTTCGCATCAGTCTGTCAGTAAGCCGTTTGCCTTCCCACAGGCTAACGCTGAAGGTGGGGATGATTGTGATCCTGTTGCTAAATATGGATCCAAAAATCAGCTTAACCAACAGCACAAGACTTACTATAAAATGGCTACCACATTATAGATGTGGTAACAGGAGAGATAACTGGAAAACAGATTCTTTTGCCAAAAGTCATATTATGCCCATGAGATACAGTGTTCCCTTTTAAAATAGCCAGGAAGCAATTTCCTATCAGCGTGCTTTTGCAATGACCATCAATAGAAGCCAACATCAAACACCTGATATAATAGATGTTTACCTACCGCAACCTGTGTTTGCACATAGCCAGCTATATTTTGCAATGTCAAGAGTGAAATTATTTGACAACCTGAAAATGCAAATTATGCAAATAATCAAGAAATATTACCAAACAAAGAAGGCATTTACATGAAAAACATGGTATTACTGAAAAGCCTCCAGGGAAGTTCATAATTTTAATACACCCCCCTCAAGATCACATGCTTATAAGTTGATGCACAAGCAGCAACCAGCAGGCTGGAGGGATGGCTGCACTCCCTAACTCCGAGCCTCTCCTTACCCACCACTGGGACAGACAGGCCATGCCTTGTGAGCAGCAGCTGGGAACTTTTAAGTCTCCAAAGCAGGTAAATACCCCACTACTGTTCTCAGCATCTCCTCTCTTTCCCTCTAAGCTTAATGGCACCTTCCCTTCCCTCCCATTTCCCTCCATGCCCTCTCTACTTACAGCTCTAGGTGCAGGAAGGCATTGGGAAGACCTGCCCACAGCCACTGTTCCATCCTGGACACTTATGCCTTTCTCCAACCAGTGCTGCAGGTAGGATCCATGAGGAATTGTAGTTGACTGGGGACAGCAGTGCTTGCTCCTGGGCTGGCACAGAACTCTCCAAGGGAGGGGGATGGAGCAGGGAGGATGGGGCAGAGAGGGGAAACCCACCCACCACTGCTGCTGTCCCTGGCTGAGCCAGGTTCCCTTTACAGCCTGGTTGGAAGCAAGGCAAGAGCAGTTCTGGAGGCGCTCTGTGCTTCTGGATCAGCAAGGGACAGCAGAAGCAGGTGGGGGAAAGGTGCTTGTTTAAATGATGTATCTGAATGCTGTTTGAAGCTCAACAAGTGATTTCAAAGGGTAACTGGACTATAGTTTTATATATCCTGTTATATTTTTAATCCTGATTTTGTACTAGGATTCTCTGGAAATATTTTGAGGCAAAAGACTATAGATCTGTTGATTAGTTTTATGATAAAGTTGAAAAGAATCAGAAAGCTGCTACAGACTAGGCCAATTTTTTAGACAGAACTGGTATTTTCCACTTTACAGAAGATTTCAAGATTTTTGACATGGACAGAATTTGACTGAAGATCAAGAGGAAAATGACCAAATAGCCAAATGCTAAAAGAAAAACTAGCACAGCAGAAGGAAGAAGAGAAGTTGCAAGAACAAATGAAACATGCTTGAGTTGATTAATGGTTTGATGGATTTGATCATGTTACAACCTAAAGCATCTTTTATCTTTAAGCCTTCAGAGAGCTTGTGGTTGGTGATGTAATTTAGTGTAGAGTTATTCAGCAAAGAATCTTATGTATATAGAAAATGTGCAAACAAAATAAACATTTCTAGTGAAAATTCACTGAGTACACACTTGTATATAAACTACATTCATAGATGTTACAGCAATAGCACCCCTATTATCACCTAGTCTGCCTCTTAGCTATGATATAAAATATTTCCAAGTAATTCCTGCAGGCAGACCAGAATTTAGTAGGTTTACACATGCTGAATCAGATTTTGTGTGTATACGATATATACACGTATTTTATTGTAATTCTCTCTGTCCTATATCTTATGTATGTCACTTGTGCCACTTACATTTAGTTTGGAAGTTCTCAGGAGAGGAGACCATATGTTTACAGCTGTGCACTCAACTACTTCCATTTTACTACTACTACTACTACTACTACTACTACTAGTGGCAGCAGCAGTATTTCAAGGCTCCAATCAGAACTGGAGTTCTCTGTACAAGACATTGAATGCACTCCTCTTCTCAGAGCTTCCAGACTAAACATAAGTGGCACTACACAGTAGTAGTTATAGTTGTAGTAGTAGTAGTCACTTGTGCCACTAGTAGTCGTAGTAAAGAAGTGATCTTTTACTTCATTCTAGCTCCTTTGCCCCCCTCCATTTGCAAAAAATATAATCAACATACTGAACAGATCCTAGTAGCTGGCAATTCTCCAAGTATAGGGAGTCCCCTGACTGGTGTACTACTGGCATAGTTAGCCTACCATAAAGTACTGGAAGTGGGCACAGCTGCTGTTTTATTACACTCTGTATTTTCCCAAAGGGCTGAAAAGTCACTTGGGGTTGTCGCCAGCTGATGTACCAACCTCTATACTGCTTTAAACTCTGCTTGTTCTGAGGCTAGCATATAGGCAATATGAAACTGGCTTCGTGGTTTTCCCGTCTGGGTGCTTCTGAGAGTCTGACTCAGTATGGAGTCCAGTTAATGGTATTTATTATGTGTAATTTTTTTTCTCAGTTATTAAGCAATGGGTCAGAGAAGAAAAATAACTTTCCTGAAGTTCAGTGACTCATTTCTCTATAAATAAAACTCATCTCTAAAAGATCTTTATACATCTTACATTAGAATGCTTAGGTCTGTATAAAACCAAAAGGAATTGCTAATGTTCTGTCATCAGGGCAACACCTTCTATTTCCCATTAAGCTAAACCATGGGATATAAGATGTGTATATATGCAAAACAAGAGACTGAAAGAGAGGGTATGTTTAAAGGTAATGCCCCTTTCTCTTTGTGCCACTACCGTGACTTTCAATTTTATTTGCCTTTTAACAGCCTTGCAAGTAATGCTATCCAAATAATTCAGTGCATGTCCAGTGGCAATGACTGAAAGATTCAATATATTGTATTCACTGAAATTCTGCAGACTCTGTGAAATGCCTGCTGTGCATAGCATAACATTGAGCTCCTCTGATTTTATTGTTAGATTTCACAGATTCTTTTAGTTCCTTCCTTTAGAGAATTGCAATTTTCAAAAGTTGTCACATGTTTCAATGAATAAGCTAGTCAGAATACATCTTTTGCTGGTTTAATTAAGCTGAATGTTTCATCCACATTGCATTTTCTTAAAAAGTACATTAAACTATGAATGAAAGATATGCATCATCACTCATCATACTGTTTATCTACACTAATTTTTATACTTGAACTGATTAAATATTCATACCATCCTTCTCCCTTTCAAAGTTTCCTAACTTCTAGTTACTTATTCTCAGAATTTTCTTTCTATTTGTACTGTACATGTTGAAGTTCATCAGAGCCAGTATCCTTGGGGAACTTGGCCTAAAAATCCAAATTAAATAGTTTTTTTTCCTACACCAGTAGTGAAGAGTTGTCCATATGCTTATGCTAAGCCTGAAGGATCTTCGATTACCCCTTAGTTTGTAGTTATGCAGCTGTAATGCAGTTTTGTTAAATTCCAGAGCTGTTAATAGCTCAGCACTCGGAGACCTTGAAGAATAACCATCAAGGTTATTTAGTAATGCAATGAAATAAAATCAAACAGACTTCACCATGTATGCAAAGGTAGTCTGTAAATGCATTGCTGATTTTAAGACATATGTATAGTGCTCAAAAAGTAAGTGATTTAACTGCTACACGCAAGCACACAATCATCATAAGGCAAATTTATTGAAAACTTTGCAAGCTGCAATAAGTAGGTAAAGACATAAATAGCTGGCAATTAGGAATTCATTGAAGAGGGTAGTTAGAGGAATTATGCTGATTCAGAAAGATGAAATGCAAATAGATCATCCTTGTGTGCACAGGGCCACTGCACCTGTGCCCCTGATAAATCACTAAATCAGCAAGCACTATTCAACAGTCAGACCACGAGGATACACATCACAATGCAGCAATTAGATGCTTGAAGCCTGATTTTCAGCAATACTAAACTCTCCTTTGAGTTAACAGGAATAGTACATGAGCTCAGCATTTCTGACAACTGGGTCCATAGCAAGTTCCTCCAGAAACTCTTCCATGAGCAAAGCAAACAGACTTTTCCAATGACTAATAGTAGATTGAAGGTTATGTAGCTTATCTTGCTGGGATCCTATGACCTCAGCTGACTTCCTGGCTCTGCGGCAGAGGGCTGGACTCGATTATCTTCCGAGGTTCCTTCCAGCCCTAATGTTTATGAAATCTATGAAATTTATTTTCAGGATCTCAAGAATTTTGTCTGCAAGCATTCTGTTTTCCAATCATATTGGAATGTTACAGTGGTTATTTTAGAAAATTGCTAGTACTTTAAGAAGTGGCCAACTGAAGCTGCATACAGGTGTTATGTTTTTACCAAGAGAATCACCACTTTCCCAGTAGAAACTTAAAAATGTACAAGCATTGATTCAATTTGTGTAGGTTGACACCTGGGAGATCTCCCCTGTGAGAGAAACTTTTTTCACAAGAATGAATGGCTATACACTCCCTGCTGGTCTGATGAAAGTGTGGGGAGCAGCGGCTGTTCCATTCCTTCCAGTCCTGGGGCAGAAGAATATCGTGGCAATACTCCTGGTGCTTCCCTAGACTAGAGACTGCAGGACTGGAGGTTGGAGGTGCTGCAGTCTCCTCCAGATTTGGTCCAGGAGGGACATGAAACAGCCACTGAAGCTGCTCACCTGCTTCTCAGAGGTGTTCAGTCTGGGATGTAGGCAGAAGGGCTTCCCCATTATTCCAGTCTTCTCTCAGACCAGTCCAGGAGGGGACTGGAGCAGCCCCTGGTTTGATCAACAGGCTGGGGGTTTGCCCCACTGCTTCAATCTTCCAGGACTGGGAAAAATACAGCACCTACTACTTCCCATACCTTCCCCAGATGGGCATCACCCCAATCGGGGGGATGAATGAGTGCAGGAGAAACCAGGCAGCTGCAGGCTGGATGCCTGTACTGCTCCCTCTCTCAGAAAGAGTCTAGCAGTGGAAAGCTCTCAGAAATTCCCACTATTAAACACACATCTCTTTGACTGAGTATAATTTATACCCTGTTGAAGCACTACGTCAATTTCTGGAGATATGGTAATGATCAAGTGAGCTTATTCACGGTGGGCGGGTATTCAAATCCCCCTCAGCCTGTGAGGAAGCAAATATTTCTAAGTATTTGTGTAGTTCTTCGCTAAAATACTCAGAAGAGCCCAATACATTCTTGGCCTAGGGCTCCTGTGGGTCATCTAAGATTTTGCAAAGCGGCTATAAAACGGATGTAATCTCTCCCAGTGGAAAATACAGCTAAGAAAAAACATATAAATGAGACAACTCTGTTGTCTCCTTGCTGCCCACAAGAGCCCTGGGCTCAAGGGCGGTCTGAGCCAGCAAGGGGCTTGTCTATATGAAGGCATGGAAGGTTGATGGGGGACATGAGAAGTAGTAAACTATACCTATGAAATAATAATCCACAGGTTCATGAAACATGAGTATGAATTGGGGAAGTATTACCTTTAACTAGGCACCTCAGGGCCACCAGGCCACTCTCTCTTCTGTTCATGCATCAATGTTTGTCCCAACACAGGGATGAATCAGCCCAAAAATGGCTGTTAATTTTTGCAAATGAAAACTTTTTATTTCCCAATTGAGTACGTCCTACAGGACAAATGCTAAGTCAAGTGCTTCCCTCCTAGGATGAAGTTTACATCTTTTAGGGCATGCCACTATTTAGCTTGTTATAAAACTTCTAATATACCCTTCCGTCTAAATTGATTCATGCAGGTCTTTTATTTCAGACTGAGTGAGGTGTGGCATTCAACTGAGGCAGTTTCTGGGAAAAAAGGTAAATGCTAATTATTGTTCTGACTCAGCCTCTGGATATAAGCTGTAATACTAGCCAGGTAGAGGAATATTTATTCAACAAGCCCTTTGAACTAATCCATGTTCAATGACTATGGCTCCTTTAAAAATGAGACAGTACTTGTGCTGTAAGTAGATGGTTAAGACCTATCCCTGCCACCAATCATTACAACAGCATTCTTTCCCCTTGGGAAGTGTTGTCAGTCCAGGAAAGAGAACAATTAACAGTAACAAGAGGATATGCAGGGTAGTATGGGATGAGAAGCGAGACTGAAATTAGTGTTGAAGGGCTCAGTAGGAGAAGAGAATTTTCTGAGAGAGGATGAGGACATCAAGGTGAGAGACTGGAAGAAAAGAAAAAGCATAAAAGAAAAACTTGAAGAAAGACACAAAAATATGAGGGTAAGAAAAAAAGGAGAATGCCTAGAAGAAAAATAAATGGAGAAGGGCTCAAAAAGAATAAGAGAATAAAATATAAAGGATAGGGATTATGCTGAAGTTGAGGAACAAGGATGACTAGTTGGCAAAGAGAAGACATTTGTCAAAAGAAACAAATATAAAAGGGTTGGAAAGGAGAAAAGCAGCAGACAGGGAAGAAGAAAATATGTGGAGTTACTGGCCAGAGGAGACAGGGACAGAAAATAAAGGCAAGGGCAAAAACAGAGAAGGATCTAGTGCTGACTGGATAGAGGGAAGGTAGGAAATGAGCTACAGAAAAGTAGCTGGAATTAGAGGAAACATCAGAAGAAATAAAGTCTGAGAGATGGGGACTGAGGCCTAGGAGGAAAGAAAGACAAAACAAAGGGTGAGACATTTAACTGGTATAAACTGACAGCTTCACAGAGTTCAATGTAGCTATGCTAATTTGTACCAGCTGAAGCTCCAACCCAAATTATTTTAGTCATACACCAATCCTTTTTGTTTTCTCACATAAACGCTTTCAGTCTTCTGCCTACATATACTTGAGCCTCATAATTCAGGATTCTGCCATAGTTTGACAGATGATCGATGTACCCAAACTATTAAAGCTGCTAGCAGTCTTTCTTAACTGGGAACAGCAATTAAGAAATGTGTTATGAAATAAATGGCATCATAACTTGGCTACTATCTGAAGAAACTCATTTTATTTAATAGGTATTGTTGAAAGAGGAAAAATGCTAAATTAATTTTTTAAAGAATATTTTCTTTGAAAAGGGCATGAAGGAAAGATGATAAAAATCCAAAAGAAGAGTTATTATGGTATTCACCAGGTTCAATAAATACAGGCATATGATGAATGAACGAACAAAAAGCTTTAATTTGTGGAGCAGTACACAACATCTGCAGATCCTTCCTCTGTCTCTAACTAGTTACTCCCTGAGAGACCATTTCCCAATTCCCATATCTTCTAAAATAGGGAGAGTTCCTAAATTATAAATTTTATAATTATGAAGACAATGTAGTATTGTGTTGTGGTAACAGTAGTAGTTTGAAAGTCAGAGCCATTTACACAAAGTGCCATGAGTTAGCGTCCCTTCCCAACCTTTGCAGCCCTGGGCTGTGCTGTCTGCTCCAGAGAACAGGTTGGCCCTGCCCCTCTCATCCCTAGCCAGATCTCTGGGGGAGACTGAAGGCACAGCAGGGTCTGCCTGGCTTCCCTTGCTGTTCACTGCTTAAGCACGGATTCCCCACTCCCTCCTTCCTATCTCCTACAGCATGGACACCAGTCCCATAAACCCTAGGTATGTGGTATACTGTGTGTGCATCTCCAGTTTCACTGAGACAGGCAGACAGAACAGTGCCTTCTTTGGGCTTTTTGAAGCTATTAACAGGTTAACTCGCTGTTCCTTCCTTGAAAAATGCTGTTTAAGAAGAGCTTGGACTAATGAGAGAGGCTTTTGTTTTGTTGATGGTCTGATAAAAACTGTGTTATCATCCCCCTGCTGGTTTTATCAGCTCCCTGCTGGTTTGCAGCCCTGTCAGATTTGCAGACAGTCTGAAGAAGCAGGGAGAGGGAGACTGAAAAGCTCAGTATCATCAACAGATGCATGCACTGCACACCCCTACTTTGCTTCAGAGTGCTGGCCCAGGGCTGGGGTCTGGCTACACTCCTGCCCCTTGTGCAGTGAAGGGGGAAAAGCTTGGGATGGTGCAGGATAGGGTAGGGATTTACACCCCTCCCTAATCAGAGTGCCCTGCTGGCACCTAACCATGCACCCCCTCAGCTCAGCACTATAGATGGGAGGGGAGGGCTGCTCTAGAACCCACCAGGTTGTAGCCTGAACCACTGCAGGCATGTGCTTGCATTTCTTCAGTCCAGAGGGAATATCTGGCTGGTTACAAACAGGTTTAATGTAGGTTTTTTGAATGTCTGTCCTTAGGCCTATACTTCAGTCAGAGCAGTTACTGTAGTATAATACAGACATGCCTTGGACAGCTGTAAAGGTAGCAAAAGGGGTGGGAAGTCCTGTTGGCTAAAAGGGAAATCATGGTCCTCTAAAGAAAAGAGAAAGAGGCATACAAACAATGAAAGCTTGGGGCGTGCCCCAAGGAGGACTATACATCAATAGTCCGCACTTGTAGAGAACAGATTAGAAGGGCTAAGGCAGCAACTGAACTAAAATTAGCAATGGGGATCAAGGACAACAAGAAGTCCTTCTTTAGGCATGTAGGGAACAGGTGGAAAATAAATGGGAGTGTGGGGCCACAGCTCAACAACTCAGGACAGCTGGTTACTGACAGTCCAGAGAAAACTGAACTCCTGAAAGACTACTTTGCTTCGGTCTTTCACCAGGCCCAGGGGAAAAACATGCCAGATAGAGTATAAAAGCAGCAGGGTAGGGATGATTACATTCCTACTATTGCTGTAGAACTGGCGTGTGATCAATTAAAAAAATAAGACATACATAGGTCAGCAGACCTGAATGAACTTCATCTGAGGGTGCGGAAGGAGATGGCTGCAGTCATCATGGAACTCCTGCCGAGACTTTTCCAAAACTTGTGGTGTTCTGGAGAAGTCCTTGAGGACTAGAAGAGGGCCAGTGTTGTGCCCATCTTCAAGAAGGGGAGGAGGAAGGACACAGGTAACTATAGGCCAATTAGCCTAACTTCTATTCCAGGGAAAATCCTAGAAAAATTTGTCAAGGAGTCCGTATGTGATAAGCTTGCAGAAGGTATTCTGAATCCTTGCAGAAGGATTCTGAACCACAGCCAACATGGGTTCATCTTGTCTTACCAACAAGATCTTCAGGTAACTCACCACCTGGATAAGAGACAGGAGGTTGACACTGTATACCTCGACTTCCAGAAAGCTTTTGATCTGGAATCCCACAATGTTCTCATGAGAAAGTTGGAAGATTGTGGGCTTAACTGTGAGACAGTTAGATGGGTAGGAAGCTGGCTGTGGGTTAGGACCCAGAGAGTTCTACTGAATGGATCTGCATTGTCTTGGTGAGAAGTGGCCAATGGTGTCCCTCAGGGGTCAGTCCTTGGTCCAATACTTTTAAAAATCTTCATCAATTATTTGGATATGGGGGTAAAGAGCTCACTGGCCAAGTTCATGGATGACACCAAGTTATGGGGAAGAGTGGTCATGCTTGAAGACAGTCTGCAGATACAGGTGGACCTAAACTGGCTGGCAAGTTGGGCAGATTGGAACTTGATGAAATTTAACATCAATAAATGTAAAGTGCTCCACCTGGGGATGAACAATACCCTACATGCCTACAGGCTTGGCAATACCAATCTGACCAGAACTATGAATCTAAGAGACCTGTGGGTAATAATAGGTCACAGTATGAACATCAGCTGGCAGTGTGATGCAGTAGCCAGCAGGGCAAACAATACTCTGGCGTGCATCAATCAATGCATCTCCAGCAAAATCAAGGAAGTGATTCTTCTGCTCTACTCAGCATTGGTGAGACTACAGCTGGAGTACTGTGTCCAGTTCTGGGCGCTGCACTTCAACAAGGACATGGGAAAGCTTGAGAGAGTCCCGAGAAGGGCCACCTGTATGATCAGAGACTTGCACGGCAAGCCATATGGGGAAAGGCTGAGGGACCTGGGACTCTTCAGCATGAAAAAGAGAAGGCTGAGAGAGGACTTGGTAGCAACTTACCACTACATCAGGGGTGTGCATCAAGGGCTTGGCGAACAACTGTTCACCAGGATACTCTTGGGGAAAACCCCAAGGGTAATGGCCACAACCTCCTAGGAGACAATTTCAGGCTCAACATTAGGAAAAACTTCTTAACAGCTAGGGTGTCCAGACTGCAGAATAAGTTTCCTCTAGAGGTCGTGCAAATCACCTACCCTGGAAATCTTCAAGAGGAGACTGGACAGTTGTCTTTCCTGCTTGGTGCGGGGGGTGGGGGGGGTGGATCCAATGATCTTCTGAGGTCCCTTCCAGCCTCACCATCTCTGAACCTATGAAAATGAACTAGCTTTGGTTCTGGTAGCAGCCTAGGTTGAACAGAATATAGCTCAGTGTATTATGATTTATTTAGCTTCTTGGGCATGTTTTGTAGCACAGGCTCTCTGGTACAGCATTCCGACTACTACTAATATTTTATCAATCTAGTTTAGAGCTACTTTGGCTGTGTCTACATGTGCTGCAGTCGCATCCCTGACTGTGGCACAAACATAGCCTGTAGGATAAAAGCTGGTAGGGACATGCATAAATATGTTTGGAAGGGGCAAAATAATGCAGGATCCTCATGCAGCAATCAGCAATGGCCTGATTCCACTCATTAACTTTGTATGGTACATACAGTCACTTCTATTTTGCCTCTTTTTTGTTGTCAGTTGTAGCAAAGTTGTCATCAGGAAGGTTTCAAGTCCTGCTATGCCTGATTCAGGAGGTGTTTGAATATGAAAAAGAAAAATCAAAATCCATCATGAAACAAACCAGCCCTCATTTTAATCGTTTAATTTATTGCCTAACTTTAAATCACAATGCACTTGGGTCATGGGGTACTGCTATTTAGTAGGAAACCTACTTAAAGCACAGTTGTGTAATTTTTGTGGAAACCACAAAAACCACGATTTGTGCAAGTACCCCAAAACATGGCATTGCCCATGACTTCCTAGGAAATCAACCAAAAAGAAACCCTAATAAAAATAAAATGCTGCCTCTGAAGTGGGAGCCAGTGGTCCTTGCTGCTACTGCAGCCTGGACTCACAGCCCACCTGGGAGAGGAAGGCGCCAGCTGGTGAGGCAACATGGCAGCTGCCCCTTGGGCCTCTCCGTCAATCAGCACCAAGGGGTGGAGCTGCACAAAGGACAGCCAGCAGTCAAGATGGCTGCCAACCCCTTGTCCCTCCTCCGCACAGGCCCTCTCCATCACTCAGTGCCAGAGGGCAGGGCCTCTCCACCAATCGGCACCAAGGAGTAAAGCTACTGCAAAATGATGGCTAAACTGACACTTCAGGCCATGACCAAGTAGCGATAATTGCTTTCTCTCACTATGAGTTAGGAAGGTCCCTACTTTTTATTGTGTGTATGGGCTGGCCAGCAGCAGGAAGCTGGGTTAAATTTAGAAAATAGGTTATGTTTAATGGCATGTTAGTAAGCATCTACTAACTAATTTTTAAACACTAAACTAAACAAGTTAAAACATCCCAATAGAAAACTATCACCTTCCTTTTCATCTCAGAATTTCATTAATTGTTTCCCATTGACTTCTTACTCATAATTTGAGAATACTCATACTTCTCCTCAAAGTAAATTTCCAACTTGATTTAGTCAGTCCCAAACACTGACAATTTTCAGCCAATTTTTCTTCCTAATTCACTTATGACCATGCCCTAAATACCATTTCAAAACTTTCAGCTTCTTTAAAATTATTTTAAGTACTTTTACTTGTTTTGTGGGGGGGGAGGGAACAACTGACTAACCTAAAAGAAAAGGTTTTTCCTATATATGGAAAAGAAATGGCACTACTATATTATTATTATTATTTATAATGTAACCATGAAGCCTGGAGAACATAACATTACATGCTTACTTGAAGAAATAAAAGTAGTTTCTGCTTTTGGATACAAAAGGACAAACATGAAGAAGAGAACTGAACTGGCCATAAAATGCCCAAAAGTATTCATAAGGACTCTACAGGCATGTCCACATGACTGTGCACATACACTTTGTGGCTCTTCAAAGGCCTTAAGGCAGCATAAAATGCACCCCATGCATGTGATTTGGTTCTCTGTGCTGCAAATGTGCAGCACAGAGCCAAATTTAGATACCAGGAAATCCCAGCATCAAAAAAAGCGCACCAAAAAAAAAAAAAAAAAGTGGCACGGCTGGTAGGGGTGTGCACCATCCCATACCAGAGCAAGGCTGGTTAGAGCCATACTCCAGCTGCCAGCCAGGCTCTGCACACCTGGATCCCCACTACTGCAG
>NW_017728949.1:12039665-12042084 GCF_001723895.1 Crocodylus porosus | reverse complement strand
TTCAAAGGCCTTAAGGCAGCATAAAATGCACCCCATGCATGTGATTTGGTTCTCTGTGCTGCAAATGTGCAGCACAGAGCCAAATTTAGATACCAGGAAATCCCAGCATCAAAAAAAGCGCACCAAAAAAAAAAAAAAAAATGGCATGGCACATGTGGCAGCAGTGTGCACCATCTGATACCAGAGTATGGCTGGTTAGAGCCATACTCCAGCTGCCAGCCAGGCTCTGCACACCTGGATCCCCACTACTGCAGCTCCAGGAGGCCCCTAGAAGTCCAGGTAAAGCTGTTGGGGCCAGCCCAGGTGCTGGCCCCAGCCTCCCCTACACAATCTGGGGCAATTTGCCCTGTGCCAGAGTGCATGTGTAGGAGCATTCCCCAGGGGGCACATTTACATGTTCATTAATGTGCCATAATTACAGCACATTAAATTTAGCACCTGTAATAACAGGTACTAATTTAGTGCATTGTAATCGGCACTACTGTGCAGTAGCACCAATGCAAGTCTTTTCTGTGATGCTAATGTGCAGTAGACTAATTCTGCTGTGCATTAGCACAGATTTTATTATTACACATTAATGCACAGTAGAATTAGTCTACTGTGCTTTTGGTGTCTCCTGTAGACATGCCCAGGCGCAAATATGTGCCACTACTACTTGTTCCTGACTCGTCTAGACATCCCACTAGGCAACTTTTATAACTTCTATCTTGCCTCAACTTTCTATACTATTTTATGTTATGGTATGTTGTGCAAACATTGACTATTGGCATTTGTGCTTTGGATAAAATATTCAATGGAAATCTTTTGTTGAAACTTGTAAAAACAATGCCAATATCAGATAATAAAGCTAGTAGGTATTTAGTGAGAAGGCAAACAATCCAACAAGAGAATCTTCTCAGAGAACAAGTCTTCTCTTTGTACAAGATACCACTTTGGTATGGACATTATCTTGATTTGAGGAAAACAATTTTTGTAAGATATTTATAGTTTAGAAAGAGATCTGACTTAGTTAAAAAAATTACAAGGATATTCTATTTAAGAGCAACAAGGAACATAGAATTGTGCTGTCAGAGGCATAAATTATGACATAAAATGGACCTTTTTTCACTGCCCTTTGCAAGAAAAAACCTGGTGTTTAAAGCTACTCTGAAGGCACTAAAGATTTTCTTATCTAAACTACTTTCTTCTCTAAGCACTCTATAGCCATCAATCTTTAAGAAAAACATTGATGGATGGAAAATATTTTATAAAAGATGATTGTTATTTCTAACTCAAGTTCCCTCTCAATGGAATACACTTTGGCTGTTTCTTGAACACATGTATAACCAGCTTGTTGAGATATTTATTGGTAAATACTGTAAATCTTTATATAAGCCTTTATGTAATAACTTTGGTTATGCAAAGTGATATGGTTTATGTATAATATAGCAACATCTTTTGATGTCACAAATGGTTACTAAAATAAAAAAGTATTTAAACAAATTGTGGAATTAGTTATCTGGCAGTGCTTAAGCAACTTCCTGACCAACTGAAAAAGAGTGCAAATGAAAGCAGCCTCCTTCCTAAAGAGCATTAAAATGATAACGCAATGTCTTCTTGAATAGCTATTTTAGTGTAAAAGTACTCATTAAGAAATAGATTTAAAAAAATTACATTGAAAATATGAAGGATTTTATGTAAATGTTTGGATTTCCTCATTTCAACTAGAATTTCAGCTCCTATTAAACCCCAAAGAAACTAAACACACATCTGAGAAAACAGATTGCATAAGAGAAAGAAATCTAACTATAAAGGGAGTATGAGAATTTCCTGCCACAGTAAGAAAGGAAATTAGAACTATGCTGCATCGGTATTAAATAACTACCATATTTATTTGAATAGATGACCCTGATTATAAAACAAGTCCCCAATAATTAGATTCTGTATATGAAAAAATGTATACAGAAAAAACCTTTGTCTGTCTGTCTGTCTGTCCATAATACTTTATTTGCACTCTGATTGGCTGACTGAAATAACCAATCAGAGTGTGAATAGAGTGTTAGGACAGGAAGTGGTGGCACAGTGGAGTGCTGCTATGATGGCAGGGACACAGGGGATGGAGGTGGTGGCAAAGGAGCAGATGGAATGGGGGGGGCTCACCCCCCTGCCCTGCTCCCTGCAGGCAGTGCTGATGGAGTGGAGGGGGGGAGTGAGGCCATCGGAGCTGGCTTTGCCCCCACCTATGCTCCTTGGAGGTGGTGGCAGTGGCATGGGTGGGGGCAGGGGGGGCAAGGCCACCAACGCTAGCTTTGGCTTCCCCCTCCCCCTTTCCATTGTCGCCACCCGCAGGGCTGACATGGGCTGATGTGGCAGTGGTGGGTGGAGGAGTGGGCCTGATGCAGGGAGGGACGAGCAAGCATGCTATGGTAGTGGGGGTGGG
>NW_017728949.1:12021985-12039565 GCF_001723895.1 Crocodylus porosus | reverse complement strand
CGGAGCTGGCTTTGCCCCCACCTATGCTCCTTGGAGGTGGGGGGAGTACGATCAGAATGCCGTGGGGAGGTGAGGCCACTGAGGCTGGCTTTGTCCTCCCCCTCCCCCTATGCATTGTCGCCACCTGCAGGGCTGACATGGGCTGATGTGGCAGTGGTGGGTGGAGGAGTGGGCCTGATGCAGGGAGGGACGAGCAAGCATGCTATGGTAGTGGGGGTGGGGAAAGAGTGGGCCAGGGTCAATATGGCAGTCGTGGGGGGGGAAGAGGAATGAGCCCGGGCCTGATGCAGGCGGGGAGGAGCAGGCCTGAGGGCAGGGAGAAGCTGGCCTGCCATCATGGTGGGGGGGGAGCAGCGGGACCGGCCCAATGTGGTAGTGGCGGGGGGAGAGGAGTGGGCCTCCTCCCCCACTCGGGCCCAGGCCCACTCCTCCCCCATTCCTCCTCCCCTGTGTCAGCCCCGAGTCCACTCCTCCCATTCCCTGCCACCACTGCATCAGCCTGGGCCTGCTGCTCCCCCCACCCCCAACTCCCCACATTGGGCTTGGATTCCAAGCAGCAGGAAGGAAGTGGGGAGTGGGCCCAGATGGTGGGGAATGGGACACAGGGCACCATCCCTGCCCGCTCCCTCCTATCATTCTTGATGGGCAATTGGCTAGTATTTGTAATCATTTTCTGGGTATAGAATCCAATTATTGGAGGTTTGCCTTGAATTGTCCCCCTCCCACAGCTACAGCAGGGTAAATAAATCTGTGGGTCAGGTAGCCCTTTGCTCTCTGCTTCTCCCTAAATTTTTCCCTAGCAAACACTTCCCTTTCTCCTTAATGTTGGACCCTGTTCTCCCTGAGCATGTGGAAGTGTGGAGGCAATTTGAAAACAATAACCCTGGAATTAAACATGACTATAACAATTTCTATATAGTACCCATGCACTCCAAGCAACCTGAATGACCTGAAGTTAAAAACCTAATGGATTCCTGCATCTTTGTTTTTGCTGTTTTTGTCATTCTCTGTGCTTATCTTGTGATGTGCTTTTTCTCCATAGCGCTAGTCAAAGCCTTTCACCAGCACCAGTCCCTCCAGAAGTTCTGTTTAACTCACAAATCAATGTTAGGTATAATATTTCAAATGAGTCACATGGTAGTTTCTAGCTTAATGACCATTTATCTTGTTTTACAAATGTCTGAATTCACATCATTCTGTCAAGTGTAGTAATACCATCTAAAACATCAATATGTAAAAAGACTTTTTGTGGATATTATCTTTTAATGGACCCAATATATAGATGAGTAAGATGTAAACCTTCAGGTACCAAGTACCCAGCAGCGACGTGTAGGGGGTGCACGGGGGTGCATGTGCGTCCCCTGAGAGCGCTGTTGCACCCTCTGACAGTCAGTGTTTCCAGGCAGGTGGGGCCGGTTAGAGCACTGGTGCCCCTCTGAGAGCACTGGCTAGGGAGTGGGGGTGCAGTCTCCCTTTGGGAGCAGTCTCCCTTTGGCCGATCGTACTTACCCAGAAGTGCCAGCAGGGGGACTGCTTCTCCTGCCCACCCCCCCGGTCGCTGACTCAGGAGGCACCAGTTGCCTATGCAAGTACAGTTTCTCAGGTCATAGGGCTCCTCTACATATATAGGTAAAGGCATGATTGGATTGTTACATGCCATGCCACATGTACATCACAAGAGGTATGACTGTGGGATTGTGTATTAGATCTTATAATGCCTTATTGTTGGTGCTTTTGGGCTTCCCCTGCACCAGCAAGAAGTAAGCTCCAGCATCTTGAAGCCCTATGCACCCTCACAGATGGGAGATGCAGCTGCTGCAATCTGCCAACTATGGAGCCTCCCCAGGCTGGGAGATTGCAGCAGTTGTTGTCTCCCAGCCATGGGGGTGCATAGTGCACCCCTGCTGATTGCAGCTGCTGTGATCTCCTATTTCCCAGTCACAGGGGGCTCTGTGCACCCCCCATAGCTAAGAGACCACAGTAGCTGCAATATTCCAGTTGAGGGGGCACTTTACACACCCCTGTGGCTGGGAGATCACAGCTGTGCTGTGCAGATGTGGGACCCTAGGTCTCAGCAGCTGCGGGGCATTGCTGGAACCCAGAGTCCAAGCTGCTGGGACTGAGAGTCTCCTCAGCTGGGAGACTCCCAGCCCATCTGGGCACAGTACACCCATGAGGGTAGGAGCCCAATCATCTGGTAGGGCTCCCAGCCTCAGGGGAGACCTTGCTACACATGCAAATCATAGTACGCATTTTTGTGGTCTAACTTTATAGATTCTTGGACCTTTTTATGACACAATAGACACTGTACACATGTAACTGGTCTCAGTTAACTGCACAGTTAACCAGTTGAGCAATACCTGTAACATATAAAGGGGGCTTTAGAGACAGCTTCATCATCAACCCAACATGTCTAGTAACTAAAAAGATATTTTCTAGCAGTGTTGCTTTGGAAATATTTTCTTACTGATTGGGGACAGCTTATGCTACTATTGCTTATGTTAACTCAGCTTTATCCAGTGATGATATTATTCTGAATTATTCCAATATTCTTACTCCAATACTCAACAAACAACATTTTATTCCATGAATAGTCCTAGTGACTCCCTTCTTTATACATTCTGTCTTGGATATTTATGTATCTACCATTATCATAGGGTCTGAGCTCCCTAGAACTATTAATATTTACTTTCACAATGTATCTGTGAAATAGGGAAGTGCTATTATTCCCATTTTACAAAGATGTACAGAGAAATCCTCAAGCTTACAAAAAAACTCTGCAACAGAGTAGGGATTTGGAAACAAGCTCTCCCAAGTCTTAGGCATAGCACATGTTAGGGTACTGAACCTCTGCTCCATGTCTTTCGCTATCTTTTGTATATTTAAGTAATATCTTTTGCAGTGGGACTGATTCAAATCCACTAAAATCAATGAGAATCTTTCCATCAGTGCAAAAGGATTTTAGGCTGAACAAATGGAAATAAGGATATAAGAATCTCATCTCTGGAAAAACTGAAATGCAAGCACTGACCATGGGTAACTGAAAAAGCCCATTCAAACTAAGACAACTTGCCTTTGCTGAAATGGCCATGTTTAACGCTAAATCTCTATTTTTGTTTTCAAGGAAGTACAATATAGCCTAGCAATATAATGGGTATGACAAGCCACTTAAGGAAAACACAACTAAAACAGACGACCATTTTGATAAAAAACAAATGTGTTTTTATAATCTGTTCTATAAATAGATTTTGTTTTGATTTTTTTTTTCAATTTAGAACAGGAAAATGTAAGATATGTTTATGTAACCTGAATTATTATTCATTTTCTACATGACCAGGTAAGTTTATATCCTTTTTATTCACACAAGTCTATTAACGCTATGCCTCTGGCTCTCTCAAAACAGGTACACAATGCAGATCTAGTTAAAACCTTGACATTTAAACACAACATTGTATTTGCCTTACCTGCAGTATTTGCAAACCTACCCTATATCTACAGTGGATAACACTGTAAATGCCACAGTAAATTTAACTACTACAAACAGTAAATGTCAAGAGTTTCACAGAACCCATTACACCTATATGCTCCCAACCAGAAATAACATTTTTCTATATTCTAGTTGAGATCATTTGTAGGTACATATTTTAATTCAAATAGCTGGACTAAATTGCCTGGGGACAATGTTTGGGGGTCATTACTTTGCCTGGGTGTCTAAGTATGCATGCATAGATGTATGAGTCAATTACCTTCATTTATTCTACATGTTAAGACTTGTGATGTTCTTATGGTATTAAGTCATGCTTGCCTGGCACACTGAAGTCTCTTAGGCTGTATCCAGAACAGCAGGGACGTGTGGTTTGTGGCACCACAAACTATACATGGGGAATGTTAACATGTGCCCTTCACTGCAAATTTGCAGTGTGGGGCCAAAATTTGCTAGCAGGAAATCCTAGTAGCAAAAAGAATAAATAAAACCCCACCAGGAAAAAAACACGGTATGGCACACGCAACAGGAGCATGTGCCCAAAGACATGGAGACTTAGCCCCCCAGGGAGATTATCTGGCTGCCAGCCAGAGCATCTCCACTCCTTCATTTATGCCCCAGCTTCTCTAGCACACTGGGAGCCAGAAGGAATTGGGCACAGGTAGTTTGCCTGAAGTGAGACAATTTGTTCCTCCACAAAGCACACATGCAAGGGTGCATACTATGGCAAAATGTAGTGGCACAAATTTGTGAGCTACTATTTTTGCAGCTACAGGTGCACACCCCTGCACAGCTGGGTGGGCCTTAATGGTTTTCTTGAAAAACTCGAGTTGGGTTTGCCAATGTTTTCCACTGTCATTTACAGGTTCTTTGGGGAGCATATGTACACAGCCAGATTGCATTTAGTGTATAGTTCTTTTGCTCTAACCGAAATGCTAGATCTCTTAGAGGAATATTCACTATGTGTTTGTGTTTAGCAATCTTGAATTGCTTATATCTGTTTGATTTTATTGTTTTTCAAACCGTTGCAAAACCTGGGAAATTGCATACTATACTAAAAATTGCACAGCTCCAGCACTGTCAATTTCACAGATTTCTGAATCCTAACTTTCTCATTACAATTGCTTGTAATCCAAATCCCACTGTTTAACGTCACTCAGTTATAACTGAAGAACAAGCAGCACATATATTTTAAATAAATACATTAAATATTATTTCTTTCATATTGTATTAATGAAAAAGAACACAATTATGTACAATGGTAATATAAAAGAAGGTGATTTAGCAACCCTGTATATATTATACAGGAAGACATGGTTAGCACTGTTAGTCTGAATGTTGGTTAGTCTATAAGGTACAAATCTACCCCATCTTCTATATTATACAGGCAGAGGTACCTGAACAGAAATGCATGAAGTCACTTATTTTAAATAAAATTTCTATATGAATCAGTTATTTAAAGCAGTGTAGATAGAAGAGTCTTTTCCTGTTCCTTTCAGTATATGATAAAAGTGAAACTGATCTCAAAGAAATGCATGCCAATCACATAGCCAATCACACAAGAGATCTTACCAGAAATTTCTCAAGTTGCTATATAATACATGTTTAGTTCATGTTTCACATCTCATGTGTCACATGATTTTGGCTTATGTTAATTTCACAATTGATTACATATGACTGGACTGAAATCCTAGGTACCTTTAATCCTAAGTGTTAGGCCTTTGGGACTGTTATGGAATTGTTTATGATTAATGAAACTGCATAAAAGGCTGTGACCATCTAATCTCAAACCAGACATTACCTTACAGCACAGTGGATTTGGTTTTGAGCCAACTTGACAAATATTAGCCCTGTTCCACCACTGTTTGGCAGATTAGGGTTGGTCTTCCAATAGCATTTATTTCATGCCACCACTTTTTAGCCCCCACCATCGGTGCACACAGAAGTGCTCTATACATGTTTTATAGCACTGTAATTTAGAGTACTTTTTATAGCACTATAAAGTTACAGAGTTCCCAAGCATGACAGAAGTGCAGTGTTTGGGGAGGGGAAGGGGCGGGGTGGGGGAGCCTCCTTGCATTTTCCAGGCTAGGAGGCAGGGGATGCTCTGCAACCTCCTGGGACTTCTTCACTGGTAAGAAATATGACCAATGAACAGAAGTTAGTTAAAGTGCTGTGGGTTGCTAAAATGATGTAAAATACAGCACTTAAAATTTAATACCTCATTTAACAAGGGTTAATTTAAAGCACTGTACCCATTTTTAAAGTGCTGTAAAGCCATACACTTTTGTTAAGTCATGGCAATAAAGAGCTTTAAATGGCAAAAAAGCAAGTTCTGTACACACCCCATGATTCTTCTTAATCTCCACTGCTGCACCTCTTTGCAGTCTCCTCATATATGGCCTGATCTAAAGTTAGCTGAAGCTGAAGCTGCTGAGATCATCTTCATGACTTCAACAGGAATTAGATTAAGTCTGTGGTATGGGGCCAAAGGTCCACTCCCTGGGTCACCCAGGGACATGTTATGGTAGCTCTTGCCACAGTTTACACTAAAAGACTACCAGTTAATGCAAATACCTTTCTAATTTGCACATCTTTCAGAGAGATCAGGAGGTACCATCATTCCTTCTCATCCATCTCATACAACATTTCAAACAGATTAGCTCATCCAAATACCCACAAGCAGAGAGCGATGGTAAGAAGGACTTCTGGGACAGAAATCTTAGAAACCTGGGTTTCTGCAGAGCTTCTGCTTCCAGATGGCCCACCAGCATCCTTTCACCCTCATGGACCAGCTCCAATAGAGTTCTTCAACTTCAGTATGTAACACAGCTCAAACAGAGAAATGTATCTGGTCTTTCTAAAGGTGGAGTGAGTTTCTTACCAGTATACATGTCTCCTGTTAAAGTCTGAACACTGTCTTTGGCAGCTGCCTGTCTATATTTTACATATGGTACTAAAAGTATAACATATTCGTCATAGGATAGAACATGCTTATTAATTTTAAAAAATCTTTTTTTTTAACTGAGACTAATATTACAATTTATCCTAGGAATTGTGTGTCCACATCAGGAATAAAATGATTATGATAAGTTATTTCTTCTTTTATAATTTTCTCCTTTGGGACAACTGCTCTTTATGTGTAGCAGTTAAATATCTAAATCATATTCCTCAATACACAAAGCAAACTAGAAATTAGATGCACAGTCATCTTCCACTGCATTTTCTTGTGTACCTACAATTAAACATTTCAGAAATCATACACTGCCTGTGATCATGACAATTCTATTCATTAGTTACACTCTGGCAAGTAAAATTTAAGCCACTATGCCAATTGAATTTACTTAGTTGTGTTAGGAAATTAATTAATAGTAGATTGAAGTTCTGATTTTCATCTGGATATCTGATCCACGCTGTTAAGTACACTGAATGTGTCTGGCAGTGGACATTTAGAGAATATTTTTTAATCAACTTATTTTCATCTAATGCAAGCAATTAAAATGTTCGCTGTGCCTCATTTCTTGAGAACAGTGAAAAAGCTTATTTCCCAAAATATTTGTAATGTATTTTTTTCGTATCATAGAATCATAGAAGTAGTGTTGGAAGGGACCTTGTAGATCTTCAAGCCTGACTCCCAACCCGGGCGGGAGAAAAAGACTGGACTCAAATGAGTCCAGCCAGGTAGTCATCAAGCCTCTTCTTAAAGATCCCCAGGGTAGGAGCCAGCACCACTTCCCTAGGAAGTTGGTTCCAGCTCCTAGCCGCCCTAACTGTGCAGTAGTTCTTGCGGATGTCTAACCTAAATCTGCTCTCTAATAACTTGTGTCCATTGTTCCTTGTCATGCCAGGGGGCGCTAGGGGAAACAGCGTCTCCCCTAAACCCTTTTGGTCCCCCCTAGTGAGTTCCCTCTTTCACTTAATCAGAAATTTATATAATGAAATGAAATAATCTAGGATTAGGAAGCCACAACAGACAAAAAGCATTAATACATGGCAATAACATGTTTTGAAGTATGATATAAAAAATTATGTTATAGTATGATTACAATATTTTGCAGCCATGGTGATGCAGGGACTATGCAAGAAGCAAGGTCTGTTAACTAGACCAAGTATGTTGTTGGGAGAGATGTTAGTCAACCTCTGAGTGCAAAGGGCGCCTATAAATGAGCAGTCAGGCTGCTCCAACTTACTGTAATTACAGTACATTGGAGCAGACTTGATTAAATCGAGTCTACTGGAGCGTGGTAATAACTATGCTCCAGCAGACTCCAGTGTCTCATGTATCAGTGTCCCTGCACTTAAACATGGCAGCATGGGTACTTTAATTAAAACTTGTTCAAGGAGCTTTAGTTAAAGTATGCATGCAACCACTTTTAAGAATGGGAATGCTGATACATGAGACACTCGAGGTGCTTTAATTAGAGCGGCTCTTGGAGCTGCTCTAATTAAGGCACCCTCCCTCCCCTCCACCACTGCCAGAGTACATATATGCCTAAAGTGCATCTTTTTCAGGTCTTGGAGAATAATCTTATGTATGCAAATGAAAAATTATTCAAAATTTGTTTTCAGAGATGTGAACTCATGAACTTTCCACTCAATAATAGGTGAATTTTATTGAAACACAGTGATAGCAGAAAAGAATACTGCAAACAATTCTATATCTACCATTTCTAGAGCTGTTGCCCTGGACCCTTATTCTAATGCATATCTAATGCATATCTACTTTACCTATAAGCCAATTCCCAAACCCAAACCTCTAAATACCATTTTCTAGTCATCAGGTGGTACCAGGTGTCCTTGCAGGCCAGATCTGGGTGGTAGGCCTGATCCAGGCTGTGGGGCAGGCCAATCCATTGTATGGAGTGGGCACAGCAGGTGGGCAGGCATGCAGGGCAGGCACAGCTATGGCCTGATCCAACCCTGCAGCAGTGGCCTGGGGTTCAATCTGTTGCCTGGCAATGGCCTGGCCCAGCCCCAATCTGGCCACATGGTAATGGCCTGAGCCTGGCTCAGTCCAATACACCCACACAGCAATGGCCCAGCCCCAATCCATCCCTGATGCACCCCTGGCAGAAAGCAATTGGACTCTGGTCATAATATGTGAATGGAGAATCCCACCTAACAGAGAAAATCTTACTACTGGCATAAAGTGGTTGAATGGGCTTCTATGCTGTTGTGCCACACATGCCAGAGAGAGGGGGCATACAAAAGCAAGGTAAGTTGATATTGAGAAGAGGGAGAAAGCAGATTTGGGGATAGGGTAGTGTTCTACTATTCTAAACAAATGTTTAGAGGTGGAAGATCCATTAGTGACCTTATTTCAGTGATGCATGCTATATCATCTTCTATTCTGCAGGAGCTGGCTGAAGTGCTAACTGGTTAGTTTGCTCAGTTTTGGAATTCTGTTAAGACAAAAGGCCAAATAAATAATAGTTTTATGATTTTTAGGTGTCAACAGAATAATTAAGAAAATATAAGAGTAAAAAATGAATGGAGAGCGAAAATATTTTGTGTTACACTACTATAAATCCAATGTAATTCCATTGGAGTTAACTCTGTTATGTAACTCCACCAAGTCAACACAAAAACAATTTACTTGATAGAGCCATTATGTGCAGGGCCACTGGCTTCAACAGAGTTGTAAAGGATACAAGAATAGGATTGTGCACACTGACCATAAAATAGGAATTGAGGTTGAAAATGGATTGTTTCTGATATAACTGCAGATAGATTCCAATTTGGGAGATCCACAGTAGCTAGAAAGAAAGTATGATCAAACACCTATTGATAAAATTATGATAAAGTGATTGGAGAATAGTTCAGTGATCAGTACTGAGGCTGATCTGTCCTGTGTAGGTGTGGTTAAGGAGAGAAACATTAACAGTTTCCCAGTACAAAATTTTCCTCCACAGTCAACATCATGAGTCCCATTAAGTATGGAATGTCTGATGACACAAACTGGAGGTTTATATGTGGCTATAAGCAGTTTATACAACAGAGATTCACTGTGAGGACAGGAAAGGAGAGACTTTTGCCCTTAGGTTTGACTTGCTTAACATTTATTCTTCAACTGAACAATTTCAGGGAATTAATATGATTTTATATAGCTCGTGTAATACACAGCTATGTTAATATTCAAGGCAGAATCTACCACTGTTTTGTTTAAACTTTGGCCATAGGCTAAAGTGATCTGACCACTAGAATTTTATTAGTTGATGCTGTTTAAAATCACATTTTATGCATAATCCGAATCCTGTAAATTGATGCATTAAAGGTGAATCTCTGTTCCTGTGCAGGGGCCCCCTGAAGCTTATAAGATGACATGCTGCAACACAACTCCCCATATGGCATCTCAGTGTAACTGGTGGGTCTCTGTGCAGGCAATGGGTGCACCTGCTGTGCCATCATTTATACTGGCTATGCACAAAACTGACCATGAATATTAAGTAGCAAGCTTTTAATAAATATATGTATTTGAAGTGGTTGTTTGGTGGTCAGGTCCTTTCTATATGTTTCACTGAGTCAGCATGACTAAAACACATGACAAATATAGGTGATCATAAGTGTCATTAGTATATTTCCCCTGTTATCAATTTAAATTAATGCTTCATCTGCCTGTGTTGGTGCATTTCAATTAATTAGAACACATTTATCACTATAACTTCTTTGAAATAGTAGAGGAAAGAATGTCAGCTTTTCATGGTTGATCAACATTCTAGTTCTTTGAGTGGTCAGGGACATGACCTATAAATTGCTATGATAAATGTGCTATGCCACAAGCAAGGATTTGTGCATGTTTTTCATTAAAATGAAATGGGTCTGATTCTCTTTTGGCCTGCATCAAATGTAAGTACTTGCATTAGGGCAAAGTGGATGCAAAATGCAACCAAATCAAAATGACATCCAGTTTGCACTAGGGTAAATGATTACACATAATACAGGACAGTGGGGATTTAGGTACAATATATATATTTTTGAAAGGCCAACAAGTTTATTTCTGTTTCCACTGCCCTTGTTCATAGAAAGTAATTTTCTCTCCTGGCTGAAACTCAAAACAGTGAATTCACAGGCTCAATGCACCAGTTAACTCCCATATAAATCCTCTGTAGATGAGCAAATTTCAACCAAAATGACTGCATATCATTTATAGGAATCTGATGGAAAGGCAGGCTTAGTGATAATTACTTCTAGTGATCCAGGGGTTTCTAAAGTCAGACAGATGTGAGCAGCCTGGCAAATTATGGTGAAGGATGTATTTCATCATGTATTTTATGGTTTTGTAAAATGCAGCAATGAAACCCCAAGCACTGAGCAGTCTTTACCAACCCAAATATTGGCTAGAGTTTATGACACAGCTGTGGATCCCATAAAAGATACCAGCATCTTAATCTTGTCAAAGTAAACAAGAAGAGCTCAAAGTCATTGTAACTTACAATTATACTTTCCAGACATGAGGATACCTCAATAAATTGATGGAGTATATAGGGTAGACAGTGGAGGTGGCTGTACACAAAGTAAACATTAAAAAAGAAAGAAGGCTCGTCTCTAATCTCCTTAAGTTGTATTAGTGGCTATTTGTAATAAAAGTAGAAGAGAAACATTCAGACAGAAGCATGGTATTTAAGTTGATAGTGCTGGTTTAAAATCCCACCTGTGAATGTTTTTCACAGGAACTCAGTGTGATTTAGTGGAATTCACTTGAGCAGGTAGAGTTTTAATAGCCAAAGACTGCATGCTGCTCTCACTTAGATGCAGTGATATTTGCTCTTTTGCCATTCTAGCCAAGGACATGATGCTTCCAAACCATTAATTTTCCAAAACAGTCTTTTCACAGATGAAGAGTAAGTACATCTGACAGAGCTGACATTCTCTTTTTAAGACAGCTGTCTAACATGATAGTGGAAAGGGGGGTGGAAAGAGGTGGGGAGAATGGATTGACACATGGCAACCTCTTGCCCAGGAAAATGAGGATATCACCAATGAGTTGCCCCTTTCATTGAAAGGAAGCCCTCTATCCCCAAATTGTGACAAAAAGAGCTTACTTTGTCAGATGGAGCTCTAGAATAAAGAGAGAACATGCCAGTCTCTTCTCAACAGAGCCACCTCATTGGAAAGCTAAATAAAAGTTTTACCAACATTCAGATCAGGCGATACAAATGCAAAAAACATGCACGCTTGGGAGAATGGGTGTAGGCCAGGCCACAGGATCTCTAAGCTCTTGTTAGTTGTTCAGTTTTCCAAACAACTCAGGTCCATTATTCCCCAAATCCCCACAGGTTTACAACACAGATATCCAAACATTAGGGATATACATTTACCTACATTTTGAATGGATATATTCAAATTTGTTTCACTGAAGCCTTTGGAACAAGACTGAATTAGTTCCTTTGTTGACACAGAAGATGTCAATCATTTGGTATTTACGTTTCTGTGAAAGCTATACTTCTGGAAGGAAGGATTCCTTATACCCTTCCTGGTCCGGTATGGAACGTTAAATGCCATCCGTTTATGTGTTACTTTATTTATGATTTTCACTGACAAGGCTGCTTCATTTTCACAACCTACAAAATCTAACAAATCCATCTATTAACACTAAACTACATCTTATACGCTTGGTTACATCAATTATTCCTACTACCATGGATATGATATAATATAATATCCAATTTAAAGCCTTGCACACTTTTTCATCTCTTCTGGTTCAGCTGCTAACTACTTCCTTTCTTTTGTGGACTAAGCTAAAGTTTACATTGCGGTCACTAAGAAACAAGCTTTTGGAGCCTTCTGCATTTAGCTACACTTTTTCAGCTTAACCCAGAACTTTATTATTTAGTTACACATTTACAGCACTAACATACAGTTTCAATCTTTATATAATGAAGGATGCATACAAAATGGAGGCACTTATGTCAAAGCCTGTATTGTATTCCTTACACTTAGCTTCTGAAGATCATAAGGAAACTGTAGCTGCGCTTGAGGCTTGACTGTACAATTCGTTGAATGCTGTGCCAATAGACGCGTTTAGAAATTTGGCTATTATTTACTGATTTATAGAAGTGCCCTTCAGAGAGTGATTTACAAGATTATATATAGCAGAACTAAAAAATACTTAAAACATCTCATCTCGAGTAACTAGAGAGAAGGAATTTTTAACGTTTGACCTTAAATGCATTGAGAGTATAATTTGACTTCACCTGCTTTCTCAAGTGAGAGAAAATGCTATACTAGGAAACTGTAGAGGGAATAAATGGTACAACAAGTGAATGATCTGACCTGGAAAATAGGGCTTTCTGCCAGGACATAAACATTAATCAACTTATGCAGATATGAAGGAGCTAAGGAACGAAGAACTTTAAATACAAATAATAAAGGTTTAAATTTTTTCTTCATGCTAATAGGTAGCCAGGGTAGCTGTCTGAATAAGGGCTTGATGTAGATGATGTAAGGCACAGAAATAAATTAAGTGTTCTGTTGTGTTCTAAATGAATTGTAAATACGTAATGGATGAGCCAGAAAAACCATACAGTACCAAGAGACTATTACAGCAGCAGAAATGCAAGATGACAAGATTGTGAATCAATATCTTAACCGTTCAACTTATGATATTTAGCTGTTTCATTACTCTAGTAATGGGGACTTTTTGATGGCTGTCAGACCGATTTTCTTGACAGACACCAGCAGGTTCAGACTGATGCCTGTTTAAAAGGAGAAACCAAATGCTTCAAACAACAAACAAGGTCAGAGGAGGGTAAGTAATATTCCTTAGTATCTAGGAGAGTTTCGTGAAAACCACCTGGAGGAAGGGAAGAAACAAGAAGGACAATGAGAAATGTTATGCATAGCTGTAATAAGATTGAGTAGCATTTGGGAGGTTAAATCAGGAGTAGGGTGAATATTCTTAATTTGATTAAGATAGTTATATTTGCCATTGGTGCTCTAAGTTAAGTATTATCCTAAGCCTATGCAATAAATGTATTATGACAACAAAACTGCTTTTATATAAGAAAAAAACAGAGTCCTTCCTGAAGGTTTCTGAAGGAAAAACAAACTAACAAGAAAATCCAAGGACAAACATGTAGCTATGAATAACTATGACCAGAAGAAAATGGGAACAATTCAGAAGATCTCAACTAGACATGGGGGGGTAGCTGTCAGTCCTCTAACTGCATTAATATTAGCAAATTCAGAAGATCCACAATGGGGCTCTGACAGTATCATACAAGCCTAAGTGTATAATCCTATTATAAAGTTAAGTTTTTAAAAAGAGGATTTTACAGTGGGCAGCAAAGCATGGCTATGATTAACACTGTGATTGTCGGCAACTGCTCTTTGCAGCTTTTATTGTACTGGCATTAAAACTCTATTGCAAAGAAAAGAGATACTGGCATTTCAGAAATTTGCTCCTTTGGGAAGTTAAATACCTAGCTGGCATTGGGAGTTCCATTTGAATAGGTCAACTGCATACAAACATGCAGACTGTGAAGAACATTATATGCAATGTCTTCTAGTCAATCTAAGGATTAATTTAATTTATGCAATATTCATATTAACAGTGTTAATAAAAGCCATAATGTTAATTTAACAAAAAGAAAAAGAAACCTCTGGTAGTATATTAAATTTTCTGATTAAAATGCAGTTACAAGCTCTTAACCAGCATCTTAATTTGGTAGTGTTATTAATGGAAATGCATTAATTACTAATGGACACTATTATTTTATGCCAGTTTTAAAAGTAGCGGTTATTTGAAGTTCTATTATCTAGAAGAAAACCCTTAACACTAAGAAAATCCAATCAAGCCCTTACAATAGAGTTTTAGGTCCTGGTTCAGCAAACTATTTAAGCACAAGATGAATTCCCACCAAGGCAAATCTGAGGTCACGGAGAATATAAAAAAACCCCTTCCTTATGTAACTAATACCCCAGAGTCAAGAAAATTACTGCTTGAGGACAGGTATTACTCTAAGAAAGCAAGAAAAGAGCAGAAGATAGAGCCACGACCCCATTCCCAACATGGTAGCCCCCAAGTCATAAAACTAGGCAAACTTCCTAGCGTGTCAGAATGAAGCACTCTGAGATGGATTTCAACTAAAAGCCCAATCCAGTCCAATATATTTAATGGACATCTAGAGCCCAGCAGACCCTGGAAAAGCAAAACCAAATGTGCCATAAATACATATAAAGGACTCAAAATTCATGCAACTGCCCCTCAGAAATAGCATTGGTAAATACATAAAGCATAAGCCAGGTTAGTATGCCCTCTCCATACTTTAATGTAGATTGGATACTTCCATACTTCAGTGTAAACTGGAATAGTGAGTAGATACACTAGCTGAACAACAATGATCCCACCACTCCAGAGCAACCATGCTATCTGTTGATGGCAAAAAAGAGGAATTAGAAGGTGAAGCTAAAACATTCTATTATAATGCATCAGAAGCATACCCTGGGCAAGCTCCTCTCACAATATGAAGTATTCCTAAACAAAAGCTTGTGGAAATAAAGAGAAAGAATCTAACAGGCTTTCAATCAGGCCTTTGGGTACAACTAGGCAAAGAGGAATAAACCGGTTTGTGATCTGTGACCATATATCACATATGTTCTGGTCCATTCTTCCTTTCCTTGTGGACAAATGCAGTTCTCCTTTGATAGTATTCCATATATATTTGTGGGGATTCTATAGACCACCAGACCAGGAGGAAGGGGGGATAAGGCTTTCTTCAAACAGCTAGTGGAAGTATCCCAATCACAGGCCCTGGTTCTCATGGGGGACTTCAGTCACCCTGACATCTGCTGGAAGGGCAATATGGCAGCGCGCAGGCAATCCAGCAAATTTCTGGAGAGTGCTGGGGACAGCTTCCTGGTGCAAGTTCTGGAGCAGCCAACTAGGGGCCATGGTCTACCTGACCTGCTGCTCACAAACAGGGAAGAATTGGTTGGGAATGTAGAAGTGGATGGAAACTTGGGCAGCAGGGACTACAAGATGATTGAGTTCAGGACCTTAAGGAAAGGAAGGATGGAGAGCAGAAAAGTAAGGACCCTGGATTCAGAAAAGCAGACTCAGACTTGCTTAGGGAACTTATGGGCAGGATTCCTTGGAAAGCCCATTTGAGGGGAAGAGGAGTCCAGGAGAGCTGGCTGTACTTTAAAGAAGCCTTATCGAGAGTGTAGGAACAAGCCATCCGGATGTGCAGGAAGACTAGCAAACATGGCAGAAGACCAGCTTGGCTTAGCAGAGAAGTCTTCAGTAAACTAAATCACAAAAAGAAGCTTATAAGAAGTGGAAACCTGGACAAACAACTAGGGAGAAGAATAAGAGTATTGCTTGGGCATGCAGGAATGAAGTCAGGAAGGCCGAAGCACAATTGGAGTTACAGCTAGCAAGTGATGAGAACAGTAACAAGAAGGGTTTCTACAAGTATGTCAGTAACAAGAGGAAGATCAAGAAAAGTTTGGGTCCTTTACTGAATGCGGGAAGCAACCAAGTGGCAGAAGATGCAGAAAAGGCTGAAGTACTCACTGCCTTTTTTACCTTGGTCTTCACAGGTAAGGTCAGCTCCCAGACTACTGCACTGGGAACTACAGTATGGGGAGGAGGTGAGCAGCAAACAGTGGCAAAAGAACAAGTTAGGGACTATTTAGAAAAGCTAAACATACACAAGTCCATGGGACCAAATAGGATGTACCTAAGGCTGATGTGATTGCAGAATCACTGACCATCACCCTTGAAAACTCATGACTATCAGGAGAGGTCCCAAATGGTTAGAAAAGGGCAAACATAGTGCCCATATTTAAGAAAGGGAAAAAGGAGGATCCAAGGAACTACAAACCAGTTAGCCTCACCTCAGTCCTTGGAAAAATCATGGAGTAGATCTTCAAGGAATACATTCCTAAGCACTTGGAGAAGAAGGTGATTAGGAACAGTCATCACTGATTTAAAAGGGCAAGTCATTCCTGACCAACCTGATTGCCTTCTATGATCAGATAACTGACTCTGTGGATGTGGGGAGATCAGTAGATGTGGTATACCTTGATTTCAGTAAGGCTTTTTATAGTTTCCCACAACGTTCTTGCAGGCAAGATAAGGATGTACAGGCTTGATGAGGTGGAGAGAAAACTGGCTGGAGCATCGGGAGAGTAGTAATCAATGGCTCCAATGTCTAGTTGGCAGCTGTATCAAGTGAACTGCCCCAGGGGTCTGTCCTGGGGCTGGTTTTGTTCAATGTCTTCATCAGTGACCTGGAAGATGGCATAGAGTGAACCGTCAGAAATTCTGCAGATGACACCAAGCTGGGGGGAGTAGTAGACAGTTTGGAGGGTAGGGATAAGTTTCAGAGTGACCTAGACAAATTGGGGGATTAGGCCAAAATAAATTTCATGAGGTTCAACAAGGACAAGTGCAAAGTCCTGCAATTAGGACAAAACAATCCCATGCATCAGCACACACTGGAGACTGAGTGGTTGGGCAGCAACTCTACAGAAAAAGACCTATGGGTTACAGTGCACATTAACAGTGTGCCCTTGTTCCTAAGAAGGCTAACAGCATACTGGGCTGCATTGGTAGGAGTGTTGCCAGCAGGTCAAGGGAAGTTACTATTCCCCTCTATTCGGCACTGGTGACGCCACATCTGGAGTACAATTTGGGCCCCCCCACTACAGAAAAGATGTGGACAAATTGGAGAGAGTCCAGCAGAGGGCAACAAAAATGATGAGGGGGCTGAGGCACATGACTTAAGAGGAGAGGCTGAGGGAACTGGAGTTATTTAGTCTAGGGAAGAGGAGAATTAGTGGGGATTTAATAGTAACCTTTAAGTTCCTTAAGGGGGGTTCGAGAGAGGATGGAGCTAGACTGTTCTCAGTGGTCGCAGATGACAGGACAAGGAGCAACAATCTCAATTTGCAGCAAGGGAAGCTTAGGTTAGTTATTAGGAAGAATTTTCTCACTAGGATGATAGTAAAGCATGTTACCCAGAGAGCTGATGGAATCTCCATCCTTGGAGTTTTTAAAGACCTGGCTAGAAAATCTTTGGCTGGGATGATCTAGTTGGGGCTCATCCTGCTTTGAGCACGGAGTTGGAGTAGATGACCTCCTGAGGTCC
>NW_017728949.1:11999148-12021379 GCF_001723895.1 Crocodylus porosus | reverse complement strand
CTGGCCCATGTACCTTCCTGTCCTTCTGCCCGCGCCCCCATGTACCCTCCATCTGTGACATCTGCACTTCCTGTCATGTGCTGCCACTGCAGTGGCCATAGCTCCCAACGACAGCTGCAGCATCACAGTAATGGTAAGTTTTTTTGCAAGTAGTTTGAAACTTTGAAATGAGTGGCTACATGACTTTCTTCAATATTGCAAAACTTCTGAACTTCATCACATTCCATTTCAGAACCACGGCCGAAAGTACAAGGGCAGCAGGATGCTGCCTGCCAGACCCGACACCCAGGACATGCAGCTTCCCGGGTGATATTTAGGTAATACGTCCCACCAGACTTTTGTGTTTATGTATGTGGTGGGGAGGGAAAGCAAAAGCAAAAGTCTGGTTTTTTGACTGTGCACCCAATCCCAGTCCTCTTCCTCTTCCTCTTCTTCCTTTTCCCCACCTCCTTGCAGAAAACTTTCATGGGCAGAACTCACTGGGGGCAGCAACCACCCCACAGTTCAGTGATGAGGAGTAGCAGAGTGGAGTGAAAATATCTTCACATTTTTAAAAAACATTTTGTATTTTATATTGTTAAATTGTATGTAGTTATTGTTAAAGCTGCAGCATTTTCAGTAAAGTTTTATTTTAACTACAAAATTTTGGGAAGGTTTAAATTATAGAAATACAATTTAGGTCTGTATCAAGACACCAGCCACTATAGTAATATTGCAAACTATTTAAGCCCAGATTGTGCTACCACTTAAAGAGAAAATGTAAATGATAAGAAATATGGTCACTCTATCAAAACTTCTGGATACAAAAAGTGATTTTCTTTCAAGGTCAATGGTCCATAGATTAAAAACAATATGATAAACTCTGACAAATAAAATGGGAAATGACTTGGATTCCTATGACAGAAGTGCTACATTTTTATAATTTCTGACAGTTTGCTTTAAAAAAAAGAAAAAGAACAAGAAAAAGTGATACATGATATATAGCATGAGGCAGAACAGTGCAGCAACTTCTGCTGCAGAAAACAAACAAGGAGGCTGGTAAGATCTGTTGATTTTAAAATGAATCTTTGTATGCTGAATACACGGCCATCTACTGTAATCAGCCAAGAACACCCTCATTGCTCTTTGTAGGAAGAAAGTAAGATTTGTTATGAATTCCATTCATAAATTTGGTGAATTAAAAAAGCCACAGCAGTAAACCATTGGCTCCTTGACCATCACTTAAATGGACAAAAAAAATCATCACAATTTCACATGTAATTATTTCAGCTAATTGTAACACGATTATAGAAGTTTTATGTTTTAAAGAATCCCATGTTAAATTTTAAGGGAATCAGGATAAAATAATTAGATGTAATAGGTTAATGCAAAATGTGTGTCTCATATAGACCAGTAAAGGATATGGTTAAGTGGGTTCCAAAGATGCCAAGGTCAATATTGTATTGTCTTCCCAAGATAGAATGTTTCTATGCAATGTTTCTATGCAAGAGAGATTATCGTAGCTCTTGGGGAGGGGAGGGGAGGAGAAAATAGCTAGGTAAAAACAGCTGTTGGTGGCATACTACTTTCAGGCCCAAGCAGACATCTAATGGAAAAACTGCCAAAAAAGTGCAATCTGGATTTACAAATGTAGATAATGAATCACAAACTAAACTCATAGAATAAGCAATCTGTGCGACAAAGAAAATACAGTGGATCTAGCCTTTTTGGTCTCCACTAAAGAACCTGGCATACTGCCACCTGGGAAATAATAAACTAAACTGGAGAAGAATGGCAAGATTGGAAAGAAGCTGGATAAACAGACAACAATAATGAGTTGTGTCCAATGAGGAGCTATTAAGCTAGAGGGAGGCTAAGCTAGAGGGAGCAGAGTTTAGTCCACATGGGTCTTGGAACCAATTTTATTTGTTTTTGTTAGGGACATAAGAACATAATAAATGCCATGCTGGGTCAGACCAATGGTACATCTAGCCTGGTATCACATTGCCAAAAGAGGCAGAAGTGGATGCTATAAAGGGAGAACACTGAAGTAGGTACCTCTAGAATGATCTCTCCCTTATTTAATACCCTACATAGATGACATCCACCCTTATTGGTTAAGAGATGCCAGAGGAGACATCTCTAACCACTGTGATCAGTAGCTACTAATAGACCTATCATCTATGAATTTATCCAGTCCCTTTTTAACCTGGCTATTCTATCTGCCTCCAGCACCTCCTATGGCAGTGGACCTTTTCAGAAAAGCAAGAACATGTTGACCAACTTAGTGATGATGAAAACCTGGGAGGCACTGTCAGTATATTGTCAATACAGAAGATGACTGAAATGCCGTACAGAAAGAACTGGATGACTTGCGTACTGGAGTAATGCAAATAGAAATGTAACAGTACAAAGTTCAAGGTCCTACACTTGGAGATTAACAACAAGAATTTCTGCTATATGTAGTGAGCACACCAGTTGAAAGTGATTGAGGAAAAGAAAGACTTGGATAAATTAGTTAATCACAGGATAGCTATGAGTCATCAATGTGTTAAGGCCATGAAAAAAAAAGCAACCTTAGAAAGTAACAGGCAAGGTATATCCAAGAGAGACAGAGAAGTATCAATGCCTGTGTATGAGGCACTGGTAAAACTTACTTGGAACATTGTTTACAGCTCAGAAGTTCAAGAAAGCTGAATTAATTTGAAAGAGGGAGCTACTAGGGTGAGCAGGGGAATTGAAAACCTATCCTGCAAGAGGAGAATAAAAGCTTGTCATGTTTACTTGTACACAATAAAGACTGACAGAATATGTAATTGCTCCATATAAACACATTGGGGAAATGGGGAGGAGGGGAGAGGGAGAAAGCTATTTAAATTGAAGAACAATGGTGGCATAAACACCATGGTGGTTATAAATAGCAGTAGGAAGGAAACTAGAAAGTTTCTAAACATAAAAGGAATTCTGGAAAAGATTATGGAGCAAATTTTCAATAGGAGTAGTAGGGGCAAAACCTAATCAGTTTTAAGGTGCAGCTCAATAAACTGATAAAAAAAAATTATTTTACACACATCTGCAATCTCTCAGCAAAGTGGCTAGGATGAGACTAAAATGATGTGTTTAGTTTTGAATATATTTGTTGTTGTTGTTTTCAGATGGTTCCCCTAAAGGCTCAGTATTGTTTTAAGATTTATTTTCAAGAATTTTTTGAAAATCCCTACTGACAAAATTTCAGAATATGTTTATGATCTGACCTTATGTCAAATATTTATATATTTATGCAATTCTAAGAATGCATATCATTCTCCAGATTGCAGCAAAAATACTTCTTTAGTCGTCCTATAAACTAAATATGCATATAATATAGTTGACTGCTTTTGCACATTTTTGGTGTAGAAATTGTCAGTGTTTCATACAATTTTGAAAATGGAATTCTCAGTAGATACCTGATACTCCATTTAATAGAACTGGGTAGATGTTCATGTAGATCAGTAGATCATGTAGCTCAGTTGATGGCATCATTCTGTTAGCAGGATTTGTTATAGACCAGTCTCTAAACATGGTGAACTCTGTAAGTTTCTAGATGGGTTAGTGACTTAACCCCAATAGTAGTTTCATTGTGTTCTTTGCTGTGTATAACATTTTTATGTGAATGAAAGGAAAGAAAACTAAGCAGGCCATCTTCTAGCACAGTGGTTCCCAACCTTTTTTATACTGCAGACTGGCACAGGAGAGGGATGGGGCATGTGGACCTGGCTGCCTCCCTTCCAGAGCTGCACCACCACCCAGCTTTAACCCCGCATGTGACTGCTGGCTCGACTGGGCGGACAGATGGGGGTCCAAATGATGGGCTCGTGCCACAACCCAGCACCTAACCCTTTGTGGCCTAGTACTGGGCCACAGTCCAGTGGTTGGGAGCCTCTGTTTTAGATATTTTCTAGATTTGCCTTTGGCTGAAAAACTCTCAAGAGCTCTTCTACAGCTGTTAAATTCTTTGATTGTCCTCCTTACGATTACACAACAATTCTATAATCAAGTTCACCTATGCCTAACAAAATTGCCAGCTGTCAAAGAAGATGAAAAGCCATAGCTAGAATAACACTGAATCATCTTGTGATCTTATTGGGTAAAAAACAGAATTGCTCATACATTCCTTCTTGGGAAGAAAAACCAGTAATGATAAGAGTGATCCTTATTTCTTTCAGTACCTTTTGTGAGGTGTGACAGGCTCATGGCCATACAGCAGCTGTCCCAGCTGCCAGTGGGAGGGTTTGAGATTGAGAGAGTGGTTGGGGGTAAAAAGGTAAGAAAGGTTTATTGACTTAACAAACACACAACTACTCGTAATATAACAAGACAACAAAGACAATAACAATTCACACTGGCAACTTATCGGCAGTCCCCTCTGATGCCTGATGTACAACAAGTTCCTCTTCTATAAAGCTCAGTGAAGTCAGGAATCCCTGATCTGCGCTGTCCAAGGGGTACTGGGAAGGACCCTGGTATTCAGTCCTGGGGCTCCTCAAGATCCACAGGCTCACCGAATCTAGGTCAGCAGCTAATTTCTAAATTAGTAGGTTCTCTTACAATGCTGCATCTCCCCTCTGATAATTTCCAGATGTGCTAGCCAATTTATAACTTCTGAGCTACACTGTGGACTCACAGCCACTCACAACAAACTTTCCTTATGACTGACCAATAGCAGTACAAGCCTTTGCATTTTTCTGATAAGGTTAATTATAACTGTGCCACTACATACAAGGTCTTACTACTTTCAAGGCCTTACTAATCTTTTACTTTAATTAAGCTCTTAGCAGCAACATACAGCTCGCAATACATGAATAAATGACAAGAAATACCTGGTCTAATCTTAGCAGAGCGCTCAGCAAGTACCTTCACCACACAGACACAATTTTCAGCTGTCACAGGCAGCCGTGATGCCCCCTTGTGGTCTTGCAGCTCTCAGACTCCAACGTTGCTCTCCCTAGATTGCTCACCCTCCATGCCTTGTTCTTATTATTAAAGGTCAATTAAGGGAGGCTGCCCGTAGGCCTTAGAGTGAGCCTTAATCCTAATAATTCTCCACGCGACCTCTCTTGGAAGCCCACTAGTCTCAATCTAGCTCTCAGGCCTGAAAGGTTCCTCTTGGCCAGACTATGCCTCTGTAGGGCACCTGTAGCCTAAGGGAAAATTGCATGTCGCCATTCCTCCCCTACACCATACCCCAAGCCTTGCAGGTGTTATTACTATGATGTTCAGTTCACACACTTGGCTTCTTTTGGCTTTTGGAACCCCGTGGTCCATGTTCAGCTCTCTCGGGACTCCCAGGCCCCTGGTCTGGTGCACAGCCCTTTTCTCTGGGCTCCCAGGACCCCAGTCCATCTCTCTGGGGCTCCTGGACCCTTTGATCCAACTGTCCATCAGTCTTTAGCACCTGAACCTCCAGGTCCCACACTCAGGTACCCCCCCTGTCTTTAGACCTTCTTGGGTCCCACTCTCTCGCTCAGTCCTGATTGTCCCTGGACCCTCTGATCACACTCCCAGCCCTTTCCAGGCCTGGGGCTCATGGAACCATGGGTACATGCTTTGTAGGCCTTTGGGCTGCTGGCTGAGCCCCACTCTCATCCCTTGGGCTGCTGACTCTCTAAGGAAGTGTTGCCTGCCCTTCTGGGGCTCCAGGCTAACCTGCTAAGACAACTTAATAATGAATACCTGAACCTCTGGCAGGAACCCAAGCCTTTCCTAAGTTTAACATAAAACAGGATCACCACCCTGTATAACCAAGCCCTTCTCTGCCCAGGTACCTTCCCTTGTTCTGTGCCTTGCAGAATTCCTCATTCAGAGCCACTACCAGTTCAGGAGTCCTGCTGCTCTGCTGTTAGGAGCTCCTCACTCCCTAGCTACCCCGTAAGACTAACTGACTGGTGCATGATCTGGGCTTATATAGCTCAAGCCTGAGCCCTCTTCCAGTCAGGTGAGTCCCTCATTAGTCCCCTTCACCCTCTGTACCACCTCTCTTAAGGGAGCAGGCACATCCCAGTGTCCTGCTACCTGAGGAAACTAAATCAAAACTCCTAGTGTTATTAAATAAAAAAAAAGCAACTGCAAATATCCTGCACCAGTTGCGGCATCACTTAAGTCAGCAGGAATTTTAATATTGCCCTAATTGGGTCTAATAAATTCTTATATACCTGAGTATTTATAAGTGATAAACTCCACCTATCTTTATACAATATAGAAACATGATTCATTGTTACTACGGGAAGGTCATACATTAGTTTTAGTCACACTTGTGATATTAATCAAGAAAAAACCTATCACAAAAGGATGGGGCATAAAATTACACTGATTGCTTGTTGATATAAATATAAATTGAGTGGGTTTCCCTTTCCATTTTAACAGATACTCTTTTCTTTTTTGTTCTTCCCCACTAGACCCATTGCAGTCAGCTATATATTCCCTAAAACTCTCTCTGTATCTAATTTAAGACACGGTTATACTTCTTAGCTTTACAATTCAAGCAGTTTTAGGAGGCACTGTAAGGGGAGGAGCATGACCCCTGGTACGCTCCTGATGGGGATTACAGTCAAGCTAGAAATTCTGCCCAGTCTGGAGGAGGTAGGACTCTGGATCTACCTTTTAACTGCCCTTTTAACTGGATAGTTAGTACTTTTGCCAGTGCAACTGGGTTTAGTTCCTTTGCCTATGTGGAATGAAAAAGGGAAGGCTCCTTTGAGCAGTTCCTAATTTTAGCATAGTCCAATCCTCAGTGCAGACCACAAAACTATCAGCCCTTCACTTCAGAGCTATTTGCTTTTGTTCATTGGAAGTAAAGCATAGAATTGTTTGTCTGCCATACTGCAACACAGACTACAACTAGATTCTACTGTAGTTTTTTGGTTGTAGTGGTCAGCAGTGTTGTGCTAAACTACCTAGAGATCTAGGTGTCATATTATGTCTTAGTTACCTACCATGGCTTCCAGAGCTCCCAAACATCCAAAAGTACAACTGAGAGGAGTCACTTGTGCCTCAGGGGCTTTAGCAGAGAGTAGTCACTGCACAAGCCATGCAATTGTGGCCAGATCTTACACAGGGCTTGATCTGGAGTCCATATACCTTGCATCTATGCACAGAGGCCACTGTCAACCTAGTCCATGTTGTTTCAGATCCCAATATGTTCAATGGTGTAATATCCTTAGTCTTTCATGTTTAGACTTATTTGCTTTGTGTGCTGTTGAGAATTTCTCTTTGATAAAGTAAATACAGTATCTAACTTGAGAATCACTGGAATCATTTTCCTATATTGCAGCAGGTTTTGATGAAAATGGGAGTAACTTACATTACAATTACCTGTCTTATCATCATAAAAAGGGGCTGCAGAAAACAGAATGCAGGGAAATATTTCACTCTCCTTGCCATCACTTGCTGAGTTGGGGCAAACTATCTTGTGTGGAATCTAAAAACCATCTGCTATAATGTGAGCAGCTGTCCTAAAAATAGGGCACTAGAGAGGGGGAAAAAAATTGAAAAACAGAAAGTTGTCAACCAAAGTACAGGCTCAGTGTTCTATTTTGTCTAGGGGTGCACCGAAAGAGATTTTGGGGGCTGGTACCAATAGCTGATATATAAGGTGGCATTTCAGCTGATACCAATCCAATTTCTGATACAGCTACTTCCAGCTGGTAAGTCCGGTGTGGTGGATGGGGAAGGGGGAGGGAAGGGGCATGGGGGGCAGATCAATGCCCCCCATGGAGAGGGAGGGGGCAAGGGCAAGAGCAGAGAGAGGAGCTGCCCAGATGGGGCAGGGTGGGGGTCAGAGCCACAGCTCATGGTGGGGAGGCAGCTCCTGCTACTGGTTACACCCAAGAAGGGTATGGGGGGGCATGTGCCCCCTGGAGCTGTGTGGGACAGGGTGGGGCATGTTGCAGGGCATGGTGCAGCCCCAGGAAGAGCTGGGGCTGTGCTGAGAGGCTGTCAGTGGTAACACTGGGAGTAGAGTGGTGGTGAAATTTGTGGGGGGATGCAGCATCATCCCAGCACCGCCAGCGCCTGCTCCAAGCCCAACCCCTGCCAAAAAGAGCCCAGCACAGCCCCAGCTGCAGCCTGCCTCGCCCCATCCCATGCAGATCCAGGGGCACATGCCCTACCCGTGCCCTCTTGAGTTGCAAGCAGTGGCCTCCCCCCTACATGAGCTGTAGCTCTGTTCTCCCCCCGACCCTGCCTGGGCAGTGCCTGTCCCTGCCCCTACCTTCACTATGGTGGGGCATTGACCTGCCCCCTCCCCTTCCATCACACCAGACTTACCAGCTGGAGGCAGTTCTCCATGCTGCCAGCTCTGCTCCTTGCTGCCTGAGTGCTGTGCTGTGGCTGCTACACAGCACAGGCATTAGTCGGCCAAATTATTGGCCCCATCAAGTCAATATCCAAAACATCCAGTTTTCTTTATATTGGTACCAATCCAATATCGGATCGATGTATTGGTGCATCTCTAGTTTTGTCTATTTTAAGTTTGTATGAAAAGATAAATGGCACAAGTGTAAAGAAATGATGTCACCTTCTAATTTTAATATAGCATTGTCCAGTGTACAGTTGGGACTCAGGAAACCTCAGCTCTGGTCCTGTCTTTGTTAAAGATCAAATGTGTGACCTCAAGCCAATTATTTTCCTTTCCTGATTTTTGTTTTTTTCTGATCCTTTGCCTGCCTTCCTTATTGAACTGTAAGGCTCACACTCGCAAAGGTATTTTGATGTCCTAGCTACCACTGTGTATCTGGCCCAAAACTTGTTGGTATGTGTATGCACTGTGCCTTGATCTTATTTGGCATATACAGATCCTACTGGAATACATATAATCTTCAAAACTCAGAAGTGCCTGTATTTTACAGTAGGGGTATGCAAAGAGTTGGTCCCCAATTCTATTTGGTGAAGATTCGGCCCAATTCAGTGCCCCAATCTCTGAATTCAAATTGAATCAGGAGACCATTTAATTTGTCTGAATTGAATTGGAACCCTCTGGATCAATTCAGAGAGATTCGTAAAGATTCAGCGCTTTGGACATAAACACAGCTTTAAAAGTTTTTTCTACATACCTCTAGGTACTAGGTGGTTCATGAATGCTGAGATGCTGGGGTGGCTGGAGCATCCCACAGGAGCGCAGGGGGCTCCCCAGCATGCTTGGCAGCAGACCTGGAAGTGGGCAAGAAGCACTTCTGGTCCACTTCTGGGTCCACCGGGGAGTGCACCAGGCCCCTCCCCCCCATAACCTCGGCTCAACAACTGATGCCTTCTGGGTCTGGGGGGGCACCTGGGGTCCCTCTGCAGCTGATTGCCAAGTCAGAGAGGGCACAGAGCACCCAGCATGCTCCCCGGTGGAAGCAGAAGTGGCCCAGAAGTACTTCTGGTCCACTTCCAGTTTCAACACTGAGCATGTGAAGGGCCCCCCTGCACTCCTGTGGGATGCTCCATCCACCCCAGCATTGCAGCATTCATGAGCTGCACCTGGTACCTCAAGGTATGTAGAAGAAACATTTAAAGCTGTGTCTGTGGTCCAATCACTGATTCTTTGAATCAGCATTGAAACTTCAGATTCAGCTGAATTAAATCGGGGACAGTGATCTGAATCAACAAATCAAATCACTGTCCCTGATTCAGGCTGAATCTGAATCTGAATCGAATATGGCCAGTTTTGCACATGCCTATTTTACTTTAACTATTCTATAGCAAAACCATCCAGAACTGCATCTGGAATGATCACATGAAGCAACAAGTAAAAACAACCTAATTAGTAGGGCTGTGAGAAGCTTCGGTAGCCGATTTAATTCAGAGGAGATTTGGCCTGATTTAGCAGCCAAATATCCAAATCTGAATCAAATCAGGAGACCCACTAATCTCTCCAAATTGAATTGGAAGCCTCCAAATTAATTCTGAGAGATTCGGAGAGATTTGGCATAGACCATACAGATATGCAGTAGTCAGTGCAGGCAGGAGCAGCTGGGGGAGCAGCCCCGGCATGAGCTGGCAGTCCCTGGAGAAGCTGTGTCTCATCTGGCTGCTCGCTGGCCAGGGCGAGGCAGAAAATGCTGGCAGTCCCAGGAGAAGCCACGGGGACTGGGGGGAAGGATTGGGGAGCTGGGGGGAACGAACAGGGGTTTCTCCCCAGCTCCCAGTTTGATTCCCCAGTTGCTGGTTGCATCTCCCAGCTCCCAAACAGTCCCTAAGCTCCCCAGTCATTCCCCCCAGTCCCCATGTCTTCTCCCAGGGCTGCTGGCTCAAGCCGTGGCTTGTCCAGCTGCTCCCCCAGTTTCCCCCGCGCTGGGGCAAGGCAGGCAGTACTCGGAGAAACTGCGGGGGCTGGGGGGGTATGATGGAAGAGCTGGGGAGAATGACTGGGGAGCTGGGGGATCGAACTGATAACTGGGGAATTGAACCGGAAGATGGGAATTGAATTGGGAGCTGAGGGGAAGACCCTGTTCATTCCTCCAGCCCCCAATCTTTCTCCTCAGCTCCTGGTTCGATTCCCCAGTCCCCAGTTTGATCCCTCAGGTCCTAATCATTCCCCCAGCTTCCCGATCATTCCCCATGGCTTCTCCCAGGGCTGCCAGCACTACCTGCCTCACCTCAGCAGTGGGGCAGCCAGGGGAGCAGCCAGATGAGCCACAGTTTGAGCTGGCAGCACCAAGAGAAGTCACAGGGGCTGTGGTGAATGATTGAGGAGCTTGGGGATTGAACCGGAAACAGGGAAATTGAACCAGGAGCTGGGGGGAATTCCCTGTTCATTCCCCCAACCCCTGATCACTCCCCAGCCCCTGCAGCTTCTCCCAGAGCTGCCAGCACTGCCTGCCTCACCCTGGTGGGGGGTAGCTGGACGAGCAGCTGGATGAGCTGTGCCTTCAGCTGGCAGCCCTGGGAGAAGCTGCGAGGGCAGGGGGAATGATCAGAGAGCTGAGAAAATGATTGGGGAGCTGGGGGGGGGATGATCAGGGGCTAGGGGACTAAACAGGAGCTTCCTCCCACCTCCTGGTTTGATTCCCTAGCTCCTGGTTCAATCCCTAGCTCCCAATCAATACCCCAGGTCCCCAATCATTCCCCACAGCTTCTCCCAGGGCTGTCTACCTTGCCCCAGTGGAGAGGAAGGTGGGCAGCCAGGGGAGCAGCTGGACAAGCTGCGGCGTCTCCTGGGGCTCATCTGGCTGCTCCCTGAGCTGCCCCCTCATCACTGCCTGCCTGTACAGACTATGGCTGAATAAGATTCAGCACCAAATATCTTTGGATTTGGCCGAATTGAATTTGGAGAGTGATTCAAATCACTGTCCCTCCACATCGCTAAATCTGAATCCAAAGCAAATACATTGAATGAGCTTTAGTTAAAGCATCCCACTGGCATTTTTCAGCATAGGGATGCTGTACACGTGATGCTGGAGTTTGCTGGAGTGCAGTAATTACCATGTTCCAGCAAATTCAATGAATCAAGTCTGCTCTGATATGCTGTAATTACAGCATGTCAGAAAGCCTCACTGCACATGTATAGGCACCCTCAGTTTATCCTGAGAAAGTTGCTGATCTCCCAGGAAAGACCATAGGTGTACAAATGTTCAGGGTTTTTCTCCCAGAGCAAAAATGGCCGCTTCAAGACAAAAATAACCTGGGGATAACCAAGGTTAAATCACTCTTGGGAGAGTTACATGTTCTGTTTTGAGAGAAGCCGTAGCACAGTCCTTCAGGATCCCAGCCAATCAGGGTTGCCCTGAGCAGTGCTGCTGTTCTGTCTCCAGGCTGCCTGAGGAAGCTTGGAAAACATGCAAAGTTGTATGCACAAAGGCCTCTTACCTGCACAGCATCACTATTGCAAGCTGTCTGCTCTTCAGGGACTCAGCATATGAATGTCTGTTCAGGCATGTTTGGGTAAGTTTTTCTACCAGGAAAACAAACCTGGGAGAATTCATTTGAATGTGTGTATGCAGTCTTGGACAAAGGCCTAACAAGGTTCACTGTATGGAAGCTGAAATTATATATATTAAACCTTGAAAGAAGATGGAATTTCCTAGAAGAAGGTAATTGAGCATTGAAATAATTTACCCAGGGAGGTAGTGGGCTCATTATGGTTTGGAACTGTTAAGACGATATTAAATATTATTCTAAAAAACATGCTGCTAGCCAGTTACTGAGAAAAAATTCACAGCCTGTATATACCAGGGATGAGACTAGATTACCATACTAATCCCTTCGGGCCCTAGAATTTATTAATCTTTTCACCCTGACCTTTTTCAACTGCATTGTGTCCACCTTGTACAACCCCAGGATAGGGCCCAATAAATATTAGTATGTCCTGTTTGGGAAATGATTTTTGAAAATGTAAGCAAATATCTTTTCTTAAATGTTTTCCTCCCACCAGAAAATATCTTTAAAATTAATTGATAGAATGTGTTTTGCAATAATGACACAAGACTGAAGTAAAAGCATTAAGCATGGAGTTAAAGCATGAAGTCTACATTTCAGAATAAGCTGGAATGTAGAATAGGGGAAAAAAATATTTCCAATACTATTAAAATCAAGGCCAGAACTACCATTCATTCCAATAAAGCAGAAGTGGTCTTTATATTTCAACACATTGTTTAGACCAGTGGTTACCAAACTGTGGGTCGCAACCCCAATTTGGGAACATGTCAGTGGATGGGGTCACCTAAGGTTGCAGGGGGCACCCTGCCATGGCAGCAGCACTGAGCCTCCCCGACCTTCCACACTGGGTCTTGCCTGCTGGGCCATGGGGTGAGGACAGTGGGTGGGGGGAGCCCCAAGCCTATAGCAGGCAGCCCACATCCTCCCCCCTCCCATGGGCTCTGCTCTAGCTGTGCCACCCACAGGGGGCTGGGCCGGGGGTGGGGGTGGAGGAAGCTGGGCTCCATGCTCCCGCTTCAGTCACAGCAGCCGCTACCTCCTGTGGGAGGCAGCTGGGGCTTGGGCACTGCTGGGGAGCAGAGCAAGTGGCTGCAGGCCCTGGCCCAGGAGCATCTAGGGGGCGAGGGTGTGGGCTAGGAGTGGGGGGCAGCAGCAGGGCCAGAGGCTATGAGTCAGGAGTGAGAGGCACCTGGGAGAGAGTGGAGAGCTTCAGGTTGGGAGTGAGGGGCCATGCTGAGGAAATGGGCTCATGCTGAGGAAAAGGTTGGGAAGCACTAGTTCAGACTGAGGAAAGCCATCATAAATAGGTACTCAGTGGAGACAGAAATCATTATGTCCATTCAATTATTCATTTGGATGCAACAGGGCGAACTTATTGTTCATATCACATTATTGTTAGGAAGAAAAGGAATGAAAATCACACATATAGAATGGGGAAAACTAGCTTAGCAGTAGCATAGCCAGGAAGGATCTGGGGTCCTTGGTGGATCATAAACTTAACAGAAAGTGGTAATATGATGCAGTCAGAAAAAAAGCAAATGCCATTTTAGGTCGCTTTAATAGAAGCTCTGTATACAAGACCTAGGATGTGATAGTACCACTCAGTGTTGGTATGCAGTCTGGGCATCATATGTTAAGATTCTAGAGAAAGTGGAGGTATTCTGCAGGCAAGTGATGAAAATGGCTAAGTTACTGGAAAGCAAACATTATGAGGACAGGCTGAAGCTACTGCACTTAGTTTGCACTAAGGGATGACCTGGTAACAAACTAAAAGAATATAAAAGAGGTTTCCTCAGGAACATGGTGAAATAGTACTCTCCATTGCCAGAGAGTGCAGGATTCATGGCAATAGATTTATACCCCAGCAAAATGGATTAAGATGAAATTGCAGGGAAAAAAAATCCTAACTGTAAGAAAAGAAGGACAATGGGAAGCTGAGGAATCTCCTTATGAGATGTTTTCAAGGAGAGGCTGGCTAGGCAGCTGTGTGGACTGGTTTAGGAATATGAAATCCAGCATCTGTTCAGGCTGTTGGACTAGGTAACTCCTGAATTCCCTTTCTAATCTTGTGATTCTATGATTGTTTCTTATTAAATCAAAAGTATCTTAAGGAATGTTTTCTTGTTCAAGAGATTGCTTCAAGAATTCAAGTAAAGAATTTATCGTTTTCCTTTATAAAGCACTTCCATTTTTTAAAAGAAAGCTTAATACAGGAAGTAGAAAATCAGGAAATCTACTTCTTGTGCAAGTGCTCCTGGTCACAAAGCTTTCCATAGCCTCTCTCATACTGAAAGTCTGAGGTGTACCTTTCACAAAAAACGTGAGAGTCAAAAGTTGAATCCAGTCTGAACTAAACAATACCATCACTAAAATATTAAAGCATCACCTGTCCTATTGGAGATGCAGCATTAACATTTTAGTGATCACATTCCTTAGTTCAAATTATATTAAACTTCTGGTTCTGAATTTTTTCTGAAAACACTTCCAACTTTGTCGGAAGGACAGAACATTAATGCAGCAACAATGTTCCACGCCAGATACTTTCTTGTGCTTGACAGTGAAACAAACACATTGGGATATAGCTGCTTGCTGATAGAAACATATAACCCCCTGGACTGTGAACTTTTTCTCAGTTCCTTCTTGAGTATATTGTTGAGGAAAAAACTAGTGCAACTTGTATATTTTTTTCCTAAAGGAATGTACCATAGTGAACAGAATCTTTCATAAATAACGTATGTGAAATGTAACTGAGTGGATGAAAGGTTCTTACAAAACCCCACTTTCTATATTCCTATATTGGAATAGGTCCCTGAATCCCAAGGAAATCTACAGGCTTGGCTCAGAGACTTTGAGGAAAAGGCAAACCTGGAACTGATGGTGCATGTATAAGGAATACCAAAGGCATATTCAATGAATACAAAGGCATACCAAAGGCATATTCGAGGCATACCAAACTGTGGATACACATATTGAAGTCCAGGAAGAAACAGTTCCTTGAAATACAAATACTGAAACCACCCGTTTCTCCTTAGGTCATTAGGGTCTGTATCACATGTGATGTCCCAAAATGGAGCTAGATATGGTTTGGGGGGGGGGTGCAAAGGCACTGCAAAGGGAGTGCCAAGGCAAAGAAACCACTTTATTTTACCTAAAATCTCATCTAAAAATTGGAACTGTAATAATTCTAATAAGCAATAAAAAAAAAAAAAAAATCAACAAGCAATATAACATTCTTAGTGTAAAACCAAAGAAAAACTCTTTGGATTCAGAGGTGATATGGGGTTACATAGCTTCAGGTAAGCTTGTCTCTGAATATTCATTGTTGTGAAGACGCATTGCTTTTCTGAAAGCTTCTGGAGCTCAGTGGTGCCATGGGTGCACCCCAGAATATATAACATGCAAAGAAAGTATCTGTTTAAATAAATGAATCCCCATGACAACAACTTTTTAGCTCCTACCTCAATTTCCTTTCTATTAAGGTAAAACCCATGTAAGGCTTATAAAAGTATTGTAGAGAAAGAATAGTTTGGGGCTTTAACATACAGTCTGTTCTAATGATTGCACAAGGTTTACCAGAAATATTTAAGAAATGTGTTAGTTTTATACTCTAAATATGAAGATTTGCTGATGTGCTTGTTCTTAAATAATACAGTACTTAGTATTTTTGTCAGAAATGAGAAACTATACAAATTATCATTTCTTGGAGATTGATTTCTGTTGCTGTTCTTAAACTGGAAGTCACAGTCATATTAAATCTTCAGATTTACTGTTAACATGCTCAAAATCTTAGAAAATGCCAGTGTTTCCTTTACTTCCCTTCCCATTTGCTGCAGCATACTCTTACTTCTTTCCTTTATTCTGTGAGCCTTTCATAATTGGTGGAAAGTAGGAGAAAAGCTCAGTATGGGGTTGAATCAATGTAATACTGAGTTGCAATGATTACTGGTGTTTCAAAACTCCTGTAGGGAATGGGTTGTATTTCTACAAAAGGTTGTAATCTTTTTTATTTTGCTTTCAAGGGATTGAGAGGAACAAGTAGGCCACGCAAACTGCACATCACTTATCACAGCTCATGCAAGGGTGTTCAATGTCAGGCCCAGGGTCTGCCTTGACATATAAAATCGTCTTTTTTTTAAAGACCTTTTAATCCTGTACCTTCAGCTACTTTTAGCCAACTAAATTCTATCTTATCTTCCAGAATAAGGAACTACTGAAGAGGTAACCAGTTCAGAATAGGCTTGTGCTACGTACTATTAATAGTACAGAAATAACTTTGAGACTATAAAGGGTTCTCTGAGTTCTGACCCTGAGTTGACTCTGATGCTAGACTAGTTTAAAGAATATTTAAACTCCACTGGGCACAGACGTATATTAAAGACAAAGGCCAACAAAAAAGAAACAAGTTTAAAAGAGCTCTCTTTAGAGTTACTGTTCAGCTACAAGTCTAAGTTCCTTTCTGGTTGGTTATCTCTTATGTCTTTTTAGTGCTGTCTTCTGCTGTTTTGCTACTTCTTCTACTATCCATTCACACTTTAAAGGAAGAGAACTAAAAAATAAGGAAAAGTCAAAACCAGAATATGGTGACGACCTAAAAAAAGTGAAATGCTTTGAAAATAATTCTTAGCAATCAAGAATTTAATTTCACAGCACAGGAGTTGAAACCTTTATTTTCATATAGAACTTACTGCATTTAATGAATGCAAATGGAATGAAACGAGTCAAATACAACTAGTAAATCACAGCATTAATGCTTATCAGTTTTTCTTAAGCTATATTATGAACATTAATATGTTGATGTGTGCCATTCCCATGGCTTAAATAAAAATCAGATTTTCCCTCCTTGAAATGTGTTTGTAACTTTTGTGTCAATTTTGGATAAGTAGTTTTTCGCACAATACATTAACATGCTAAATATAGTAAATAATAATAGTAAATTGTTTGAAAGGATTTCAGTATTATTGCTTGGTTTGCTCAGCTTCAAAATTAATGCAGGACAACATAAATAAATACCACTGATTAAACTTTTACTTTGGTACTGAAATTGAACTGTGATGGTATAAATTCATTGTGAATTCCACCAAAGAAGTTTACAAACTCTGAAGCAAAAATGTGCCACAAGCCAACAGCAGTTGTGCAATGAAGTGAAGATCATGTATCTAAACTGCTTGTTACATTAATCTGCTAGGTTCCTTTCACTAATTAGAATGCATACTTGTGGCATCTTATGTGACAGTCTTGGTGAAAGATTATTTCCTTGCGAGGGCATATTCAATATTCAATTATTTTCCTGTTAATAATTTATCCACTATAATAGAGAAAACACTGTAAATAACCATCTGTCACAAGGAACAGCTTTTTATATTTACAAATAGTTAAGCCATGCAGAGTCTCACAGCACACTTTTAATATATGACAAGTGCAAGGGAAAGACTTCTGGTCTAATATTTAGCAATCTGGAGTTTTCCATATTTCCCTCTAAAAGGTATATACATATCCTCCACATCAAAGTTACTTTGCAAGATTAGAGGTGTTAAGATGCCCTTGATCCCATTTTAGGTATTATGGCAAAACCAATGGAAGTAAATATATATATATATATATATATGGACCTACCTAAGTCACTGCGAGACAAAAGGTTTTTGTGGCCTACTTGCGGCATGCAGAGCCCATTTTGTGGGCATATTGCAGCAGCCCTGCCCCTTGCCACTGATTGGCAGACAGCAGCTTTACTCAGTCTACATCACTACTACTTTTTGGGGGGGTTGATTTTGTGGAAAATAATGACCAAACACAGACAACACTGTTTCTCACAGTTTCCGCAAAATCCATGAAACTACGGTTTAGGTAGCCCCCTACATATATGTTAGACAGAGTACCTCCAGTGAAAAGCCAGCATTACCCAGTAATTCTGACACCAGATTATCTGCCCTTTTGTTCTATTCATGTTATACACATCATCCTAGTAACTGAGTTTCAACATTTAGTATATTAAGCAAGGTGATTACCATCTGTGACAGTCTACCGTGCTTTGTTTGTTAACAGAGTTAGAACTACTGTGGTACTTCTTATACTACATGTATTACCTGTTTGTAAACAATAGCCCTTCTCTCCTAGCATAACTCCATTTAATTCAGTGCAGTTATGCCAAAAAAACCCAACTTTTACACACTGACTTTTTAATGGCAGCCTCGACAATGATATTCCCCACAGCATCTCATTGTGGAAGTTTCCAAAAAGCTATCACAGCACTAGGCAATTAGTAAACTAAAAGCAAGCATTTTTCTAGGTTGAAAAAATTCTTATTGCAAAGAATACCATATAAAATGGTGAACCTTAACTTTGGGTGGCATGAGATCCTTTCTGGGGTGGTGCAGGGTGTCATGCAAGGTTAGTACTATTAGGTGTGCAAACATGATTTACAAGATAAACTTAGTATTTTCGAATATGAATCCATAGTGTTAAAAACATGCTGATCTGTTGTGATACTTTTGAGTTTTCTACAATAGAAAGATTGCTGCAATATCTTTCTTTAGTCAAAAGAGAGTGAAAACTAAGGTGGGGTACAGACATTACACTTTTACTAGTATAAGTGACCAGAAACCAGTCTATACCCATAACAGAAGTTCAGCGCACAGACTGGTTTAAAAATGGCAGAACTGGTGTAAGATTCTGCCCCTGCCCTCTCCCTGCAAAGGAAGAATGTGTGTTCTGTTCACTACCGATCTAAACTACACCGCTTACAGACAACTGTGTAACTTAGATCAATTCAGCCCCAGGCTTTTTGAATGTCTGTATCTAGCCCAAGCTCAGGGGTGCTCAGGGGTGCTTCAAGTCCATTGATGGGTAACTCAAGTCTAAAAAGTTTAAGAACTGATGCTAAAAACATATGGTCTGTGGATCTATAGAAAAGATATCAGTAGACTCTGCTTTCATTTATAACCTAACATGTTAGCTTGTTTTATACCAAAATTTTCAGGGGTTGTTAAGGAACTGAATTCAGAAAGGCAAAATTCTTTGAATCCATAAATACTGACTGAAATGTAACTATTTGGTCCCTGTAACTTAGATCAATTCTGTGTAGTATTGAAATCTGAGGAACTCAGCATACTGGCAGTTAAGTCTAGTACACATGGAGTTAGAGTGTGGAGGAAATAGCTAAGCCTTAACCCTGTGCATGTTTTTTGTCTGGATTTATTTCCACAAGACATTACGTTACTGTAATAGAAAAGTTTCTCCTTATAAGAGTACTCACTTCTCAACTACTGTTAGGATTACATCCACTTTTCTTGATTTGTCAAAGAAAACAGAGATTGAAAACTGCCCCCTGAGTGACTCCTTTAATAGAAACAAACACCACAGGGGCTGGATAAGTTAATAACTCCCTATGCACTCTATTCACTGAGCATGCAGTGAGTTGGCCTGACCTCTCTTGCCAGATGGAATGGCCTCAGAATAAAACTAGGCTTAGTTATTTCTGATCTTAATCAAGATTTGTGTTCTCATTTCTGCTGTTTTCAAAACTACAGCATCTTGAGAACATTGTATAGTATCAGATGGCTAGTTGTCAGCTCATCGAAGAGTTGTCTCTTCAGGAATAATATCCATCCATATAAACTGTCACTTGGAATAAGGCTTCATATTCTCTCCAACGCATCTCCTAATCCTCCTTCATTCCAAAATAAATCGATTCATACATCTTTAACTGGAAAGAAGCCCACTGCTAGTTTAAGAAAAAGTGATATTTTTCTTTGTTCATTATAAATAGGGAAAGTCCAAGCCCTAATGGCATTCTGGTTTCCAAACGAGACCTTTGACTCATCCATCCCCGCGCTTCTTTTATCAAATCTCCTGAAATTAATAGCTTATTCTAGTAGTATGCCACATCAGTGGTATCTTCTGAAAAAATAATAATAAAAAAAATATTCACATCTGCATCTACGTTGCTTTGGAGGCTTCTGAGGTTCAGTGCCAGGAAAATAAGTAATACATTTCAACTGTTTGCACTAACTGGGATTTATGAAAACAAGCTGAGGCTTTGTTTACTGGCATTAGCTCAGGTTAGGTGTCATCTTTTAATTCATTCTGCTGATTTATGGTATTTTATGTCTGCAGGGAAGAAGAAAAAAGCAGAAAACGCAACATTTGCAAGATTTCTGAATGACAACCTACCAATGGCTGATTAAGACTCCTAGGATTAGCATCTGCTCTGGCTACTTTTTTGATAGTGCCATTTGTAGGAACAGCTTTTAGACACGATCTTCAGCTCGGTCTCTAGCCAATGACCTTACATAAACATTTGAGATCACAAACGTTAAAATAAATGACAAACTTTTAAATGAATGGAGCCAAAAGTTTCAATCTCTTGCGCCAGGAGATTTGTTTTTGCTCTAGCCAGGATTATTTTGGCCTTTTGTGTTTCAAACATTTAAAAAAAATAGTTAGCCACTGTCCAGATGTATGCAAAAAGGAACAGCTGGTGAAAGAGAAAAGCAAAAAAGAGAAAGAAAACATTTCTCTACTTCACAGCACCACAGAAAAATGATTCATATATTACCAGCTAAATTCCCTATGAACTGAGATTGAAAAGAAGAAGAAAAAACACCCAATGCATTTATTAGAATGTAGCATAACAACTGCTCCTTTCCTTCAAAGGAGGCCAGGACTGAATGACCCCAGAGGATTCAGTTCTCAACAGCAAAGGAGCAGTGTCCTGCAAGCCAATGAAATCTGCTTAGTACTGCTTACAGTGAGCTGAGCCTGCAGATCTTTCTTCTGAAGTCTCAGTTCCTCAGTGTTTACAAGAATTAAAATCTCCGCTTTAACAAGAAGGCTTAGAATACAGAGTAGCTTAGTGGATATAATTGTAGACCTCAGGTGTGATTTTAACACTAGAAACATGCATAAAATATATTTAGAATTAAAATGGTTTAACCCCCCCCACAATAAAATAAAAAGGAATCTGACATCTCAGACATGAGGTTATCTGAAATAAGGGCATACACTATTCTCTTATATGCCTGTTATATGTCTTCAGATTTTCAAAAGCATTACATTATTTTACCACTTATTTCAACTACTCTTTTTCTGCTTACTCCCAAAGCCAATTAAAATGCATACAGGAGATGTTAAAGGCTTGAATTTGATAACAGGCAGCAAGACAAGCGAGGCATGGGACAGCACTGAAATATGACTGCTTAATGTGAGCATATTAATAGAAATAATTGGATTTCTAAACTCTCACAGTTGCAAGCTTTATCTCTTATCACCCATTAAATCAACTGACATCCTGAACTTGTGACTTAAAGTGTTATTCTTATTTCAAGAAGTGCTATATGAATTCAGGTTTCTGTAATGAAAGTTTGCTGAGTTTTGTATTTAATATGTGGCAGTCCCATACTCTGCAGTATTCATACTCTTTATTCAATGCTCTTTATTAAAGTCAACATGTAAAATGTTTGCCTCAGTGCAGTCAAATTACAAATTTCCAGTTTTTCAATGGGGCAAATTTTTCAGTAATTATAAAAGGAGTTACATTTGGCTGCGATAAAAAAATAGCCAAAAATGTGAGTTAGACATCTGAATGCCATTGCCCAGTGGGAGTTTAACATCTAACTCATATGCAACCTTTGAAATCCCAGGCCCTACGTATACATCATTATTGTTGCATTCTGGAGAAAATCATCATATTAAAAATATGTGTGTATCTGAGAGCCTGCAAATCATATTCCTCCTTCTGGTTTGATTGGGATTTTCATCAATTTTGAAATCAAGCGAGATGTGCTGACTGCTCAAGAAATCTTCCAACAAATGAAAATCAAGATTTTCAAGATGTAATGCCTAAAGATAGGGTTCTAACTTTGTCACACATGCTGAATGACCAAAAGGCTATCAAGCAATATAATGCACACGTGAGGCACATTCACACGAGCGTGCACGTGTGTCTTGTAGTATCTCAAAGCCCTTTGAGATACTGCAAGAGGCACGTGCAGGAACAAAAAAAAGTTCCCCAAGCTGCAGTGCAGGGGCAAAATTAGACCCCTGGATATCCAGGGGTTAAAAAAAAAACACACAGGGAAAAAAAGCAGCGTAGGCAACTGGAGGCTTGGTCTTCCACAGAGATGCTTTGGTAGCCTGCCAGAGCATCTCTATAGCTGGCCCTTGCCCTGGTGCTGAAGCACACTACCTGCCTGTGCAGGGCAGGCAGTGTGCCAGCCGCAGGGAACTGGACTGAGGCTCCTCCTGGTAAGTAGGTGGGGGGCCTGCAGGAGGGAAAGAGGACCATGGGTGGACCTCCACCAGCCCTGCCCACTTCCCCAGCCCCCTGGATCACTGCTCCTCCCAATCCCATCTCCTGCCC
>NW_017728949.1:11948947-11999021 GCF_001723895.1 Crocodylus porosus | reverse complement strand
TTTCTGCCCCACCCGGCCCCATCCGCCACCTGCTCCCTGAGCCCTCCCAGTGACTACCCCATCCAGCCCTATCCCCCTGCAATCAGGGTCACTGGGGCCACATGGAAGAGCTCCCCCCCCCCGAGTGGGGTCCAAATGACAGCCACAGCCCTGGCTTCACCCGTGTGGTGGTGCAGTGGTAGTGTGGATGCCAGGCAGCTGGAGCTAGGCCCTGCTGCCCCCTGCTCCCCATTCTGCACTGGGGGGCACTACCATGAGGCCCCAGTGACCCCAACATCAGCTACTACTACCAGTGAGTGTGGGGCTTGTTTTTTTTTTTTCATTTTTGAGTCCCAGACTGCTGGGGCTGTCTGGGGGAGGCATCAGGTGTGGGTCCAGGTGAAGGAGTGATCAGGGAGCCCCACTGCCCCCCACTGCCCTGTGCTGCATGGGGGATTCTGCAACGAGGCCCCACAGACCCTGCTACTGTGAGGTGAGTGCGAGGCTTTTTAAAAAATTATTTTAAAAGTGCTGGGAGGCTGGGGCCAGGGGGGCAGCCATCAGGGAGTTGGGGGTGCAAGCAAGGGATGGGGCCAGGTGGGGCAGCCATTGTGGGGGCTGCAGGAACTGGTGGGGGATGGGGCCAGGCAGGGCAGCAATCCAGGCGGCTGGAGGAGCAAGTCAGGGTGGAGCATGTGGGCCCTAAACAGCGGGGCGGTAGCCACTGTGGGAGCCATGTGGCAGTTCAAAGCAGGCCACCACACCCTTGGGCAATAGCTGCCCAGATGGTCGGGCAGGGGGCACACATGGCAGTAGTGCTGCATAAAGGCCAACTCTGCTGTCACAGTCTGCTGGCAGCTGGCCCAGAGGCAGCTGGGCTGTGTAGTCCCCATCTGGGTCTGGCAGGTGCACAGCAAGTCACAGCCAGGCAACAACCCCCACTCCCAGACTGCTGCAGTGGGTAGAGGGTGCAGGAAACTCTCAGGGCTGCTTCAGCAGTCCAGCTGGCACAAGGGGTAGTGTCCCCAGGTACCAATTGGCTGGGCCCCAGAAGCTGCTGAGAGTGAGTAGCCCTGAGCTACTTGACAAAGCAGCTTTTTATACTGCTGGGGCCAGCACAGGTGCTGGCCCTAGGCTCTAGCACCCCTGGCTGCAGACCCAGGAGGAACCAGGTACAATTGGCACAATTTGCCCCATACCGAAGTGCATGTTCAGGCAAGTACAGTGAGGCAAAAAGCCCAGTTCAAATTTGCACTGCTTTTATTTGAGTTGCTTCAAGCACATGTGCTTGCATGTGTGGGCATGCCCATAAGTATGGATTTGTGACCAAAAGTAATGGAAAATGGAAACGGTGTTCATTGGTGTCAGAGCAAAATTTTGATTAAATGCTGCCAACACAGAAGATTGAGACTGACATGTATATTGGACTCTGTGAGTGGAAAGTTCCAAGGCTCACCCAGCTCTTGCCCCTTGGGTGACCTGAGGGCCTGTCAATCATTGTTGACCTACTTTCCCTACAGATGCATGCTCAGACTGTGTCAGCTTCTGACTGAGAGCATGCTCAGTCAGAACCTGACATGAGGTAATCTGGCTAGAAATTTCTCTGTGGAGAGCATTCTGATTGGCTACCAAATTCAAATAAAAGTTCAGTGAGCCCCTCCTCTGGGGGAGGGAGATCACACTAGCTGGAGACAGAGGCGTAAGTGTAAGAAACCATTTAATTTGGAACCATAAGCGTGCATGCCACTCAGACTCGACCGCCGCTAATCCCAACCTGTCCGTTTCCAATTTGCCACCAATCGACCAAATCAACCGTGACCAAGACCATGAGCTTGGCTTGCCAGCCGCAGCTCCGGATCCTTGCACAATTTGCTAGGTGCTGCTGCAAACCCAAACCTTAACTTCAATCATCCATTTAAGAAAGAGCTCTAGGTTTAAATGTTTTTATATATTTATATCCTATTTATTCCAGCAACTGTATAATCCAAGTTAAAGCATTATAAATGATCCCTCATATTTAAGACTCCCTACAAGTGAGAATATAGTTTTCCACTTCTGGTCTCCCAGATATTACTTTTTAAAAAAATGTTAAAATGTCATAGTTTCTATTCTGATGAACACACACTAAATCATTTTACCACTTGTAATTATGACAAGCTTTACAAAGGGAGAAGTAGAAACAAAAAATTAGCTCCCTATTCTCATTTAATTTAACATTTAATAAATGAGAATAACACTATTTATGTCATATTTCCTTGAAGAACTGTCATTTGTACTTGAATAGCATTCAATCTATTGTATTAGTACCCTGTTGCCTCAAGCATTAATTACACAACAGGTACAGCTGAAAAAGACTCCAAAATAGAGTTCAATGGGAAATGATATTTTTTTACATGAATAATATCAGAAAATATTTTCTAAGAAAGATTTTCCAGTGGAGGAGTTTCCTGACAAAAAACCAAAATATGTTTATCTGAAACATTTTTAATCATTTTCACTGACTCAGAATTTTATTAGCTCTAGTTCAAATGTCAATTCCTAACCAATGGAAGACTCGGTGAGAAAGAAAAATAAAGAGGAGGAAAAGAAAACATTTCTCTACCTCACAGCAACAGAGAAAGAAGGATCTATTCCCAAATTAGAAATAATAAAATCATCCATTGGGAAAAAACTGCCAGAGGCCAGATTGATTAATCCACTTCAGCTTTTTTATGCCATTCCAGTGTAGCTGTAAATATTTGAGTTAATTCCCTTGCTTTGGTTTATTGGACTGTCATTGTCTGGAGGAAAAAATATCTTAAAAAATTAAACTGATCTCCAGGTGTGTCTACACGAGATGCTTTACTGAGCAATAAAATAATCTACCATGCAGTAAAGCATCACCAAGTAACCATGCTAATAAGCTACTGCACAATAAACTAGTCTACTGCACAGTTAGTGAGTACCTGTAAATACGGGTACTAAACTAACAGCGCAGTAGATACTGCACAGAACAGCTCATGTAGATGCTGAACAGCTCATGTAGATGCTGACCAGGAGCAAATTTGCCCTGGTGCCGCTCAGGTGCTGGCTTCTGGAAGAGCCAGCAGCCAAACAGTGTGGGCTCCCGGCTCCCTCTCTGCCCCCCACATTTTGGTGCTGTGGGCATAGAAGTGGGGAGCTGAGCAGTGGTGGGATTGGGGAGCTACCAGTGCAGCAACTAGTAGTGGTACTGGTGGGACAGCTGGTGGTAATCAAGGCATGGGGCTGGGAAAGAGATGTGGGCAAGAGGCAGATCCCAGTTTATGTTGGGGAAGCTAGCAGTGAGACCCCAGTTGGGCAGGGAATCCCAACTCACCTAGGGGCAGCCAGAAGCTGTCTCACCAGTGGGGCAGCTCCCAGCTGCCCTGACCTAAACAGGGATTCCCCGCCCAGCCAGGAGCTCACTGCTAGGTACCCCAGTGGTAAATCAGGGCAGGGGACTGGGACATGCCCCTTCTCCTCCCCCACAGCTCTTTTCCAGCCCTATGCCTCAACTGCCCAACAAAGGTATAGGGCTCAGAAAGAGATGCAGAAGAAGGGCCTCTTCTCAGGCCCTTTCCCCAATCGGCCAGTTGGGGCCCAGGTCTGGGAAAGAGCTGTGGGGGACAGGCAGGCCCTAGCCAGCTCCAGGATGTATGGTGCACAGCCTAGAGCTACCTGGGACCTGTCCCAGACCAAGACACTGCCTCTGCCCCAGATCCCAGACCCCAGACTGGGAACAAGAGACAACCCTAGGGCGGTGCGGGGCCTGGGGAAAATCAGGCTGTGCGGGGCCCCCTTAACACTGTGCAGGGCTGTGGTACCTCCAGAAAGGGTAGGGAGTCTCTGTGCTTCTTCTGCGGCACGGGGCTGAGTCACCAGCTCTAGGCGGGCCCTGCAGGAGGGGCCGCAGCTGCTACACCTCGCTCCATGGGGCCCCCCAAAGTGTGAGGCCTGGGGCAGTCATCCCGATTCACTGTACCCTAAGGATGGCTCTGCTGGGACCCCTCCCAAACTTTCCTAGGTTTGATGTGTACAGGGCCAGAAGACACCTGTTGCTGCATCCAGCAGAGGTCTCCTGGCCCTGTGAGCATAGGGACTGGACTCATGTTCCCTGCCATCCTCCAGGCTAGCACCCAGGGGGAGCCTGGAGCTACCTCTGGCTGCTACAGGGGTAGCAGAGCAGAGCAGCAGCAGCCAGGGCTGCTTCCATGGTGAGCAGGGAACTGAGCTGCTCCCATTGGGAGCAAATCTGTTCCCCAGTAGGCTTACTGTACAGTATTTTAACAGTGTGGTAAGCTTACTTTGAATTAATAGCATGTATAGATGTTCTGCAGCTACAAACACAAAGAGACCTTCACGCTAATATTATTACAATTGCAGCATCACTACAGAGAAGAGTTAAGGCTTCCTGGATACCCTAGTGGCTGGTCTCTATAAATTAAGTCTTGTTAAAGAGGAACTGCAGTTGCCTATTTCCTGGGTTTGCCATGCTTTGTTTTGACATAACGAAGGATCTAAAATTACCAGGATGGTATAAGTTTCTGATACATACTTAATGCTATCTTACCATAGTGCAGGGATGGGCAATTATTTTGGGTGGAGGGCCGCTTAGTGAATTTTGGCGAGCCATCGAGGGCTGCATGACAGGCAGCCCAGGGCAGATTAACATACATTTTCCAAATTTTTTTAGCGGCCCCACGGGCCAGATAGAATGGCTTGATGGGCCGCTTCTGGCCTGCAGGCCACATTTTGCCCACCCCTGTCATAGTGGTTGCATGGGAAAACATTTTTTCTCCATCCTGATGGTTCTAGGGTAGACTTCTGATTTAAATACAGGAGTCAGTCATTTGGGACTTCCACACCTTTGTATTTACAGAGACATATTTTCAGATGTAGATGACTGAATTGTGCCTGCAAAGTTTAATCATAGATTTATTGCATGTAAAACATTAATGTACATATTTGAAATGTCCATTTGTCTGGTAAACTAGTGTATTTTATTTTCATGTGTCACGTGGATGCATACAAATTTTTCTCCAACATCAATTAATTACTTCTCCAAAATCAATTAATTCACCTTTCTCAAAACAAACAAGTTGAGGCATCAAATTATTCTGCCTAAACAAAAATCAATTAATGTTGTTCTTTCCCTCCACACATACATTTTAGAGGACTCCGGTCCTACCAGTTACATACTTGTGCCTAATTTTTTTAATAAGGGACAATTTTCCTATATATTTTAAATGCTGGCAACCATACAGAAACAAGTGGGACTCACCAGAAGTAGGCCAGCTTGTATTTGAAGATTCACTTTAACCTGTAACTGCTAGTATGCATGACCGAGATGTTTTATAAAGCAAGTGAGCTTAGTGTGGGTACTTTCCAAAGGATCACCTGGATAGGTGTCATACTATGCTCATGACAGCCTGTCCCTTAGACACAAGATTGTGAAAAGCAACAGTCAGCTTAAATAGTTAAGACAAAAGGTACTTTCCCAAATCACAAATACTAGCTCAAACAATGTCCCAACTTTTTTCCAGATTTGATTGTCTATGGCTAATATCTATGCAGATATGCTTATGTGACAAAAATTTTTACACTTTAACATACGGTAAACTCATTTTGACCCCAAACCTGAAATATGTAAGCTTTCTAGAGTAAGTGAACCACAGAATATGATTACTAAATCATTTTAAGTCTAAAAATGTGAAAATGAATTCAAAACGGACTTTGCAGACTGAATTTACCTTCAATTCCTTTCAATGTTGCTAGGTTTATTTATTTAATTTAATGCGTTACAACCATATTAAATGTGAAAATACTATTTATTATGAATATGCAGTTACAGTTGAGAAAACAAATCCGAAGCTCTAACTTTGAGTTTGAATTTTTATACCATTTATTTCCTTCCAGAGAACTCTGTTGAGTGAAGTCATGTTAATTGCTTCTAAGTCTCTTTGAATAATGCTCCAAAGCTCTATATTGACAGTTTCACCATTTTTCGTTAGCAGTGTATCCTAGAGCCATTTCAGGGTATAACTGTTATTCATTTTGGCTGTTAGCTCCACACGCTAGGATAAAAGCCAATAGCAAACATTCTTGGGCTGTCTTAGATTTTTCATCACCTTCTTATCCAGTGGGTATACATTTTGGAGGCACTCTTTAATCTAACATGCACCAAGAAGATTGCAGTCTTCATTTTGTTAATATATTCCCTCCAAATTATCATCATTCATGATGGCAGTGGTGGCATGTTGGCTCATTATGTTGTACTATCCTTGTTACCCGATACTCTTTTCACCAATTAATCAGTTGATTACAGTCAGACTAAAGCTTAAAGGTAAACAGGATTCTGAGCTTTCCACAAAGTAGCAGGGCCAGAATTAATTAACATTCTATTAAAAAGATAAATCCTACTAGTAGAGAAACAAAGTCATACAGGGAAATATTCATATTAGTTTGGGTTGTACAGAACAACACAGAATCTTGAACTCACATCCTGGCAGGTAATTAAAGGAGAAACAGATTTTAGAAGAAAAACATATTGGTTGTAATTTGAAGTTCTTCCTGTCTACTATGTGACTAATTCCAAATCTTAAAATGCTGTGATTAAAAGATTCACAATTCACCTTTAAGAGTGAAACACGGATTTTTTTTGCCTTTTGCCTCGAAGTAATTTTGCCTTTTACTTATCTACTGAGAAAAGACAAGACATCAGGCAACTAAAATACGAATGGATTATAGTTTGTAAGTGTAATCAGGGACAATGATATTAAAGGGAAAAAGAAATCATATCTGCTGCCTTTTAACAATATTTTCTGTGTTCTTCATAGCTTGTATGTTAGTGAGGTCTGTATTACCACAGTCTTACAATGGAAATGACTTTTATCGGGCACTGAAAATATTTTAAACTGTGGACTTTAAAATAGAACTTATAAAAAAATAAAAATAGAAACATCATTTACATGACTGGCATTTAAAGCCATAACAAAAAAATTGCAGTTCAATGGACAACAGTAACATTTATAGCATGAAAATCATAAATGCCCTGCAACACATAATGATAACCTCCAGTGACATGACAAATAAGATGCATTCAGCTTTTAATGGCTTTTGTGATTTTTTTTTCCTTATGTGAGCTGCATAATATGTAAAATATATTTTAGTACTCTCTACTTGGAGGATAGCTCTCCCATTATTATTCCATGTTAGCTCCATTTGCCAATTTGATGACTAAAGGCTGATTGGCCAGATGCAAATTCTGCTTTCTGATGTTAATCTAACAAGCAGAAGAGCCGTGGGCCTATCATTCTACAGTGAAAAGCTTGAATGAATCAGGAGAATAAGTTTGTAAAAGTACAGTGGAAAGCTAAACTAGATGCAGGAAATTATCTGAAGGAAGTTCTTGCTTCTGTATAAGAACATTTATACGAATAAAAAAGAAAATCTGTATGAGAACTTTTTTTATGAATAAAAAAGAAAATGGCATGTCACATCAATATAAAGATATTCAGTATGTTGCCAGTCAAAAGATTTGGGCTTGAATCTGCAAGTTGCAAAGACTTTGTCTTAGATCCACTGAAGCATATACTTATATTTAGAGCGCAAGTACTGAAGTCAGTGGACATATCAATGTGCTTAAATTTAAGCATGTACTTAAATGTTTATTAGATTAAGCCCAGGAAACACAGAAATATGTTCATGCTCATTATATCAGTCATGCTTACACAACCTGATATACTCTAACTGTGAATTAAAGTTGTTAAGTTGCTGGAGATTGGTGAATATAAGTTATAGCTGAATGGAATCTACTTTTATATTAATATATTCTATGTGGTTCAGGTAGCATAATATATTTTATTCAACTACAGAATAAAGACTTTTATATTCATGTAATTAGCTGATATTCACTGGAATGACATGCTACACCATTCAAACTTTTTCCTTTTTAAATAAATAGGTTACCAAAATGTACGTTACATAGAACCTCAAGCTTCAGTGCATGAGCCAATGAGCCATGGGTGAGTCCAGCAGCTCCCTGTGCACCTGGATTAGGCCTGCACCCCTCTGCCAAGCCTCATGACAGCCCAGCAGCTACTTGCCTACCTGTCCACTCTTGCCCACTCCCTCTCCTCCCTTCCCCTGTGGGGAGCTGCTGGGCAGTGGAGGTCCCAGGAGAAGGATGTTCTGGGCCACTGGGAGCCCAACCAGCCCAATCCAGACCAGTGGTGGGAAGGGGCAAGGGGGGAGAAGGCGATCCTGAAACCTGTGCTGCTGCTAGACAGTCAGCAAGCTGGGCAGGCATGGAGCAGATTTAGCTAGATCCTAGTCATACCACCCACTCTCCAGGCCTCTAGCAGCAGGTATGAACTGTTCAAGTTAGAGAGGGTATTCATCTTAAATGTGTGACTGCTCATAGTACATGCTAACTTTAACACTGCCTAACATGCCTCAGACTTAGCACATGCTAATTGTAACAAGTAACTACATCCTAAGACTTTATGCTCACGGAGCAATCTTGTTAGCTTTCTTCCACAACGTGGAAAAAAGTTTACAAACACAGGTTGACACATTTTTATGCTTGCAATGGGTCTGCATAAAGAAATATCACTACAGATTAAAGAGTTGGTTTAGGCCTCGAAAGAAATGAATTTACTTGCTGCTTGGCTTTCCTTCCAAAAAAAGGAATAATAAAATGATCTCTCTCTCGCATCACTAGATTAGCCCTAGAGGAATGAATCAAATCTGATAAACCTGATCCATGAGTAACAAGGCTTTAGCTAACATTTTCAGAGACATTTTTCCCCCAACATGATTAAACAAGGGAGTGGGATTGTTGGAGGCCCTGCAAAACTATCTGCTGATTATATTTTTCCTGTAAGTGATATAACCAAGTCTTAAAACTGCTTGAGGCCACATTTTCATTACAGGCCTCTACACAGAATCCCATAGTTAGAGATTATTTCTTCAGCTGTGATCTATTCCTAATTAAAACCTATCCATTTGTCCCTGCCTTAGGGTGCTAGATTCACTGAAATCTGGAAAAAGTATTTTGTTATGTCTAAACTTTTAAACAATACTACAGCTAGATCCCTAGGAGGATAAAATATCTCTGTTAAAGTGTGGTCAAGGCACAAACAAAGAAAAATAAAGATGGGAGGCTACTTATTCAAAATACCCATTAACCCAAAAGTCAAGGAGTTACATATCCTGTGCATATATTTAAATTAATATGTAGCAGAAGGCAACACTTACTTCCAAGACACAAAAAACCACAGGCATCCCCTGCTCTAACTTCCTACGCTTATGTTCTGTCAGGTTTAAAAAGGGAGAAAGCTGCACCTCACTGGGTCAGATGAATTATGCATGCAATGTCAGGCATCCTGCATCTTCAAATCACAGATGGTGAAGGTTTTAGTAACAACAATCTTTGCATTAATCAGGACAGACAAAAGTTTTGGGGTCACTGTAAACTGCTACACAGTGTACAGGCACTATTACTCACTACAGGAGGTCTGAGGCCTTTCAAATGAACAGAAATATCTATAGTCTGGCTATGCTTAAAAACCTGATCTCATCTTGCAGAATTTCCCCATGCTAGTCATGGAAGTGATCAATAATAAACAGATTTTTAAACTCTGGTATGAGTCATCTTTTTGTTCCTTGGCATTCTAGGGAGCAGCAGCAATGCTCCAACCTCTAAGCTTTTATTTTAATCCACAGGAATATGAAATGGCTGTTCCTACTCCACAGGCTAATTCAGTTGAACCTCCTAAAACAGATTGTACTATGAGCCCATTCCATGCCTTTTTCCTTAATTAGCACACCATAATCAGTAAGAGTACAGTCCCTGCTCACTCCTCTATCAGTAGGATGAATCTCTACACCTAAAAAGGAAGATCAAAAATATTCTAATTATTCACCCAAATCCATTCTACTTATATTCTTCAATTTCTTTTTAGACCCTCTCCACCAATACCCAACTGAAATAGAAAGAATGATAATAATGGCTCAGAAATCAGAAACAGAAGCAGCTGGTCACATACTTCCTAGATAGCCACTGCTAAAAATAGCTAATTCAGCTACTGAATAAAGGCTCATTCACCAAGGTGCTGCAATAGCCTGACATACTTCTTTCTAGTCAACTTAAAATCAGAAGAGAACACTGGAAGTCTGACAGAAAGGGCAGCAGTTTTTAAATGTTGCTTGTAGGAAAGAGGTCAAAGTCAGAGTAGATTTGGAACCTATAACTAAATCAGAGCTACACAACCTTTTCTAAGCAGCAGCTTATATCAGCTGATAAAATAAGCTGCTGCTTAGAAAAGCTTATGAATCTTTGATTGAGTTGGTCTATAAGGTGCAAATCTACTCTGCGTTCTGCAAGGATTAATGACAGAGTTCAAACTCTTCCCTAATGACAGTAAATGAAGGACAAAAGTGCCTGATGCGGGTAATAAGCCTATTCCTGCTAGATGAGACCAGAGCCTCCCAACGGGGATAAAGCTTGGGGAGGAGGAAGAAACTTCAATCCAAAATCAGTAAATGACCAGCTGTCTAACAATAAATGAGTGCTAATAACACAGAATAATAATTGGTAGTGTTAGTGATATTGCCATTATAGTCCAGGAATTATGCGATAATCAAGGATTTCTTGAGGTGGTATCTTCTATTGGACCAACTGCAGAGTTGGGATAGAGTTAGATAAGCTTTCAAATTCAAGACTTTCTTTGACATTCTTAACTCTTAAGAGGTAAATGTTTACTAGTACCACGGGTTGTTTTATGAGGTTGATTTAGTTCTCATTAAGAAAACAGTGCTGTAGACTTTATCAGGAGTTAGATCTTGCCCTACAGGTTTAAAATTCTGTATAAGCATAAACTATCACACAGTTCAATATATAGTACTGATGTATGTGACCTAAGTCCAACAACTGTGTCTATGTGGACAGGGGAGGATGTGGGGGGAGGAGTAGCCCCCTTTGATTCCTAGTCTACCCAGAATTTAAAACCAACTGCCTGGCAGTTGGTTTCAAACTTTCTAATCAGGCAGAACTAAAGTAGTAAACTAACTTTGTGGCTCCTTATAGTCTACTCAATTCCTTCTAAACTCTTCATTCCACAGGTATTAACAACCCTCCCTCCTTTTTACACGGTCTTAATGTTCCACTAATTAAGCCATTCTTTCTTCTGCAGTTCTGCTGTTTGTTAGCTGTTCCTGGTAATGCAACCCCTTTTTCATAGCCCTGAAAACTGTTAAAAACATTAACTCCACTGTGAAAATAACTTTAAGTGAAGCACTGGATGAACAGTCAAGATGCCCAAGAAGGCTAGATTTTTTTTATGAATGAGGAAAAAGAGATATCCATTTAATTCAAGTGACTATTTGACTAATAAAACAATAATTTTAATTATTTTACCTAGTTTGTTGTGGTTTTTTAGACATACTATATGATATAACAAATTTATATCTGATTTTGCTTTGATCTTAAACTGAACAATATAGCTCTAGGGCACTAGCTTATTAGTAAAGTTTCTATTTTATTTTTAATGTGATAAAGTTATGCATTGCATGATATGTGATGATGCACCACATCATCTGCACCCCACTTTTCAAAATCCAAATCCACGCATGTATGTGGTTGTAACCCTATTCCCATGTAGAGTTGCACTGAGGTTATCTGGGGTCCATGCAAGTGCTACCACTAGCCTATAGTTGCACAACAATACCACTTGTCACTAAAATGTAAATGCATCTGAATAAAATTTGGGTGAAACATAACTATGCTGCACTTTGTTCCATGCTGGTATGAAACATATTGCATCTATAGAGGAGATCTTAGGTAGTCATGATGTAATTATCCAAATTGGAAAATGACTAACATACCTTTGTTAACAATATTACTATAACAAAGTGTTATGAGATCTTTAATGACTGTAAGTGGACAGGAATTTAGTTTTACAACTGATGAGAAATTAAGGCATTAGGGGCTCCAATGAATTTGGCAGAAAAATATTCTAAACCTGCAATTTAAAACTCTAAATCAAGTTAGCCTTTCTTTGAAGGGGCTAATTGATTTTGTTCCTTTTTTGACTTGACCTCATTTTATTCTGCACTAACTCGCCACTAAAGTTTATATTAGGAGCTTACACCTTAATAATTAAACTGGACGGTAGCATGCTTATAGAATTCTTTCTTCTGAAAATCTTAATATAATCGATCCTCAGACATTCAGGGTTAGAAAAAGATTATGTCACCTAACTAAAGGAAATCAAGAGATCCTTAAAAGATGGCCTCCCTTCTCTTATCTTTGTGGTTTTTCTTATCTCTGTGGTTAACATATCCACTTTGATATTCAGCTTAAATAAATAAGTCTAAAAAGTCCACATACTTAAGTCTGATATTACTCCAGGTAATTCTGTCTTGAAGCACTCATGAAGACAGCATCGAAATGATAGCATGCATATATGCCTTCTGCTCCCAGATGGCAAAATACTAGCTGTAAAAATGCAGAATTGCTAGGACCCAGGTTTAAAGGTCACACACATTTTTGGTCCACCTAGCCCTTTTTGGGGGTGAAAAAAAGAAAAGAAAAAACCTTCAGTGAATTAAGTCTTTTAGTCAGTTGCTGACCAGGTACCATACAAACAGACTTCCCACATGTTCTTACAAATAGTTTTAAATTAGACATGAAAGAGCTGGTATCCAGGGTTTAAGACATGATTGTCTAAGGGATTTGTGCTGAGAACAAAAAAGCCACTGGAGTCCAAGGTACATGCAAATGTTTTGCAGACACTATTACTGACTACAAAATGAAAAGATCAAACTTATTTAACTTTACATGATAAGTCAAGTTAACCAATCTTATAAGAAATAGCATTGATAATTATATAGTTTCTTAGCAAGGAAAGAGAGAAAGTAAATGGCAGAACACCATTTTTGTATGGTAAGATGTCCAAATTCTCTGGTAGAAATGTATTGCTCCTTGGGAAACAAAAGAAGTTGTAAACAGATGGGCTTATGTAAGTAGAACTGGCTGTTCCACATGCAACTGGTTTCTTTAATATATGATGTTTTATAGTCACAAGAGCTTTCAGCATTGCTTTGCTTAATTATTCCTGATGTTTTGTCCATTTCATAAGCCGACCGTATGATGGCCAAATATCAAAAATAATTAAACCAAATGGCAGTGTAAACCTCAAGAGAAACAATACACTTTATGCAAAACAAACCACTTTACTAGGTAACTATATGCTTTATGAATTCAAGTCCATCTGTTCACAACAACTCCTTAGAAATAATTTGTTTTGTCTTGAAAAATCAAGATGCATGCATATGTGTGTATGAGTGTTTGAACTAGTGAACATATAAAGTGAAACTTATTTTGATTCTACTGCTCCAATGCAACCAAAGAAAGGAAATGTTAAAATACATTTCATTATTTTGCAATGCATACATACTCCATAGATTGAACCTGGTGGGCGCATCCAGATGAGTGTGCATGTGCCTCTTGCCCCATGTCAAACCCCTTTGATATGGGGCAGGAGGCACGTTCAGGAATGAAAAAATGTTTGGTAAAGATTTCTGTCATCTTATCTTAAGGGCTGTTTTGCAGGTACAGCTAAAATAATAATAAAAGAACTCAATAGCAAGTATACAGTACATGCTGTATTATCTAAGGCATTTCAAAAAAGGATTCAGGCTGAGATTGCTTGGTTTATTAAGTTGAAGGAAAAGGTGATACAAAAAGAAATCAAGAAGACAAAAATACCAGTTACTATCCTTTTGTTTCCTTTCTCCCAAAAAGAAAGGGTTGTTTGAGATTGATTTAATTTGAATGAGGAGGAGTCATTCATTTAGTCAAACAAATCGTTGATAGCAAAATGTTTGAAGTAGGCAATTGTGACCCCATTCGGGAATACCTTGAGGAAATAAAAGTTAGAGACAGAATATGAACTACTGCAAACCTTTCCAGTGCAATAGACAAAGGAAAAAGTAGCCAGTATCTGAACAATGACTGAAGTTCTTCAGAAGGTGTACCCTCTACAATAGGCCATATGAGAAATTCGAGTAATACTGTGTTTTGGAGAGAGGGTTGAAAACTCAATTCATGATCCAAACTTTGTATCTAAGGTTCACTTCTAATAAATAACAGATCACCTTAGTTTATAAAAATGGATACTTTGGCTGGAAGGAAATATTGAGACATCCTTTGAAAGTGATCATTGCAATCGCATGAGAACTAAATGTCCCTTGTACCCAAAGCCAAAAATCCTCTTTATTATAGAAAGGCTTAAAGTCCACTCGGGGATAATTACTTCCAATGACACACATATACAAAGCAAATGCTGCTGTACCAGTAAAATACAAAAGGGTGTGATTAGTATTGGATTATGCTGACTTGATCCCTGGAGTCTGTCACGTAACAACAGGCACCTGAAAATATCTGTGCATGTCTAAGCTATGGCTCTTTCAGGCATGGAGTCAAATGTCCAACAGAATCACAGGACACAATGGCCTCAGGACATACTCTTCATCTTGTATCTTCTTTCTCTATCCATGTAAGTGACAGCAGGAGGAGCTGTCCACAGAGCTGATTACTTCCAACTCCCCAGGTAACTGCCCAAACTGAGAAGAAAAACTATAAATACTGATTGATGAACACTATAAAATATATCAGCCATCCTCAGGCATGATAATTTATCTACTTATTTATTACTCTAAAATGGAAATGAATACTTATAGTAATGCAGGAGCCTAATATAAGGGAATCCCAAGATTTCTTCCTCTGTTGCTGCAGAAATAGCCCATATGGAAAAAGGATTGAGACATTTCCCCTTAAAGTGGAATATAATACAAATTGGGTGATATTTTGGATGAGGATATTAGAGGCCTATTTCAGGAAAAAAAGAAAATTATAAGTAAGCCTCAAGGGCACCTGTTACCTGGAAAACTCGAAAGCATCCAGCATAGAACAAATTTCCACAAGCGGTATGAACATTTAAATCAAGAAAAGTGAACCAACAGAGCAAAACTACTCTCATTTGAAGGTCTTTTTGTTTTGTTTTGTTTTTTCTCTTTTTGTTTTCATTCTACTGTCACCCAGAAAATGGCCTTGTGCCTACCAGAGTGATCCCTCATAAAAGGAAGGGATTTCTTTTATGAAAAATGTGTTATAATTATACATCTGGAAATAATTAATTTAGACCTATCAGCATCCATCTACAGAGAAATCCAGTGTAATTTAGGTTATGAAGCATGAGTTGTCTCCAATATAATTCAGGTGGTACTCCTGCCCTTTCAAGAGCACCATCAGCATAAACGTCTCAGTCCACTGAAATACTCAGATTTGGGTACATTCTCTTTACTCTAGAAGGCAAAACATTTTAGATTCCAGAATAAGAACATCAGATGCTGCAGGTCAGGCAGTTTGAGAGGACCTTGGAACAGTATTTCCTAGACAAGGAGGTTCAGTGATGAGGAACTGACCTCTTTAGAGCTAGGGGCAGGAGCTACACATAAACTGGTTTAAGTGATCAGAAATGGGTTTAAATCTGTACAGAACAGATGTTCAGCGCACATAAACCAGTTTCAAAATGGACTAAACTGATTTAAAATAAACATGGTTGAATGTAGTATCAGATTTAACTGATTTACATCAAACTGGTTTATGGAACTTCTGGCCCAGACCCCTTCCAGGTTCAAGTCAAATCACAGTCCCCCAGCATCCCAGGATGCTTTGCAACCCTTGTCTGCTCAAGCAGAACAGGGTTGACCCTGCCCCTCTGCTCTCTAGCCAGAGCAGTGGGGGCTGGCTGACAAGGGATGGGGTGGGAAACTGAGCTGGGGACCCAGCCCCATCTGCATGGTGGGGGCACAGCAGCCCCTGTCAGGCATTTCCACTTACCACTCGAGTAGCAGGAGGCATGGCCAGCCCCAGTGGCAGCCTGAGGAGAAGTGGGGGATGGAGGGGGTTTCCTCCCTGCCTTTGCTGCAGGCTGCTGCTGGGGCTGGCCACACCCCCAACCACTCAAGCAGTGAGTAGGGTGCTATTCCTGACAGGGGCTGCTGCCCCATGCCAATGGGAGAGGGAAGGGAGGGGGTGATAAAATTTCCCTTCCTACCCCCTCTTCACCTCAGGCTGCCACTGGGGTTGTTCACCCTCCCCCACTGTTCCAGCATTGAGCAGGGGAAAATGCCTGACAGGTGCTGCTGTGCCCCTGCCTGGTGGGACCCTGGCTGGCATCCTGTGCTGGTGGTAGGGTGGGGATTAACTGCCCCTCCCTCTCCTTCACCTCAGGCTGTTGCCAGGGCTGGCCACACCCCCCACCACTTGAGTGGTGGTCGGGGGGGGGTGTAGGAATGCCTGGCAGGGGCTGCTTCTCTCCTCCCCCTCCATACACACCCTGAGTAGGGACCATGCAGGCCAAGGTAGGGGTTTAAAACCCTCCTCAATCAGCCCACCAGGGCTTGGCCATGCCACCTCCTCAACTCAGCTTCCCTTCAGCTTTCTGGCCACTGCTGAAGGGAAGGAAGGGATCACTGTAGCACCCCCCTCACCCACCCCAGCTTCTAGCCTGAGCAACTGCAGGCATGTGGCTGCACTCCCAGAATCAAAAGTGAATGTCTATTCACTTGCTTCTTGGTTCAATCTACACAGGTTAGACTAACCTGCAAAGAGTTAACTGATTTGAACTCAGGCTTTTTGAATGCCTAGGAATCTGAAACACTATGGCCTTTTTATACATGATGAACAGAACTCCTGTATATATAACAGGGTGGCTGGGGTGGACTGTTTTATAGACTTGAAACTCTGGAAAAGTAAAGCATGGCAGATGCTTTTCTTGAAGCCACATACAATCCTGGCTTTAGCTCCTTCATATCAGAGAAGGATGCCTCCATGCAGAACAGCGTGCTAGGCCACTGTTGTTATTAAAGCATCATACGTTCTTGTAGCAATGGAATGATTGCATAACTGTCCTGTTCTGTTCACTTTTATACATCTATAGAAAATCAGCCAACTATTCAAACATAAGTTTCATAGACAGTTCTGTTAGGGATAACAGGCTGTCATAATGTGTATGTGTGTATAAACTAACAATACAGTCTGCATATTACACATATATAGACACACACATATAATACAGATGGAATTGTTAATTTATTTTACATAACCCCATAGATCATTTTCTGTCCCAGACGAGGCAATTTTAGCTGTCTTGAAAATTCATCAGAAGAAGCCTAAGACTACACACTTCTTATTTTGTCTACTATTACATGAGATTTTAGGCTTGCAGAATGTGTCATATTCAAAGCAGTGAAGAGTAATATCTAACAGAATTTCCACAAGTAGTTGTTCTCACTGGTCCTCCTGCTCTTTTAACATGTTTCAATCTGTAGCTCAGATTGGACTAGCTGAGAGATCAGACAGCATGATATTTTTTCACTGAGACTATCAACACAGATACCACTTAATGCCAAATACCAGTTTACTAAATGAGATATGGACAATTTATAGTTGTAATTTTTTTCCCTGATACAGAAATTTTGCCACAAACTAAGTATTCTGGAGGTGGACTGAAACTATTTGTGAATGTAGATTGAATTTAGGGAAAAGTTTTCTTTCCTTCTTGAAAAGAAAAACATGGTAGAGGTGTTTGGGAAGGAAACACTTTTCAAACATCAAAACAATTTCATTTCAACATTTTCAAAGCAAAAAAATGTACTTTGATGTGACTTTTTTTGTTTAAAAAATGACTTATATTTTTAAAGGGGATATAAATATATATATATTTAAAACAAAGAAGGTTACTAACCCAAAATAATACAAAATATTTCACATCGAACAAAAAGTTTCTGGGTGGTGCAAATTATTTTTAGTTCTTCCCCCTTATTTTGACAGAAGACTTGACGAAATTGTATCTTGGTTCAACACAAACCAGTCTTTTTTCACCAAGCCAAAAAATTCATTGCCCCCACTATACTTTTTTCAAAGATTTATTAGTGAGGCCACCAGCTCATTTTAGATGTGCCATAAAACTACTGTCAATAATCACTGAATTCTGCCAAGTTCTAACCAGTGAACAAATGGTGAAAATCTCTGTATCCTATTATTAATCTCCTGGACTATGCAGTTCTTGGCACTGAGTGCTGCCCTATTTCATACATTAAATCTGGAAAAAAATCACAAACACACACACACACACACACACAAAGAATCTGATTAAAAAGAAATCTTATTTTATAAATCCCCACTTTGCATAACAGTTTATTAATAAAGGCAATATTGATTACTTTATTTAAATACAACAGAGAAAGGCTTATTCAAAGGACAAAAATTGACTAAGCTGTTGATCTTTACGAGACGTTTTCATGGAAGAAAGGATATGATGACCTTCAAGTATCTTTAGTGTCTGATTGTCTGCGGGAATAAGCTAATCAGGAGATGACGCTCTTGTATCTAAGCCAGACTTTTGATGAAACTGTGAGGCTTTCAAAATGAAAGAAAGGAATTTTCATTATATAACTGTAAATACATTTATTGTGAGAATTCACTAATTCTGTAGCTGTGAACTAGAATTAATAAGAGTTCTAGAACACGTGGATCTGATAGAGTTACAAGAGTAAAAATCCTGAAGGCAAACTATACCAGATGTTGAACATGTTCATATTTTAAAATATTTTTAAAAATCTATTGGAAAACAGAGTAATTTAATGTTTGACTAGCTGCTGGAGAATCAACATTTTAACTAGTTATTTCTCATTTGGGACATGTAAACTTCCAATTACTTTCAGTTTGTGGTGGTGAAAAATGTGGACATTTCCTCCGCTCACCCTCAGAACAAACAATTTGTCCATCACCATGTTACTGGCTGACTGCTGCTACAGCTGAGAATCTGATTCCTTTCTGAAGAATAACATTTAACCAGTCACATCATAACCTAGGGTCTTCAGAAAACCTAACAGGCCAATATATTGCTCTAATTAGGCACCGCACTGGCCTCCAGAACTTTGTTTTTATGCTAGTTGTATGCAGGCATCTGAGAAGGCAATATTTAATACTACAGTATCTACTTGACAAAGGCTGTCTCTATTAAATAACTGTCCATCTTCTGGCACTCAGGGGAAGGAAACATTCCTCTCTAACAAAGATGAAGAGAATATCAATAGGGTGAATCTATTCAAAGTGCTAAGAGCTCAAAGTAATTGCCTGCAGTAGTACAGAAGCTCCACCCTCATTAGCTCGAAGAAAAGAAAACAGACACAAACAGAAAATACCATTTTGTATCTTGGGGAAAAATATAAAGCAATAAGTTTCCAGTTCCCTTCTAAGATATAAATATTTCATCCATTTTAAATCATGTATATAATGAAAAGGAAGTTATTCATTTTAAGAATCCTTTTTTCCCCTTACATGTTTAAATATTGAGAAATTTGCTCATACTTAAAAATGTTCCTGTCATGTAAGTATAGCACAGCACAGATCCTCATCTCTTGATAAACAAAGGAAATTACTCATTGGAACTTTCTTCCCCTTTGAAAGATGGCAGTCATAAATAGACAGTGGTATGGGTCAATCTTCTAAAAAGCAAGGAGGCAGACCCTAAATAATATGTGTAGTCTATAGGGCCCAGTCTGCTAACCTCTCCAGGTAAAGATTTTGAGAGAGAGAGAAAAAAGGGGAAAACAATATTTTGAGAGAAATAGTTTCTATCTAAGCTGCTTTGATAAGAGATAGAGAGTAGGGCTGTGTGAAATTTCGCTGGGTGTTTCATTTCAAAGCTGTTTTGATGCATTTTGAGCTTGAAACGCCGAAATCGAAATGAAGCAAAAGGCTTCAAAAAAGCCTCAAAACAAAACGAGGGCACTTGACATGTTCCAAAAGTTTCAAAACATTCTGAGTTCCAAAGCTGGGCCAGTGGGATTTCAAAGCCAGTGGGATTTCCCTTCTCTGCACCCCAAAGCAGCCCTTGGCAGTGGGACTAAAGCACTGCACGCCACCCTGTGGGGGGGATCTGGTGCAGTTTAGGGTCAGTTTGGGATTGTACCCCCCCACCCAACACATGCACACACACACACACTCTACATCCACCGTGAGTGGCATGGCAGCTCACCCTGAGATGTCTGCCTGCCCTGCAACCTGACCCCAGGCACAGGGATGGGAGGATCTGTGCAGACCAGCTGGGTAGCAAGCAGCAGGAGTGGTGGGGATCCTCGTTGCCACCTCACCTTGGCCATCCCCATGGAGTGGTCAGACAAGTTCCCAGCTTCCTGCTGGCTCTCGTGCATTTAACATGCAATGGATCTTCAGTGCTTCACAGGACATTCCCCTGCAGGCTGGGGAGTACACAGGACCCTTGCCCCAGCCCCACCCCAGCCCTTGCCATCAGGGGCCCCTGATTGGCAGGTGCCTCTGGGTCTGGGCCCCATGGGCGTTAATCTGCCCCTGACTCTATGTCCCTCTTTTCCTACCAGAACCCTCAAGGAGGGTTTAGATTAATGTGTTGCTTGTAAGACTTTAAGACAAGAGAATCAGAATCAGAATAAGAAAATAGGATCAGATCGTGGGCAACTAGATGATAACTCATATAAGGTGACCCATGTCCTGCAAAAAAAATTGTAAGCAATTTTCACCAGTGGTAGCTTCATGATCAAGCATGCTTGCGGAACATCACAGGTTCTGAAAATTGAAAGGATAAGAAACGAGCCTCAGATTATAGGAGGCCTATGACAAGTTTCTGTTGGTTTGAGAAAGGCCGTATCTCTCAAGCCAAGAAAATAGGAATAGCGGTATCCATAGGGATATCTCAGCTCAAAAACTGATACCTGTAGAGATAGTAACAGCAAAATATGGGATAGTAGAAGGAGGACCATTTTAATTCTAGTAAAAAGAGGACTGGGTGGAGCAAAGGTGACTGATGAAGAAAGATTCCTGGAGGCAGCTGACATATTGCCAGAGGGCTTGTGAAGGACTTCAGAGGCTAAACTGGAAGCCGGACCAAGAAATCAGTTCCATATATGCTAAAAATTGATCTCACAGAAAATGACCTTAGAAAAAAAAAGATGAACAAGATGCAGGAAGAGTACACTGTAGCCTACAGCTTGCCACTGCAGCATGCATGCTTGTTGTTGTAGTTAAGACAATGTCTAAATTAAAAATTACCTGGGCAGAAAGCAGGAGGGTTTTTTCCTTCCTAACTAGAAAATGGTGGGACCAAAAATTCTGTGAGATTCTGTCCTGGGATTACCCCAATTGAGAAGACACATGTAGAGATGTCATTAAGATAAAGGTATAGTTTGGACATTCTTGCTGCAGCATGAAGTATGATCATCAGTGACTTGGAAGATAGGACTGAGTGCACCCTCAGCAAGTTTAAGGATGACACCAAGCTGGGTAGAGTAGTAGATATGCTTGGAGGGTAGGGCTAGGATTCAGAAAGACCTAGACAAATTGGAGGACTAGACCAAAAGAAATCTCATGGGCCAGATTCAAACATGCAGGCACATGTCATTTTTAGCACTGCACATATCTTTGCAGCACCACAAACCGGACATGTTGCACGTTAAATCATGCACTGTGCTGCTAATTTGCAGTGCTGGGTAAAATTTGTTACCTGGGTTTCCTGGTAGCAAAAAACCCCCAAACAAACAACTTCGCCCTGAAAAAAGGTGACTCAAAGCACACCAAAATGCCATGTGCTAAGACAAACATGGAGATGTGGAAGCAGGCACCCCAGGGCTACCTGCTCCCCTGGCTCCACATGCTGTTCCCCAGCTGGTTGAGACACAGGGTGCCTCAGCGTGGGGGCTTCCTGCTTGCTAGTCCTGCTTTGAGGACTGTGCCCCAGTCAGCCCCCCACTGTAGATCATGGAGCAGACTGCATGAGCAGAGGGGTGCACTGGAGCTCAAAGTATTTGGAGCACACTATTTGTGCTGCTGCAGATGCATGCCCCTGCTCATATGGATGATGCAGCCATGAAATTCAATAAGAACAAGTGCAAATTTCTGCAGCTAGAATGGAACAATCCCTTGCACTGATACAGGCTGGGGGCTGACTGGCTAAGCAGCAGCTCTGCAAAAAGGGACCTGAGGGTTGGAGTGGACAATAAGCTGAATATAAGCCAAGAGTGCACCCTTGTTGCCAAGGAGGCTAATAGCACACTGGGCTGCATAAGTAGGAGCATTACCAGCAGATCAAGGGAAGTGATTACTCCCTTGTATTTGGCACTGGTGAGGACACATTTAGAGTACTGTTTCCAGTTTTGGGTCCCCGCACTGCAGAAAGGATGTGGGCAAATTGGAGAGAGTCCAGCAGAGGGCAGCAAGAATGGTGAGGGGACTGGGGCACATGTCTTATGAGGAAAGATTGAAGGAACTGGGCTTATTTAGTTTAGAGAAGAGGAGACTGAGAGGGGACTTAATAGCAGCCTTCAACTACCTAAAGGGGGGTCCAAAAGAGGATGGAGATCTTAGTGGTGGCAGATGACAAAACAAGGAGCAATGGTCTCAAGTTGCAGCAACGAAAGTTTAGTTTAGATTTTAGAAATAATTTTCTCAGTAGGAGTAAAATACTGGAACGGATTACCCAGAGCGGTGGTGGATGCTCCATGCTTGGTGGCTTTCAAGACAAATGTAAGCTTTTACACCTTGGGGGAAAAAACCCCGCAGCATACTTATAGGCTTGGCAGTGCTACGCTTGCTAGCACCACTGCTGAAAGGGACTTGGGGGTCATGACTGACCACAAGATGAACTTCAGCCACCAAAGCGGTGTTGCAGCTGGAAAAGCAAACCAAACTCTGGCTTGCATCCATAGATGCTTTTTGAGTAAATCTCAGGATGTCATCCTCCTGCTGTACTCGACCTTGGTGAGGCGACAGCTGGAGTACTGCATCCAATTCTGGGCTCTGCAATTCAAGAAGGATGTTGAGAAGCTTGAGGGAGTCCAGAGGACAGCCACGCTTAAGATCAGAGGGCAGGAGAATAGGTCTTACAAAGAGAGGCTGAGAGCCATGGGACGACTCAGTCTGGAAAAGCGCTGACTCTGGGGGGGACCTGGTGGCTGCTTATAAGTACATAAGGGGTGTACATCAGTCTCTGGGAGAACGTCTGTTCATCAGAGCGCCCCAAGGAAAAACAAGAACCAACAGTCATAAACTCCTACAAGACTGTTTTAGGCTGGACATAAGAAAAATTCTCTTTATGGTCCAAGCCCCCAAGACCTGGAATAGACTCCCTCCAGAAGTGGTATAGGCACCTACTCTGGACTCATTCAAGAAACGTTTGGATGTTTATCTTACTGGGATCTTTTGACCCCAGCTGACTTCCTGCCCCTGGGGCAGGGGGCTGGACTTGATGATCTTCAAGGTCCCTTCCAGCCCTAACATCTATGAATCTAAGACCCAGTTAGATAAAACCTTGGCTGGGATGATCTAGTTGGGAGTGGTCCTGCTTTGAGTCAGGGGTCAGACTGGATGACCTCCTCTGGTCCCTTAAACCCTAATTTTCTATGATTCTATGATTTTATGGTGACACAAGACTTAATGAGGACTCTGAGGAACCTAGGATTACAGGATGAAAAACTGAAAAGGTTTGTTCTTCAAAATAAAATAGAGCTCAAAAGGCTGTGGGTAGACCACTAGGCAAGTTCAGAATATCTATATCAGTTATTCCCAAACCTTGGTTCATGGTCAAAGCAAGCCAACTACTTAACGCTGATGTTGATAGGGACATCAAGATATGAAGATGCCTGTGGCACATTTTTTTCTCAGTATTGTTGCAAAAAGGCTAGTGAAGGTTAGGGACAAGTGGTCTAGATTAATGATGGTGAAGAGGCACAGAACAAAGGATTCTGACTTGGGGAAACACAAGGAAATTATAAATGTACCTGGATCTCATTCACATTCCTGAATAGCAGTGGATTCTTGTAAGGCAAAGTCACCCTCTACTTATTCCTCATCCCACTGTGAGAAGAGGTACCTGGAAGGAGCACAGTAGTAGAGACAGTGAATAGAACACATTTTGGTGGCCTTACTAGAAATGGCATTGGTTGGAAGCTGGGTGCTGGTGTGGTTAGCACAAAATGGAGAGGATCAAAACCTTTAAGGGCTGGGTGGTCTAGTGCAGGGGCTACTCCAAAAAAACCTCTGAGGCAAACCTCCTGTCTCTGACTACAATGCTCACTTCTTCAATCCCTCCACACATTATTTTCTGGTTTAGTTTCTTTCCTCGTCCCTTCCTTTTACAAAACAAAAAGGAAAGCAAAAAGTAAAATTATGGAGACAAGGTAGAGAAAAATGATACTTAAGATCAAATTATTTCAGGCAGAAGGCAAAAGAACTAGAAAGGATATATGATCTCTGTATGTGACTTGATCACTTCCTTTCTTCCTGGTAGGTGGAGCTGTAACACTGCATGTCCCTGAGTGTGTTTGTGGGTAGGGCAGAAAAACAGGCATGAACAACAACCAGTAGCAGGGTTTGTTTGTCTGGTTTTAACACCAAACTCAAATAAATGCCAGTGCAATTCTAAAGGATGAGTCACATATAAAAAGCTCTATTTGCATATCCTCCTTACTCTAAATCAGGCTGAAACTCAGGCATTGAACTATGAGGGAAAAGGCACCCTGAAGAATAAATTGGTGTTATTATGTAATCTTCCTTTTGGATTAAAGGATGCAAAGCAATAAGGTGCTTGAATGAAAAAAAAATCTTTCCATACAGAAATAAAAGTCACAGGGGAAAAACACATTAGATTCAGAATATCACTGTTCTACCTGGACAAAATAAGCAGCTGTTAAAAAGGCTACTGCTGTAATCTCTGCACTGAGGAACATTCTTTCTCTTTTTTTCCCTAGCAGTACTTGAAAGCAAAAAGAAACTACATAAAAAGCAAGGTAAAAAACCAGGGAAAATGGGGAGTAAAATGTCCCAGATTCTACCTTGCACCTGGCCTCTAGATTGCTGCAAGTTTATGCCAGCTGGCTGTAGTCTTCACCTGACAACTGGTGGAGTGCAGGTGCATTCACATCCCTCCCGCCACCACTGGAAAACAAGCAACCCCCCCAAAATAAGCAATAAATGCAGGTGCTCACTATGTGGACTTCATACCAAGAGCTATCCCCTACTAAGTAAATTCCTTATATGACCATTTAGATTTCAGCTATTTTGTGCTGTCTGAAAGATGCACATTGACCCAAATAAGGGGAAAGAAAACAAATGTTACTGTCTTTAATGCCCTTGGCATTTAACCCTGGAAAGGAATCCAGAATGTAATTTCCAAGTGCAACCAAAAGTGAAAGGGATGCTGGGTAGGCTTCCCACTGCTGGACTGAAGCATCAGATGAATCTCACTACGATCAGTTGCTTATGTTTGAAAGAAAAACATAAAGAATTAGCCAGATCTAAACAGACAGTGTATTAAATGCTAAAGCCACAAATAGCCCCAGCTACCAAGTTGTATAGATGCTTCCTTGGGTGCAGACACACATAACCATTGAACCATTCCAAAATGTCATTGTTTGGGAAACAGTTCACAAATGTTGCAGGACAGAGTGTGGACACATGTAACAACCAAACTGTCCCAAAAAGTCACTGATTAAGCATCAGTTAACAGTCATGTGAGCTGCTGTAGCTCTAACACCAAGCATGGATAGTGAACCTCCAGCCCACCTTGCCTCACATTGGGCGAGTTGGTTGGGAGAGGGGAGTGCTTGCAATCATGCTTCGGTGGCCCCGGGAGAGGTGGGGGCGGAGAGACCAGTGACTGGGAGTGTTTTCATATTTCTGCTTTTCCTTTTCTCCTAAATATGATAAATGCTTGGGTACCATATTTTGTTTCAAACATCACCCTAGGCCCTGGGGTGGGGGACAAAATTAGGAGCTGCCATTGAGTAGGAAGTAAGGGCAAGATTCTTAGAAAAAAAACAAATTGTTTAATAAGCAGTATAATGGTGTCCATTGATAGAAACTGCCAACAAAAGGAAGGGAAGGTGGTAGTAGTATTCTGGTTGTGTACCAGAACAATCAATGCCAGGACTGAGGGGAGTGCGGGAGCGGGGAGGTCAGGAGCAATGCAGCATAGGATGCCTGGAGGACTTACTAGACCTATTGCTTCATGGAAATAAGATCTACCAGGGGCTTGTGGAAGTTTCTGTGATATTTTCAAAATGATCTCACTCCAAATAATCTCAAATCAGAAAATTTCCAAGATGTCAATAGGATTGGAGTGATGCTGTAGCTGTGATTGTCGGAGAGACCACATTTATATTTTGATGATAACTTTTAGTGAACCAACTGTATAATTGGGAGAGATGTTAGCAGAGACAGCCTTAGGAAAAATGGTTCCCTGGATGAACTTGTATTTTGATGCTCCCCCCAGCACCCACCTCCCTAAAGTCAGCAGTACTGCTGTAGGAAGAGGCAGGTGGTCAAGGGCACAGTGCACAGTTCAGTGGGGAGGCAGAGCCACCCATACTGCCTGGCCAGGCTCCTCCTGAGTAGTGTGAGCAGTGGCTGGAGGCACCAGGGGCATAGAAGTGGGCTGGGCAGTGTGAGTGGCTCTGCCTCCTTGCTGAACTGTGCCCCACACCTCTACCCACCTGCCTCTGCCTGCAGCAGTGCTGCTGCCCACTGCTGTGTGTGGGGCACCTCCCCCAACCACAGCAACTTGGATGGTTGCCCACGTCGCCCACCCCTAAGGCTGGCTTTGGATGTTAGATAAATTTTCATAAGATCTTGTATCTATTGAAGCATCTGACATAGGCTGTCACCTATGAAAGTTTACACCTCTAAACAATTTAGTCTCTTAAGTATGCCCTGCCTTCAATTATCAAATAAAGACTATTATTCACTGTAAGCTATTTCGGCCAAAAATTTTTACTAGCTCTTGGCAAAAGCCGTTACTTTCTCCTTACTCCATTTTATCACCAATGTTTAAGACAGAATTAGTAGAAAACTACTAATTTACCCACCTTGCACTGGCTCCTCTACTCTGTCAAATGAGTGGGGTAGAATGGCACCATGGCTCTACCTGTTCCTCACTGGGCGCATCTACACATGCATTTAAGTGCAACTAAATTTAAGGCACATTAAGCTATGTGCATTAAGCAATTTTTGGCAGGTGTCTACACATGCAGAGACGTGGCACTAAAGTCAGTGCACTTGGCATTAAAGTTAGTACCAAGTCCCTGCAACTTTGCTATGTAGGCCTGTGCAAAGTGGCTAGTATTTGCTTCAGATTCGGATTTGGCTGATTCAGGGGACAGTGATTTGATTCGCTGATTTGAATCACTGTCCTGAATCAATTCAGCTAAATCTGATTCAGGGATTCAGCCACTGTCGAATTGGCCAAATCTCTGACTCAAACAGGCCCCATCCCCCTCCTGCTCTGCCAGCCCTGTCAATGGCTGCCCCACTTAGCCCCAGTGCCCCAGCTCTTCAAAACAAAAAAGCCCTGCACTCTCCATCTCCTACAAGGTGGGGAGCGATCCCTGCTGTACCCCACTGCTCCACACTCCATGTGGGGCTCTGCATTAGCCCCCAGCCCATTCCCCCCGCAAAAAGGGCCCACACTCACCGGCTCATGCCAGGCGGGGAGGGCAATCCCCACTGCCCCCTACTGCCCCACGCTGCATGGGAGGCTCTGCCATGAGCCTCCACCCACTCTCCCAGCCCCCCACATGGATGCCCCGCCCACTCTTCCATCCAACCCCCCCAACGCTACCCCACCCAGCACAGAATCCAAGATCTTTAAAAAAAAAAACTAAAAAAGCCCCTGCACTCACTGGATGCTGCTAGGTGGGGGGGAGGGGAGGTGAATCCCTGCTGCTTACCACTGCCCTGTACTGTGTATGGGGCTCTGCTATGAGTCCCCAGAGGCCCCGACAGCCACTGCAGCAGCTAGTGAGTATGGGGTTGGGGGTTTTTTAAAGAACCTGGATCTGGGGCCAGGCAGGGCAGCTATCGAGAGGGCTGGGAGAGAAGGCAGGAGATGGGGGCAGAGCCCCCCCATGCAGCACAGGGCAGTTGGGAATGCTCCCTCACTTGGCAGCAGCCGGTGAGTGCAAGGCTTATTTAATTATTTTTTAAATTTTAAAGCACCAGAACACTCAGTCCAGGCAGGGCAGTCATGGGGGTGGGGGCTGAGGGAGCAGGCAGGGGATGGGGCCCAGCGGAGGGGTCCCACCATGGTCCCCTCCCCCTCCTTCAGCCCCCCCGCCTGCTCCCCTACTTACCAGAAGTCCCCTGCAGCGGCAAGTAGGGACTGCCTGAATCTTAGAAGCTCTCTGAATCTTTTCCAAATTGATTCAGAGAGCTTCAAATTGTTTTGGACTTTTTTACTGGTCTCCTGATTCAATTTAGATTTGGAGATTCAGCACCGAATCAGGCAGAATCTCCTCTGAATCGAATCAGCACCCAAAGCTTTGCACAGCCCTACTGCCATGTGTTCCTAGTGGTTGGGCATACCCGACACTAAAGTTAGTGCCATATTGCATCTACATGTGCATTAATGTGCTTTAACTAATTGTGCCTATATTTGATACCTGCATTTGCATGATTAGGCATGATTAGCCAAATTTCACTATTTTTAATGTGCATTAAAGGCACACATGTGTAGACATGCACCCGTAATGTGCATTACATTAGATTAATGTGCATTAATACATCTCATGTGGATGTGCCCACTCATACCTTCCATCCTTTCCCATTGAAGAAATAAGCAGCTAAAGTAGCCCAAGGCCTGAGTACCCTGGGAACGGGGATGTGAGGTGAACTTTTATTCATTTTGGTGGCAATACTAGTGTAGTTCTCAGGCCGCCTCTATGTGTTACATGTATTACACAATTGCTTGGCTAATTGTGCAATTAATTTACACAGGCTATATGTGCAAATTAACTATGGTGCTTTAAAAAGGTCTGATCAGCCATCAAATTATTGCTGGAAAATGTGCAATACCTTTACAGCTGGTTTCTATCTGTCTTTAATTTGCACATAAAGCTTGTGCCCCCACATCTGGGAGACCACAGCTATTATGGTCCCTGAGGGTATGTGGTGTCAGCTGAGTGGGCTCCCAGGTGTGTGAACTTGCTTCTTATTGGTACAGGGGCCACCCAGGATCAGGCTTCCTTTGCACTGGGAATAAGGCACGGTGGGTTCTGATTTGCAATCCCACAAACATGCCTCCTGCCATGCATGTATGGCAGAGCAGGAGGCATGATTGCATGGATTGCACATTAAGCTATCCCATTTATGTCTTTGAGGGCCCTTGACTAGGAAAGACTGAGAAACATTCAGGTAATTCTAAAATGCACACTTTAGATCTGAAGATTATATTTGTATTTCAAATAGTAAGTGCTAGAATGACATAATCTACTTATTTGATTTTCAAAGAATAAATACTCTTTTAAAAAAATGCATACATTGTTCTGTGGAAAGTCTGCTCAACATGCTTTTATTTTCTGTTTAAAATCAAACTCTGACTTCCAATAAAGCATTATCCCATTTATTAACCCAACCTTACAGATTTCAGAAGATGACTCTCTTCAATTTTTCTTTGACTCCTTTTTCTTTAATTAAAAATTACTACAAGCAAACTCCTATGTTTTTTCACTTGAGATTGTGTAGAATATGAGGACAAGAAGCATGGAATTAGAATGCTATTTACTTTCAATTTGCTAATAAATTATTATAAATGGTTCAGTGATTCCCTGCAGTTAAGGTTTTCTACAGCTTTTCATTATAAGAATGAACCTATTTTAAATTGTATAGTTTTTCCAAATTTAAATGGTTCGGACTGAAATTTTCCTTGATGAATGCCTGCCTAGGGCTGAAGTTTTTCTGGAGAGTCTCAGCCATTTCTCAAAATGAAACTGGGTTTTGCCCAATTTATATTAAATTATTGCAACCATTTTGCTGAGAAATTTTATCACCTCTGGCCTTTGAGACATTGACTTGAAATTTGACATATTCAGGATGTGCCTTCGTCATTTTACTGAAAAAATCACCCACATTTCACCAGATTATAAATCTGTGAAAAATCCTAAACCACACAGGCTCTGCACTAGCTAGTTAAAGACTCTGGTTTCCAGGCAATGGGAAGAATGAGATGAAAACTGCCTGACTCAAATGCACAACATGGTAAATGGGTGGAATGCAAAATGCACATCACATCAAAGGGAAAAGAGCAAGAGCAAGGAAAACAAAGACAAAGAATAGAAGCAGAAGATGGGGACAGATGGAGGATATTGAAATTGTGAGTGGTGGTTTGCTCTTTTTAAACTGATATAAAATGTTAAGCCAAAAGAATCCAGTCTCAAATTAAACACTCAGTATCAGTTCACATTTTTTACAATTTGGATTTAATCTCAGGCCCTCAGTTCCTCATGTATAAAATGAGAATAAGTAACTGAAATCATCTCCTTAGTGCCTGTAAAGATCTATGGAGCTACAATTGTGGCATCATGGAAAAGCCCCTCAGGAATGAATCTGCATTCAATAAAGGGTTTTGATGGTGTGCAGTAAATAATGCATAAGGATGTACACTGAATACTGAAAATAAAAGAAAATACTGAATAGCAACCAATGCAGTGAATCCATCCTGGGAACTAAATGTGCCAAGGAGTCCTGTTGAAAAAAAATCACATGACCATATAATTGAAGAATGCGTCATTATACATATGCACAAGGGAACAAAGTTAAGGTTGCAAGAGCATGGTAGTCTGCAATCAATCCAGGCCCAAAATGCTGGAAACACAAGGGACTATTTATTCAGTGACTGGTTCTAGTCCTCTGTACAGAACATAAAAGGTCTCCTGCAACACCTCCTCTTGGAATTCCTGGGTGCATCTACACATGAAATCAATGTGAATGAAAAAGCTCTGGCACATATAATGCCAGAGCTTATTGCTTTTGGGTACCACTTTTTCACATGCACCTGGGACCACAGCATGTTGAGCTGGGTCAGAGCAGCCCTGGCTGGCAGGAGGCCAAGGAGGTCATCCTGCCAGCCCGATGCTCAATGTGCTATGGAGGGGCCAGCTGGGGCAGGCAGGCAGCCCCTCACTGAAGCACCCTCTTGCCCCAGCCAGCCCCATCAGCATCTACACATGCATTGGTGTGCACTAAAGAATGCCACCTCAGGATAGTACTTGTATTTATAGGTACTAACATGTGGCAGTGTTCATTAGTTTCCTGCAGTCTAATAGGGCCACATGTGTAGACATTGAGACTTTACTGTGGAGCAAATTAGGCAGCTCTGCAGTAAATGTCTTGTGTAGATGTGTCCCCTATGCCTAAAACTAAGCCTCTTATATATTCCAGGACCCTGAGACAACCTTAATTCTGGCATTTCCCAATGTCTGACTGCTTGCCTTTGCAACCTTAACATTATTTTAACATAATAATTCTCTTCTACATTTAATTTATATATTGCTGAGCTTTCTAAGCAAGCCCTTGGAATAATAATGCAGCCTGTATACCTCTTTAACAATTGGAACACAATTTTATCTCTCTACCCAAACTGTGAGTAAACTAAATATATATATATATATATCTCAGAGTATCTACAGGGTTCCAAAAATACCCTACATTTTGCCTGGTACTCTACAGGTTTTCATATCTCAATCATATCTCTAATGCTTTTGTCACACATGATGATAATGTATGTTCTTTACTGTAAAAATAGAACATTCCATAGCTTCTAGAATTCTCACTCTTTGCGTGGCAGCTATGCTGTTCATCATCATTTCAGGTGCATTTGCTGGAAGGCCACTGTAAAACACCTCAGTGCAACATATGCTGCAAGGAAATTAGAATCCTGCCAAATGAGGGAGTGGATTCGACACATCTATGCATGTGAATGTTAGCTGTAAGATACAATAACATATGCCCTGGAGGAGAGATATAAATATCTGTTTATTAAGAGCCAGTTCCAATGATAGTCACATCAATCTTAAATCTCAATACTGTACAAACCTATCCGCAACTTTAAACTGAGTGAGACAATGGGATTACTCAGTAGTGTACAAAAGTGAGCAAAAGTGTATTGACAGATTCACGGAAGTTCACAGAAGTTTAGGGGTGGAAGGGACCTTGTGAAATCTTTGGGTCCAGCCCACCTGCTCTTTATATGGCAGACTTTAAGTTTGATCCTCATGATCAAGACCCTGAATGGGCTTTGCCTCGGCTATTTCAAGTACTATCTTTCTATGACCACAAATAAGCTTTGTAGTAGTTCTCACTGAAAAAAAGACACAAACAACTTGAACCTGAACAGGGTTATAATTTGACAAGGAATTTGGGGGGGCAGGGGTTGGGGGTTTTTTTGTACAGGTGTTACAAGTTCAAAAGAACCATAGTTAAGACAATTATTTCAGTGGCAGAGAAGCTCAAGCAGAGGGAACATATATTACAAATATAATGTGACTCATGCCTCCTGGGTCTAAGGGGGGTGCCCGGGGTTCCACCATGGCTGATCGTCAAGCTGGGGAAGCATGGGAGGGGGAGGGCCCAGCACACTCCCCGGCGGACCTGGAAGTGGATTGGAAATACTTCTGATGCACTTCTGGGTTCACCGCTGAGCACATGGGGGGCCCTCTACACTCTGGTGGGATGCCCCAGCATCACAGCGTTCATGAGAAATGCTGGTACCTCAAGGTATGTAGAACATTTTTTAAAGCTCTATCTATGTCTGAATCACTGATTCTCTGAATCAGCATTGAATCTTCAGATCCAGATTTGGATGAATTGAATCAGGGACAGTGATCCAAATCAACAAATCGAATCACTGTCCCTGATTCAAGCCGAATCTGAATCTGAATTGAATAGGGCCCACTTCGTACACCCCTAGTCTTCAGTTTCTAAAAAGAAGCACATCACAGCTGAAAATAATCATTTCTACCAAGAGTAACATTCAGATGAATAGAACTAGGTAAAAACATGAAAAACAATGTTATCTGGTGACATCCAATAACATTAAAAAATACTTTTACTTTTTTTGGTGGTGGCCCAGTGTTGAACAACAACTTCTTTGTGCAATATTGAAAAAGAATTTTGCCACCTTTGAAACAAAATGTGTGTTCAGTTCACATTAGATTCCCTATTGCAACTACATTAAAACAGTGTGAAAAGAAAAACCAAATATCTTTCATTACAGATAATCAATAAAGGCTGTGTGAATAACTACTTTTTCAGTTTAGTGGCTGAACTAAATGAATGAAATAAAAAAAGATTTGATTTGGATTGAACTGAAATAAACTTTTTCATTTTTTTCAGCAAACAAGAAATTTAAAAAAAAAGTTTTGGGATAAATAGAGAGTTTGGATCAACATGAAACACAAAGTTTCAAATCTATTGTGGGCATTAGTAATCTAATTGAAGCTATAAAAATGAATAGCTAGACTTAGGCACTGTTTACAAATCTAAGGAGGAGAAAAGAGTGCTCAGGAAACTCACCCCTTTATGCTGATAACCTAGGGCTAAATACTTCCTCTATTTGAGGACCTGAATCCATGCCACCCAGGAAAGTGACTCAGTCAAAATGCTCTCAAGGATTCTGGGGTGGAAAGTTATTAGATCTCTCTTGTTGATTCCATTCTACTTTTTATAAAATACTTAAATACTCACTATGCAAGAAAAGATTGAAAATACTTCTGTAGACTGGTGGTTAGAGTGTTCATCTAGGACAGGGGTGCTCAACCCCTGACCTTCGGTCAGATCTGTCCCATAGAGCTGTGTTCCCCACAGGTATGAATATTTGATAGCAGGGAGCAATAACCATTCCCCTACTGACAAATTTCCAGGCCTGGGGGAGCCCAGTGGGCCACACACTGTAGTCCTCCATGCTAAAGCAGGTTCATGTGACTGGAATGGCACAGGGCCCAGTCCAGGCATGTGGGCCCAAGGGCTGTTTTTAGCTTGAGTGGCCTAACCATGAGGCTACTAGATAAAAGTGGGTAGCCCAACCTCCCCATCTAGGTGAGTTTACCACATGGTTTGGGGGTGATCTAAATAACTTTTTGCTGCAAATAAAGTATCCACCACATTTTTTCCACTGCAAATCATACTGCAAAAGAATATAGTATGAAAGGCTACAAAAGTCTAGTCTTCTAATATTGTTGACAACCATTTTATATAAAACTTCTTAAAACAAGTTTGTCTTTGCTACTGTTATTGGAAAGCTCTTTCACAATTTTACTTCTCTGGTGGTTAAAACCCTTCTTGTAATTTTCATTCTTAATATATTCATGGCTAATTTATACCCATACACCGTTTCACTTTTATACATCTTGTATGCCTATATTGGAACTGAGAAGGGTTACTGCAGAGCAAACAGGCATACCTAAACTAGCTTTAATCTAGCTACCTCAGATACCAATAGCAATGAAGGCTCTACTGTGCTTAGGATAATAGGGCCCATATGCCTAATTAAGACATCTAGGCTCCATCACCATACAAAATAATAGATGATGCAATATTCTCTTTTAGCTAGATAGTTTCACTTATGATTGTATTCTCTTACATTATGCTTGGTAGTGGTCATTCATCCCAACTTGACATCTCTGCTGTGGGTACTCCTACAGAGAAAGTTTGGATTTTATCCAAATGATGGGAAATTTTGCCCATTTAGATTATCTGAAGCTGATAAGCTTTCTATTGGAAAGCTCCCATCTGGCTAAAAATACTGCTACTGCATTTTTTCAGGGATGTGACTTCTTTGCAAATGACCCTACACTACATTCCAGAAATAAAATTGTAAAACTTCTTCAAATCTATATCATGTATAATGTGAGCTACTGTTCTAAACATGTTATTCTTATATAGAACAGAGTTTAAATTGAACTTAGGGAACTAGTGGAAAATAAATAATGTCAACACTTTCTGGAAAGAAGAATGCATTCTTTAGTGGTAAATATAGAGAGATCTGTGAAGTCCCTTATAAAAATGCTACAATATTTGATGGTAAAGTTGTCTAGTAACAAAGATTCTCTATAATAATACTATGTATTCCATAACATTATGTCCATTTTGAAAATATTCCATATTGCTAATAGTAACATGTTTTTTCTCTCCTCTCATACTTTATTTCTAAACCTATGCATATGATTTTTGCCAATTGACTTCTGTGTTATAAAAAGATGTGCTTAATGTTAAGCATGCATTTAAATCCTGTTTTGAATAAGAATGTTTTCCTGAATTGGGACCTAAGTTTGTGGTTTGATATGACTGTTTATCTGCCCCGTAAAGTGAAGATTAATGTCTTTCCTAATACAAAACTTTCTGTAATACAATGTATACAGTATCTGTATAAAATGCAATTGAAAATAAAAAGATTTCTACCACAATGCTGGTGACAAATTGTAATGTATGGCTGACGATGCAAAAATTGTTGAGCTATACAAGTATTTTCATTCTGTGTGTATAGAAGACAATTTATTTCAGTACAATGAGGCTGTGCAATGACAACAATAAGATATAGCATGGGTGGTTATGAAACAGCCATTGTGTAAATATGTAAGAAAGCAGTAGAGAAGGAGAATAAATATAAATAAAGCATATATGAGCACCTCTTTTTTCCTCATACAGTGAGACTTTCTGTCCTTTGTGTAATTTCCCGCACCAACCCTGCATCATATATTTTTAATTGCATGTAAATTACTATTAGTACAAGTTGCCAACTTAAAAAAAATAACAGGACTGGATTATCAACTGATATAAGAAGACAGTTTCTTAGAAATCACTAGAGCAGTGGTTCTCAACCATTTTAGATTAAAGACACCCCTCATTTGATGCAAGTCAGAAAATGCCAGGTGTTTGCTTTCACTTGCTTTTTGACTTGAAATTATGGAAATACAATAATGCAATTCTTCTGTTTTAAAGAACTCAGAACGGCCAAAACTGGTTAGAATGTTTTTGACACTATATATTCCTATTTGAAATATCTGAGTTTGTCTTCTGAATCAGGTGAAGGTGTTTGCACATCTAAAAGTGCTACTATTTCACTGCACCTTGGTTTAAAATGTTAGCACTAGAACTGTTGTGGTTCACATAATCTGTGGATCTGACCTCAAAATCTTAGACTCAGTTTAAAAGATTTTTCACAATCAATCTCTTCCTTTAAAAAGTCAAAGTAGACAATTTAAGAATAACTTACCAGATGGGTCAAAGGCCACCTGGTTGCCAGGATGGGGTCCTGCATCTATAGATACCATTGGTGATATCTTCCGAACATCCCACAGCTTCATCACACCATAGGAGTCACAGGAAACAATAGTGTCACCCTGCCAAGTATTGAAAAATAAATTACTTTTAAAAAACTTATGAAAGGAAGAGAATGCAGAGATGTTAAGTTGTTATTTTATGAATACCAAAAAGCAACAATTTGATTAATGTGGCAACTGACCAGGTCAGAATGGGGAAATTATTGTGGTTTGGTTTATTAGAATTTCCTGTGTAACTCTATTGCCACCTATAAGTTTATCAGGGGTGCTCATCAGGATCTGGGGGGACATCTGATCACCAGAGCGCCCCAAGGGATGACAAGATTGAATGGTCACAAATTCCACTGTAAGCAATTCAGGCTGGACATAAGGAAGAACTTCTTTACTGTCCAACCCCCAAGGTTTGGAATAGACTGCCACTGGAGGTGATTCAAGCACCAACTTTGAATGCCTTCAAGACACATTTGGATGTTTATCTTGCTGGGATCCTATGGCGCCTGCTGACTTCCTGCTCCTGGGGCAGGAGGCTGGACTTGATGATCCTTCGGGGTCCCTTCCAGCCGAATGTCTATGAAATCTATGAAATCATGTCATCACGTTGATGACTCATGTTCATCTTGGAGTCAACTATGACTCCAAGACCCCTTTCTGCTGCTGTGATGCTGAGAAAGTCATTCCCCAGCCTGTAAATGTGTTGGTGGTTCTTTTTGCCCAGGTGCAGTACTTTGTACTTGTCTTTGTCGAATTGCATCCTATTTTGTTCTGCCCATTTTTCCAACCTGTCCAAATCTGGGCCAAATTTGGGATAGTAATTTACTACAGACAAGTGGTTTTCAACTTGTGGTCCAAGGACCCCTTGGGGTCTGCAAACTATGTCTAAGGGGTCTGCAAAAGATGACTATTATCAATCAAAAGTATGTGAATACCGATGCTTACAATTTAAAGGGGTTGACACCACCATTTGAAATTTTTTAGGGGTCCACAAATGAAAAAAGGTTGAAAACCAGTTATAGATGAATAGGCTATTGAATGTTTTTCCACCTAGCTTATGTTAGGGCACTCTAACCATCTTCTTTTCTGTCCATTCAGGATCCTGCTGCAATTTATACTGGGGCACATCTACACAAGATGCTACATTGCTGTAGTTATGAGCTACAGTGACACAGCTCATTGCTGTGGTGATGTAGCATTGGCAGGCATGAACCACTCATTGCTACTGTGCAATAGGGTTGGAAATAACCTATGCACCACCAGGTCTTTATCGTAATGGCAGTTGGGGGCATGGGAGAATGCACCCTTGATGTACCAGACTGATATAAATTACACTGGGGTAAAATTACTGTGTGTCTAGCTTGGAAAAGTGCTACTGAATTCAAAATGTCTTTCTTTCTACTCACTTAAGTAAAGTAGAAAATGTCAAGTTTTGCACTTTTTGTTAACAAATTATGAAAACATACATGATGGAATCTGGAGTAAAATGTATACACTGTTAACAACAAGTCAAGTAACCTTCTACAGTGCTGGTTAAAACAGATTATGCATTGCAATTTTTCTCCCATGGGTATGAAAAACTGGTGCCTCCTGAAACTGGGAGGGGGGGCACCATTTGTAGTTAGTGGCTAGTGGCAAGCAGGGACCACCTGCAGATGTCAGTGGGGGGTGGCAAGCAGTGAGTAGGGACTGCCTGCAGACGCCAGTGGCAGTATCAGCAGCAGTGAGTGGTGAGTAGGGACCACCCACAGACATTGGGAGGAGTGTTGGCAGTGGCAAGCAGGGATTGCTCACAGACACTGGCAGTGACATTGGCGGTGAGGGGGTGGTGAGTGGCGACCACTCACAGAAGCCAGCAGCAGCTTTGGTGGTGGCCAATCTCACAGGGGGTATGTGAGCCCCCATGCTGCCCCTATGCATCACCTACGCCCATGGGATGAGGTATAGGTGTAATTTTTTCTATGTTAATTGTCCCTGCCAGAGTTGCAGGTACTCATAAGCAGTCTTTACTCATGTAGTGATAGTCTCACTGCTACTGTGGCTTACCCTAAAGCATTTCAGAAAGCAGGAGGAAACTACATCTCCTCAGTGGAAGTTCCATGAGGGATTGTGCCCCAGGACTGTGAAGTGGGTATCACTCTTGGACTTCAGCACTCAGGCAGCTAGTCATGAGTTGGAAGATGTGATGGACAAGAGAAAATTTCCTTCATTCTCTGTACAATCTGGGTAAATTTGCTCTTCTTGGGATTCCCCAAGAGCAAACTGTCATCACTATAGTTATCCCAAAAGAATTGCAAGTATCCTTTTGCCCTTCCCTTTTACACTTCAGTGGGACTGCTTACATTCTTAAAGGTAACTATGGGTGTAAGATAAGCATGAACAGGCAACCTTATTCTTCACCACCAAGTGTCTATTACCATTCAGCTAAGGGACAATCTCAGCAACAATAGTGGAATATATACAAAAATACAGATAATTTATTAAGTGGGGATTTCAAGATAATTCCTTTTCTTCAGTAATACAAATTCTGTACTAAAAGGCAGGGTTGTTGGTTGTAGCCATGCTGGTATAAAGATATAGCCAGGCAAAGTTCTTTGGGAAGATGTGATATCTTTTATTAGCCTAACTAAATAGTTGGAAAAAAGTTCTTTGGCATCTTTTGGGCACAAACATCTTTCTTCAGGCATTGGGAGATTGTGCTGCTGTTATGTATTCTCCAAGGTAGAAAAGAAGCTAAAATATAACAAAAAGTCTGTGAAAATGCAAATGCGTGGAAGTTTGGAAGACAAAAATTAGAGATGGGGGGGAGGGAGAGAAGGAGGGAGGGAAATGTGTGAAGGAATGCAAGTGGTCAGTTTGAGGCAGGTTACCTTGTGTGTCAGATGTCAGGCAGGTTGCAATGTGTCATAAATCCAGTGTCTATATTAAGTCCATGGTTTTTTGTATCCAGTAGATTTATGAACTGAAGTTCATAGGCTCATCTACAAAAGGTGTTTTGTAAGTTCCCTTTGAGGATTAGAATTGAGAGATTGGAGAGGGAGTGGCTATTTTGTGAGAAGTGGGAACCCACAGGTAATTGGCCACTTTTGTCCTTGATGGATTTTCAGTGTGCATTCATTCTGGTACACAGCTGTTGTTTGGTTACTCTTACATATTTTCCATCAGGGCACTTGGTGCACTGGATGACATATTACATTTCTGGAGGTGTAGGTGTAAGATCTAGGAATGGTGATGGTTCTGTTGTGGGGTGTCATTATTGCAGGACTAAAAACAACAATGGAGTACTAAATGTCATACTAAAAAACAATGGCAAAGGAACACTGAATACAAGGGCAATTACTTCCAAAATCAATGAATGCTGAAAAAAAGGCTGACTGGGTATAATATTTGTTAGGTGACTGCTACAACCTGTCACAATGGTGTATTGGCCAGGAAACATCGGTCTAACAGCCATGTAATACATGGCTACAACCAACAACCCTGCCTTTTAGTACAGAATTTGTATTACTGTACTACATGCATGGTAGTGACCTTCTCCTGGTAGTGGCAGTATGTAGAGCCCTGAGTTTAGCAGTGGAGCCCAGAGAAGGGCCGTGTGGGAGTGAACACCCTAGGGTCAGGTGCAGCAGTGGCCACCTGAGCCCCAAGGGGTGGATAGCCCCACGAGGGGATGTAAGACCCTAGGGCCAGGTGTGATTGTAGCCACTGGACCCCAGGGGGTGGATGACCCCAGTAGGTGTGGAGATGTATGACCCTAGGGCCAGATGTGGTTGTAGGCACCTGGGCCCCAAGGGGTTGATGACCCTGGTAGAGCCCCAGGGAGGGAGTAGTGTGTATATTTTGAGTGGGCATGTATTTTAAGGAGGGAGATATGTGGCAGGGCACTGGTAGTGCCTGTCACTTTAAGGACTGGGCCAGGGAGGGGCAGGTGCCTGATTAGGGTGACCATTTTAAGGCCCAGCTCCATGAGCTGAGGACAATTCTTGATTAGCCAGGAGAGGAGAAACACCTCTCTGCTGAGCTCTGCCAGGAACACTGCGGAGGATAGGGTGAGGCTATGGGGATGGAGAAAGCCTCATTTTGTCCTGGGTAAGATATGAAACTGCACCCTGCTGGGCAACATGGGGTCTGGTGGGGCTTCCTGTGGCAAGGGAGCCCCTAAGAAATGTCAGACCAATCTCCTTCCCAGTTAAAGGCAAGTGTGGGGTGCCTCATAACCCTAGCCCCCACATCCCTGGTGGGTTCAACTGGTACAGGGGGAGCCCAGGCTCATAGGAGTCCTGAGACAGGGCCCAGGTTGGCAGAGGGACCTGGAGCAGCATCCAGGCTCTTTGTGAGCCCTGTGGATGTAGGAACCTGGAGAGGGGTCAGGCATAGCTATGGCTACCTGAGCCTCACAGGGTGTAATATCCTAGGCCAGGCTATGGCCACCTGAGCCAGATGGGGTAGCAGACCCCAGTAAGCCCCAGTGAGGGGGTGGTGTATAAGCCCCAGTGAGGGGGCTGAGGTCTTGGAGACCAGTATGTGTTTGTTTGCCAGTATGTGTTATGAAAGACCCAGTGCAAACCACTGGGGGATGTCATCTGCAAGGCTTGGGCTGCAGTATAGGGGTGGAACAGAGCTGTGGAAATCCCTCCTAAACATCGGGCTTCAAAATGGGCACCCTCCCACCTGAATAACATCCCAAGACTATTACATCAAGGCATGGCAGAAGAGTGAGGTGGGCAGCTAGCCCATAGACAAGAGGCAGGTCAGTGCTTGCACCAGGTGTCAAAGCTTGCCCCATACCAGCAAAGAAAGAATTAAAAACTCATCATATAGACAGCAGACATATTCTCATTCCCCTTTATGTACCTTATCAATAAAGTTGATGTGTAAAGTATCAGTAGCACTGAGGGTAAATTAAGAGCAACTCAAACAATTTCAATGTGTTGCCCCATGATATATACTGGAGTGTGACACCACATTGTATCATGTTGACTTCAGCTTACTACAACTTTCAAATGGGTCAGATGCTATGCCAGAGCTTTGACAATATACCTTTAATTTTCTTTTCTTTTCTGGAGATAATTTATGCAAGAAGAATTGTAGGGTCATCAAGCAAATAAAAGCATTTAGACTTTAAGGCATCTATTGCCTTCCAAATGAGAAGGTAATGACTTGAAATCCAATATTAAGGTATACGTATAATGAAATGTTTAGGTTCATTTGGAAGAGACCTAATATTTCAGAACTTGTTTCTGACTTGTTACAGGTATGAAGGAATGCTGGGAACAAAATAATTAAAAAGAGACAACATTTAGTCATTGTTCACATTTTTCAAGGTACAATTAGGGGCCGTGTTTTCCAAAGTTCCAAGTACACGTATTTGCAGTCAGAGCTGCAGGTAAGTTCATTTGCCACATTTACAGAAGAACCTGAACATTTCAAGGTTTGGGCACTTATAAAAAATCTAGCCCCACAGTATACATAAATTGTAAACATATTTTATATATAGTATGAAAATGTATCACAGAACTACCAGCATGTGTAGTATTCAGGCAATAAAATGATCAAATATATTCTAATGATAATGTTTATATATAACAGCAGCATTCAAATGTTCAACTAGGTTGACGTTTTAGTGTGCACAGAGTAAATGACAGTTACGGCTTATAAAATACTTTTAGTGATTTCTGACTGCACCATAAGTTCTAAAAAGGAAAAAGGAACTACAGTGCTGTTTATAATGGGGATAAATAATGAATTTTATTTTGGCAGTTGATTACTCCCTCTATGAGACAGTTTATATGCATTGACATGTGCATTTTCATGCAGCAAAGCCTCTCCCCATTTCATACCCCTGCTACCCCACATTCTGTCCTCTTTAGGAAAGTTTTCTTGTCACTACCCTGCAGCTACTGATGATGAGGATAGCTACTTCCCTCTTATCTCCATCAGGTGTGCACTTATAACATATGTCTTCATTCTTTTATGATGGGCATGTAAGATAGCTTACAATCAAGCCCTTAGCTTGTACTTGGTTCAAGTATATCTGATCTACACAACCCTAGCTTTTCATTCTAATTCAGGAAGTGACTTACGGCTGTATCAATCTGGATAGCTTTAAACATGTTCTATAAAGATCATTATTAATATTTCATATTTGTACTGCAGTAACATATAAGAATCTCAGTTACATACTGGGACCATGTTGTGCCAGGCACTGTACACACAAAAAACAAAAAGATGGTCCCTGCCCCAAAGTGTTTAAAATCCAAATATAATAATCAAATTATTTTGATTGCTGAAAGGAGATGCTTCACTGATCTCTGCACACAACAAATTATAAATATAAAACAAAATCATTATTGGCAATCCCTCACAGTACAGGGTGATTGTCTTCCATGATTGCCTTATCTGTGAGTCTGAAGATGGCTGACAAGGTCAATCTGGGACTGACAGATTCTATTGCAACTCAGGCAAGTGTTTCTATATGGAGTGAGAGGTTCTGGATTCTTGGTTCAGTCCGTGACACATTGTTTCAGTTGCTCCTGCTTTTCTGTCTCTTGTTGTTGTTATGAAGTTTCAAAGTACTGAGACTCTTGAAGGCTCTTTATCCATTTGGGGTGGTCATGGGTGATAATCGTCCATTAATTGATGTGGATGTTGCGTTTTTTCAAGTTGGCCTTGAGGATGTCCTTGAAGCATTTTCTCTGGCCTCATCTTGAGCGTATTCCTTGACTAAGCTGGGAGAATAAAACTTGCATCAGGAGTCTGGAGTCAGACATCTGGATGATACAGTTGGCCCAGTGAAGTTGACATCAGATGATCATTGCCTCGATGCTGGTGGTATTTGCTTGTAAGAAGCTGCTAATGTTGGTGCATATGTCTTCCTACTGGATTTGAAACATCTTCCACAGGGAGCATTGATGGTACTTCTCTAGTGACTTGATGTGTCTCCTGTACATTGTACATAGATTCATAGATTGTAAGGCTGGAAGGGACCTTGGAAGATCATCCAGTCTGGCCCCCTGCACCAAGCAGGAAAGATAACTGGGGGTCAGGTGACCCCCGCAAGGTGACTGTCTATTCTCTTGAAGATTTCCAGGGTAGGTGATTGCACCACCTCTGGAGGGAGCTTATTCCACAGTCTGGACACCCTGACTGTGAAGAAGTTTTTCCTAATGTTGAGCCTGAATCGGTCGTCCAAGAGTTTGTGGCCACTACTGCTAGTCTTGTCCTTGGGTGCCCTGGTGAACAGTTGCTCACCGAGCCCTTGATGTACTCCCCTACTGTAATGGGAAGCTGCTCCCAGGTCCCCTCTCAGCCTTCTTTTCCTCAGATTGAGGAGTCCCAGACCCCTCAGCCTTTCCTCATATGACTTGCCTTTTAAGACTCTGATCATATGGATTTCTCTTCTTTGGACTCTCACAAGCCTGTCCACATCCTTGTTAAAGTGTGGTGCCCAGAACTGGATGCAGTACTTCAGCTGTGCTCTCACCAGCGCTGAGTATAGTGGAAGAATCACCTCCCTCGCTTTTCTGGAGATGCATCGATTGATACATACCAAAGTATTATTTGCCCTGCTGGCTACAGCATCGCATTGCCGGCTCATGCTCATACTGTGGTCTATTATTACCCACAGGTCTCTCTCATTCGTGGTGCTAGTCAGTTTGGTGCAGCCAGGCCTGTAAGTGTGTTGGGGGCTGCTCATCCGGAGGTGGAGCACTTTATATTTCTCAATGTTGAACTTCATCAGGTTCTGATCAGCCCAGCTTGTTAGCCTTTCTAGGTCCACCTGTATCTGTAGCCTATCTTCAAGCATGACCATATTTCCTCATAACTTGGTGTCATCTGTGAACTTGGCCAGAGAGCTCTTCACCCCCACATCTAAATCATTAATAAAGATGTTGAAAAGTACTGGACCAAGCACCGACGCCTCCAGGACACCACTGCCCACTTCTCAACAGGAAGACACAGATCTGTTCACTACAACTCTCTGGGCCCTACCCTGCAGCCAGTTTCTCACCCACCCGACTGTTTCAGAGTTAATCCCACAATCCTCCAGTTTTATCACGAGGATATTGTGGGATACGAGATCAAAAGCCTTTTGAAAGTCTAGGTATACTATGTCAACCTGCTCTCTCGTGTCCAGGTGGCAAGCTACCTGGTCATAGAAGGAGATGAGGTTTGTAAGGCAAGACCTGCCTATGCTGAAGCCATGCTGGCTGTCATTCAGAATCTTACATTCTGCAAGCTTATCACAGATAGACTCCTTGATGAACTTTTATAGGATTTTCCCTATGATGCAAGTTAGGCTGACTGGTCTACCGTTACCTGGGTCCCCCCTACTGCCCTTCTTGTGGATGGGCACAACATTGGCCCTCTTCCAGTCCTCAGGGACTTCTCCAGAGTGCAACAAGTTACAGAAGAGTTTCACCAGGGGTTCTGCAATGACTTTGGCCGGCTCTTGGATAAAGATCATCCAGTCCTGCTGACTTGTATAAGTCTATTTTTTTAAATTGGTCATATATCAATTATACGGCAATAGTAGAAAGGTGATTATTCCTACTGTGCTTGTCTTGTACTCTGCCTGGCATTGTTTTCCCCTTGCTCCAGTGAAATACCAAGGCAAAGTAGTCATTCAGAAGTTCAGCTTTCTCCTGGGTGTCGGCAACCAGCACTCCTGAGTTGTTGAGCAATGGCTTATACTCCCATTTGTTTTCGTCCTGTTCCTTATGATTGAGCTTTACGATCTAGTTCCACATGTATCATCTCTGTACAGTAAAGTAGAGAGTATGACTACTTGATAAACCAGGAGCTTGGTTTCTAATTGGATGTCATGATCTCTGAACACCTGTTTCCTCAGATGTCCAAAGGCTGTACTTATACATTTGAGGCAATGTTGGATTTCTTCAGCAGTGTCAGCCTTTTGCGAGAGACAGTACCGAAGGTATGGGAAACACTTAACATTCTCCAGAGTCTCACTGTAAATATAAATTGCCAGAGCTGTGGACTGCTCATTAAGAGCTTGTTGATGGAGGACCTTAGTTTTCTGAATGTTAAGCATCATTCCCATTTTCTTGTACACCTTGATAAAGATGTTGACAATTGCCTGAAGATTTGCTTCTGAGTAAGCACGCACTACAGCTTCATCAACATCGTGGAGTTGATGATTAATGTCAGAATAGTTTTGGTTTTGGCTTGGAGTCAGTTGAGATTAAACAGTTTATCATCCATTTGGTAGTTTAGCTCCACGCTGACAGCAAGCTTGTTGGTGATAAGATCTAGCATCACAGAAAGGAATATCAAAAAGGGTGTTGGAGTGATGATGCAATCTTGCTTAACTCCAGTCTTAAACTCAAAGGGATCTGCGATAGATCTGATACTGGGAACCATTGTTCGTATACCATCATGGAGCAGGCTAAGAATGGTGATGAATTTTGGTGGGGATTCATTTCTCAGAAGGATCCTCCACAGCACTTCTCAATTGACAGTGTTAAAGGCTTTCATGAGGTCAAAGAAGGCCATATAAATAGGTTTATGTTGTTCCCAGTATTTTTCCTGCAGCTGGTGAGCTGTGAAGATCATAACAGTTGTGCATCTTGGTGCCCCAAACCCACATTGTGATTCCAGGAGAAGATTTTCAGCAAATGGAAGGAGACAGTTCAGGAAGATTCTCGTAATGATCTTTCCTGTGATGTATAGCAAGGTGATCCTTCTGTAATTCCACAGTTTGACTTATGTCCTTTCTTGAATATTGTCATGATCAAGGCATCTCTGAAGTCATCTAGGATTTTCTTATCATTCCAGATCCTTAAGATGAAGGCATAAAGCTGTGATGTAAGCCTCTCTTTCCCTGCTTGAAGATTTCAGCAGGGATTCCATCTATTCCAGATGCCTTGTTGTTCTTCTTCTGCTTGATGGCTTTCCTTACCTCAACAAGGGTTGGAGAGATTCTGACTAGGTGCTGTGAGATGGAATTGGGAATACTCTCAGCAACAACAGAGTCTTGATTGAGAAAGTCTTCAAAATGGTCCTTCCAATGGGCATTGATGACTCCCCTTTCCTTAATCAGGTCTTCTCCATCCTTAGGTCTCAAGGGGGTTGATCCCTGAGTGCTTGGAATGTAGATAACTTCGGTGGCACTAAAGAAACCACTCATGTATGTCAGTGACATGTTGCATCTCCTTCACCTTGTCTTCCCACCATCTGTTCTTTATATTGCAGGTTCTTCTGTAGACCTCAGCCTTGGCTTGTTGGATTCAATTTCTTGTGCTTGAAGTTGGTGTCACTCTGCCAAACACAAAAGGCCTTATACTTGCAGCTGATCAACTCTTGGATCTCCCAGTCATTCTCATCAAAACCAGTCATGGTGTTTCCAGGTAGAGAATCCAAGTGTCTCTTGACAGACACTGTTGATGGTGGACTTGAAGGAACCCCATGCATTGCTAACATTTTCCCATTGTTATTGATTGGAATTTGCCAGAGTTCTGTTGAGGCATAGGTGCAAGAGATCTCATTTGATTGGATCCTTGAGTCCTTCAATGTTGGTTCTGCTGCAGTTGTCATTTGGAACCAATTTGAGTGACATTATCAAGCAAATGAATCAGTGATCAGTTGAGCAGTCATCAGTTCCTAGCATACCTCAAGTGATGTAGACATCTTTGTGGTCCCAGGCACAAATGATGACATAGTCAATCAAGTGTCAATGCTTAGATCATGTGGATTGCCATGATGTTTTGTATCTGTTTTTGTGGCAGAACAGAGCGTTGGTGATGGTGAGTCCACGTTCCACACATTTGGTCAAGAGGAGAATGCTGTGGGAGTTAACTTTTCCTACTCCTTCCTTGCCAGTGGTTCCATTCCAGTTCCTTCCAACTTTGGCATTAAAATCACTGAGCAGAATAAGCCTGTCTCCTTTTGTAATGTAAGAAAAGACTTAGTTAAATTTGGCATATAATTCCTCCATGGTTCTGTTGGCAGTGTCAAGAGTCAGAGCATATGTACTGATGGCAGTGGCATATTGCCTCCCTGACGATTTGAGATGGAGAGTCATGAGGCACACATTTATTCTTATAGAGAACTCACTGAGTTGGTTTATGAGTTCATTCTTAATGGCAAAGCCAACTCCCTAGAGTCAGTGTCCCCTTCTGATTTACCCTTCCAGAAAAGGGTACAGCTGCCTCCATGTTCTTTGAGCTTCCCACCCCCACTCACCACGTCTTGCTCACTGCAACTATGTCAATGTTGTGTTGCCTGAATTTTTGAGCCATGATTGCAGTGCAGTGCTTTGGGCATTCACTATCAGGATTGTCCATGAGGGTCCTGATATTCCAAGTCCCAAAACTGACTGTGTGTCTGTTGATTTTGGCTACAATAAAGGTGATCCCACTGGATGCAGTTATCCAGTCTGGAAAAAGATAGGCAGATTATGTTTAGAGCACCTTTCCTAGCCCCCTCCCCATGTCAGGTAAGAAGAGAAGATCCTAAAGAGGGCTGCTCAGTCACAGTTATAGTTACTGTATTGAAATCCTGACTCATTCTTGTAACTGCCACCTTCAAACCAATTCAGACTAGGAGCTTCCAGAGTTCACAATCCTGCTCCTGTCATCATCAGCTGGTCATCAAAGGGCTTGAAAAATGTGCTAAAGTCATTTCCATGAAAGACGCCTGTGTGTGATTTCTTTTATTGTGGTGAAACTGCAGCACATCAGCTTCTACATGGTTCTTGATAGAACAAAACCTTGATAGCGTGGCAAGGACACCAAGATAACTGGATACCTCATTCTGCTGTAGCCTTTGTCCACCTTTGAGATTCAGCCATTGAGATTCTAACATCTTTTTCTGCCTGCTCCAAAATTGAGGACTTGTAGACCTGTGTCTGGGGGCTAGACTGGATTATTATAGTGGAGACCCATTCTTGCCACGTCACAGTACTGTCAGAAGATAGATGTTGGCTTTTCAGGAGGGAGAACATTGCCATCTGCTGCCCCCACCACATCCTGGTGGTACTGCCACTGCCTGGTCCATGACTGCTTATTCACTAGTTATTCTTATTTCACGGCTAGTTTCCCTGAAGGTCATTCCACTATTGGTGGAAGTGCTGGGTGGTAACACAACTCTGCCACTAGAGCTGTAGAACAAAATAATGATGTATAAAACAAAATGTCAGGAATACAGGCATAACTTATGTTTATTAATAAATTAATTAATATTGATACTTAGGCTGAGTTTCATTGAAATGTCATTAAGGAGCTGACTATTGTATTTCATTTTTACGTTAGCACAATGTCATCTCTACTATACACATTTTCTGAGCTGAAGATATGAGAAGACAACTTTTCAGTAAGTACAAATAAACTATTCTTGAAGAAGAAGCATGGATTTGTGAAGTTAAATTCCATTCCAAGAAAAAAAAGTAATAAGACACTAAATGGCACGTTAAACTAATGCATTTTTCCTCTGGCAATGAGTCTTTCTCAAGAGCTTGAAAGTGGAATCTCATTTAATTCTCATGTGCAGTTTCTGCATTTTTATCCCTTGTATTGTTATTATTTTAGATAGTCAGGGATGAGTCCTTTGCCTTGGTCTCAGTTTTCTTCTTCTGATGTTACTTCCCACATTTCAAAGTCTTTTTTATGATGCTCATATATTTTACTTAGCAACATAATGGGGGTGTTAATGATTGTGATTTTCTTGCATGTAGAAGTAGAATGCACTGTGATCCACATAGTAAAGTTGCAATTCAGTACATCAAAAATAAAATGTGCTACATTATACTTGTTATGTTTTATGTTGACTCCTGAAAAGAAATATTGATTCCATTAAGCAAATATGGTGATTCACAATGTTAAGACAGATATTACATGCAACTTTCATCCAGTTCTTTATAAGCTGCTGCTGCATGCTTCCATTAGGATTTTCTTCAATGATAATGAAATAAGGAGGGCAGTCTTACGAAAGTTTGTGTTCCATGCTTCAGAACTGAGTCTAAGCTGGTCTGGCTTCAACTCTTGTCACAGACTCTCTGTGACTTCTGCCAAATCACTTAATTTGTCTGTTCTTAAATTCCCCATGTATAAAATAGTAATAAAGCATCTGTATTCCCCAACTCTTAGATTGTATTGCCTATCAAGATTGAGGTCTTCAGAGTAGGGAGTGTCTCTTATTATGAATAGCCATAAACACAACAGGGCCTAGTCTCAGATGGTACTTCTAGGCAATGCCATAATACAAATGATTAATAATCATAAAGGTTTTGTCTTTACACAGACACTAAGATTGTGTCTACCAATTTTGCAAACCATTTGGAGACATTAATGTAGGGATTTATGATACTTAAAATTGTTTTAATAATGTTATCTACTTTTATCTTTAAGAATTTCCCTTAATAATGCATATCTAGATACCTTAACCATAATCAAATGGTTTTACCTAACCTTGATTTCGATAACTGTTTTTGAGAACTTTCCCTTTAAAACCTGAACTGTGAAGGAGATTTATTAATTGTTTGTGACGGTCAGAAAACATTTTGAGGAAGGCAGTTAATGAGCACCGAATGCTCATGTAACAGGTGTCATGTTTTTTATCATGCAAGAAAATTAGACTTTTGTATTGAACTCAGACCTGGTCAAGACAACCAAAACGCTGGCTTGCATCCATAGATGCTTCTCAGACAAATCCCAGGACATCATTCTCCCCATGTACTTGGCATTGGTGAGGCCACAGCTGGAGTACTGCGGCCAGTTTTGGACCCCACAATTCAAAAATGATGTGGAGAAGCTTGAGAGAGTCCAGAGAAGAGCCACACACATGATCAGAGGTCAGGAAAACAGACCTTACGATGACAGGCTGAGAGCCATGGGGCTCTTTAGCCTGGAAAAGCGCAGGCTCAGGGGTGATC
>NW_017728949.1:11937880-11948732 GCF_001723895.1 Crocodylus porosus | reverse complement strand
CCCAGCTGACTTCCTGCCCCTTGGGCAGGGGGCTGGACCTGATGATCTTCCGAGGTCCCTTCCAGCCCTAATGTCTATGAAATCTGTGAAGACAAGTAGAATAAATTTGCAGTTGGTAGAACTGAACTCCCTAACAAACATGATCCTTTGCTTGCAAAATAACATTTTCTTTGTAAAGAGAAAAATATATATTTTTAACCTGGTCTGAATTCAATACAAAGTCTGTGGAAGTCTTAATGATGTCATCAGAAGAATGCATCTAAAATATATATTTTCTCTTTACAAAGAGAAAATATCTGAAGACTTCCTCCTTCCCCTGATAACAGCCATAATTTGGGAATACAGTGACACTGGACAGCTTTGTAATGAAAATGTGCTAGCACGTAGAGCCATTCATAAGAATGTGGAACTCTCCTCAGTAGAGAAATCCTAAATTCAGATAGTAGAACTCTCCATAAAGATGAAGATTAAACACTAATGGCTCATCCTTAAAGGTGATTCTTGTGTTTCTGCAAGCAAAGTGAAAAGTTGTAGTATCTTAGGGAGAGTGGAAAATAAAGGTGCTAACAAACATGGAAAAAAATAAAATGGCACTTTACCGAAAGAAGAGCCACATCAGTTTGACCTGGTTCATCCAATGTCTGTATAGACTGCGTGCTTCAGCAGGGCTTTTTGGTGCCTTTATGTAATAGCTGATTTAATCACATTCTTGACCACTGACTACATTGTAATCATCAGTTTTATTAGGTCCATTTGTTTCAATCACCTATTAAATAAAAGTACCCAAAAGGCCCACTGAAGCGTTTGATCTAAACAGATGTTGGGCAAATTGGGTCAAACTGACATGGTTCCCCTTCTGGGCATATACTGCTTTCAATGCATGGGCACACCAGCTGAAAGTAAAGCACCATTTTTTTCCACCTCTGTCAGTGGCCTAAGTGACTAGAGGAGGTACTACAGAGAAACCCAAGATTGGGAAAAACTCAGACTGTGGTTTTATTATTTTTATCTGGCTGACCAAATTCAAGAAATGGCTTAGAATAGAGCAATAACTCCACATGCTTGCAGTGGTATAAAATAACAAATGGACCTAATAATACAATGAGGATTACAATGTGATCAGGAGGGATCCGGGTTTTCCATTTGCTGTGGAAAAACACTTCTTATTTAAAGGAGAAAAGACATGGATTTTTTTTTTTAAGGCGAAAAATCACAGATTATCCTTTCTAAAATTGAAAACTGCAGGAAACCACAGGTTTCCCTTTGCAGGTTGGCAGCTTTCCAGCTTGCAAGTTGCTGCTTAGGGCTGGGGGGAGTGGGAGAAGGATGATTAGAGGCAGGAGGCACCATGTACAGCCAGGTAGGGTAGTAGGAGCAGCCCTGGCAGCTGGCCACAGGTAAGCCTACGGGGGACCAGGGGCTGGAGGGCCAGGGCTTAAGGACTGTATGGGGGGGGGCGATGTGGGGCATATGTGCATGTGGGTGTGTGGCAGGTGTGTGTGGAAGAAATGTTGGGGGGAGGGTGGATGCCTTCCAGTGCTGAGGGAAAGTGTCTGGGCACTGGGGCTGTGGCAGGGTAGGGATGCTGAAGTAGCACTTGGTGTTGCCAATGAGTCCAGCTCCGTGCTGTTGTCAGTGGGGCCTGCCTGAAGGCACCTGCCCCTACAGTGGGGAAAGGGGACAGGGGAGTCCTTCAGGGGTGATATGGAGCTGCATGGACAGGCTAGCAGTGCTGAGGGCCAGTGCCCATGCTATCAAGGGTGAGGCAGGCAGGAAACACTGCCTGGTGGGAGGGAATGTGGCCAGACCTCTTAGCACAATGCAGAAGCCCCAGCCTTGGGTGGTGGGTGCCACAGGTGGCCTCTCCTCTTCCCTACAGCCTATGCCAGACCTGGATTCACCCTGCCACTCCCTGCACAAGCCAGAGCCACGGAAGCCACAGCACAGTGGCCCCAGCAGAATGGACACTGCCTGGCGTCCCTTGCCCACCTTCAGCTGGCCAAAGCATAGCTGGGCCAGAGCTGCACTCTGCTTCATGCTGCTGCTGAAGAGCATGGTGCTGGTCCTCCCTGCCATGTCATAGCCCAGCCACAGCTGGTGGCACAGAAAGGCGTGTGGTGTCCTACTGCACCCTGTGCTTCTGCACGCTGGAGGCTGTCCCAACCATGTCCCAACACAGCACGATCCTGTAGTTTGCATGAAGCCAGGTGAGGGGCAGCTAGGGGTCCCTTCCACCAGGGCTGGGATGGCATGAGGCTGTGGCTTGGGAGTGAGGGGCACCAGCAGGGATGATGGGGGTCAGGGGCTGTGGGTCAGGAGTGAGGGGCACCAGCAGGGTCAGGTGGGCTGCAGTTTGGGAGTGAGGGGCACTGACATATCAGGGCTGCTCAGTGCCACAAAGCAATGGGGTAACAGCTACAGCTGGACCTGCATCCTGGTGAGCAAAGGGGGGATGGAAGTTTTGATTGTCCATGATAAAAAGCAAAAACAAAGTCAAATGCCAAATAGGTATTTAGAATTTATTTTATTATAATGACTGAAGCACTGGTATGGTTCCAAACTGCTTTAAAATTGTAAATATATCAGTAAAACACTGTGTTAAACTGATATCTATATATATATATATAGTGACATTTTATTTTAACTGCAGAGAAAACATGAGTTTGGGGGGTTTTAATCAGAGAATTTGGGTTTTTATAATTTGGAATTTTTAAACGGATTGCTGGTGATCAGTGATCAAGAATGTATTATATTACCAAATGGAGGTGAATTAAATTGTCAACAAGATTGAATGAGGATGGTGTCATTTTCCTAGAAGAGGGGTAGGTGAGTAATACCAAGCTAAGGAAAATGAAGAACCAAGAAGCTAAGCAATAATTGATTTGTTATTTCTTGCTACTGGCTTTTGTTTTCTCAAAGTTGTAAATCTCACTTAACATGAAGTACTTCAAAAAAGATGAAAATGCCATGATGATCTTATTTCTAGGTTACTAATCTTACCCGGTTGGAGAGGGTAACAGGTCACAATGAACAGTTTTGTGCCCCTAATTATAAGGGTTCCTGAAAACAAAAAGAATCAAAATAAAAGGAAGAGCTTTGTTTCAGCAGATTTTCTAGCTCTCAAATAATGATGCATCATTGTTCACTTGTTTGTTTACAGGCACTCTGCAGGCTCCCCTCTTGCTGTGTGAAACAGAGGGAATCTTTCTTTCTTTTGCCACATAAAGTAGCAAAAGGTGCCTTGTGGTGTTTGAGAAGAACAGCACATGCTAGGATTGCAAAAATCCTTTGCATAAATTTACATAAAAACCCAAATCACTGCACTCCCTGCAGAGTTACTGCTAGCTATGGTTGACGCTGCACTTAAAACAGTACAGCGAAGAGAAAGCAATTCTTTTAAAGGAGCTTAAGATAATCAATTTTGCTTTTCTATTTATCCACCAAAGCAATGATTTTCAATTCTAGGAAATATATATTGGAAGAAGAGATGAATGATAATTGCTATCACTTTATCTTCAGGATATCTCGTGCTTATACTAAGGTTGGGTGAGACTGGTAACTCATTAAGTATGCCCTCTGATAGCCATGATCATAATAAACTCAGAGGTTGTTACACTAAATGTCATGTGCTTCTCTGTAAGAGTTTTATTATCCAGATTCTGAATGAGCATGAAAGTAAAAGATTACTTTTAGGTGGGCAATCATTGATTAGTTTTGTAGTCACTGCAATAACATTCTCACCCTGACTTTATTTGGGTTATTAATATGTATGGACTGTATGATTTCATAAATAAGGTGATAGGGTTATAGTGGAAACATATCACGAGTTTATTTTTAAATATCAAGTTATCTATTCTAAAGTTTAGCTTCAATAAATCAGGACTTTTTTCTACTTAAAGCAAACAAGCACAATTCAGTATAAACAATGATTTATAAAAGATAAAACAAGTAGTTACAATGCTTGAAAATCTCTCCTTCCCCTACCCCACTTCCTGACAAAACAAAAATCTTTGTGGAAAATATCCATTTTATTAAAACTTCGAGTATTTTCACTGAAAATCCCAAACCAGAAATCTTTCATATGGTGAAAATTGATTCCCTCTTCTGGTGATCAGATTTTTAATAAACAAATTAAAATACACATTTCAACAACAGTAAATATTTTTTATTTTATGGAGATGTTTAATCAACAAAATTAATTTATGGACCAAATCTAAGTCACCATAATAATGCAAATTTTCTCGACCAAGTTAAAAAATTTTGGATGATTAAACCAAACCAGCTTTATTACTTTTATTAGATGTTTAAAAAAAATAACTTTGCTAATTGAACCTTTAAAAACAAATACCAGATTCCCATTGTCACAAAGGATGGGTTTTTTTCAGGTGCATTCCTTTGAAACATATGGAACCAGATAACCACATAGCCAAACTTACAGCATTATGTTTTATATATCTTAGAGTGTGAAACGTGTTCATGTGCATTAGCTTAATTTAATGTGGATGAAGGGTGCATGTCTACATGTGCACGCCCTTAATGTGCATTAAAAATTAGACACCATCAAATGCAGGTATCAGATTCAGGCACAATTAGTTAAAGACCATTAACACACACATAGACACAACCCAACACTAACTTTACACTAACTTTAGTGCTGGGTCTACCCAGCCACTGGGGGCTGGCCTGAGCCCAGCCCCAGGGTTCCTGGTTGGCTGCCTGTCCTCCCTGAGGGCTGAGCTACTATCTGGCAGCCCCTAGCTGCAGGTTACCAAAGCCAGCAGCTATTTTGTGTCCTGAGGTACACACACCAGGAGCCTGGACAAGATGGCTGATCTGTGCAGGAGCCCAGCAGGCCCCATGTGCCCCTCTGGTCAGGTCACAGGCTGTCTATGCCTGGCCTGTCCCTCTCCAGAGCTGCTCTCTTGCCTAGCCATGAGATTCCCCCCCAGGCTGATGCCTGGCTGTCTCTGGCAGCAGAGCCAGCACCTGCTGCCTGCTGCTGCTCACCCCCAGCTGTCTCCTGTGTTAGCGGGTCCTATGTTGAAGCGCCTCTGCCACATGGCTCCCAGTCACTGGCTGTGCCCCTGTGCTGGGTGTTTCTGGCAACCGTCTAGGGCTGACCATACAGAGACAGCTGTATGGGGGTCTCTCAAATGCCAAGGAGGGTGTCAGTGCTGGTGGTGATGTCCTACACAGCAGCAGGGGGCAGGGACATGCAGCTCTGTGACAGTAGTTCTCCAAGTGGTGGCAGAGGTTGCAGGGTAGCCTAGGCTTTCCCCTATGGTGTTGTAGCTCAGGTGTCCCAAAGCAGGAGCACAGGTGTGCCCAGGGCACTAGGAGGATCAGAAGCAGCAGGGAGTAGTGGCTCATTCACCCCTCAGCCTGCACAAACAGCTCATTGCACACCTCCTGGGGTACATGAAGCAGGGGCAGGCCTACGGCACAGCAGCAGTGCAGCAGGGGTGGCCCTGTGGCACCTCCCAAGGGAGGTCCCCTGTGGGGAGGGTGTGAAGGAGTCCAGCCCCTCACCCCAGTTGTCCAGTACCCCCACATGCCCCAAGTGTGCAGCAGAGAGTTTAGCTTGAGGGGGAGGGTGTAGGGTCTGGAGCTGCAGCAGCAGGTGCTGCCAAAAGCCTGGTCTGGTCCACCCTAGGAAAGGGGTGGGAGAGGGAAGCTACCTGTGGGCAGCATCTAGCAGTCTGCTGGCCCCAGGGGAGCAAGGAGGGATGGACGGCTCAGCCAGCTGACCCTCAATCTGAGCCTGGGCAGCACACAGCCCCTAATGCAGAGTATCTCATCTTTAAAATGTTGCAAATTCTCACAAAAGGCTTCTGTCTCTTGCTTCTGCAGGGAAAACATCTGGATGTGGGGGGAGAACCCACCAGCTCTAGTGGGGATGCCACTTCAGGGTTGCTGCTACCCACCATTGGAGTAGTCCAGATGAGCCGGCTGTGCCAGCACTGCACCAGGGACCAGACTCTGCTGCTACAACAGCTGTTGGTATTGGCAGAAGACTGGAAGGTACAGAAGCAGGCATGGGAGTAGGCTTGGTGGGCAGAGGATGTCATCCAGGCAGAGGCATGGGACAGGGTGCAGCAGGACCACTGGTCTCACATGGAGGCCCTGGAATAGGAATGCCTGGAGCAGCTCCAGAAGCAGGGGGATGCCTACTGCCAGGCCACAGAGACCCTCTTGGCCCTGGAAGCTGCTTACATGTCCCCCACTGCCTGGCCTCCACCCATGGCCTGGCAGGGCCATTGGGTCCTACTCACTGTCCTGCAGCAGACTCCTACCTGGCCCTGGAAGCAAGTCCTAGGGTGCCTCCTGCCTTCCAGACCCCCTGGCCCAGCCCCTGCACCAGACCTTCTGCCATCTGCTTGGACCCAGCCCTGTTACTCTTTCCTACACTAGACAGCCCAAAACTCAGCCCCATATGAGACTGCCACCTACTGGGTTTGCTGCAGCTCACAGACCCATGAGGGAACATCCAGGGTCTGGGGTGTTGGGCCCCTGCCCCACAGCTCTGCTCCCTAGGCTCTCCCCACAGCCTCACACTCTGGGTTTGAACAGCCAAAATATTGTTAAAAGTTTTCAATATGTATATAGTTTGCCTCATATAAGTGGGTTTTGTACTGTTCTTGGGTGGGGAGGGTGGGAGAGGGGCACTGTTTGTTGAGGAGGAGGGATGGGGTGAGGGTCATAAGAGTGATAAAGTTTTTTTGTTTCACTCATGTACGTGCTCTGAGGGTAGTGCTGGGGGTGGGCAGGGTGTGTGTGTGGAGGGGTCTGTGGGTGACAGGGCAGGCAGGCTGGAGTGGGAATACAGGAGAAGGGGGTCAAGCAGGGCCTCCCACAGCCAGTACTCTGTACACATTAGCAGGTGTGCAGCTGTCTGGGGGGGGGAGAGGGCGGGGGAAGGGCTGCTGGGGCCAGAAGGGCCAGCACCATAGCCAGCAGCAGTCCAAGGCAGGGACCAGGGTGCAGCAGTGGGATACTGAGCACTGCTGGCAGGGCCAGGGGCATCCCTGGTGCAGGGAGAAAAGATAGGCAGGGATTTGCTGTGTGTTGCACCTCTGCTGGGCTTGCAGCTCCTAGGCAGGGAAGGGGCTGGCTAGAGATCACAGCATCCAAGATGGCTGCCAGGTGCTGGCAGCTGACTCTGTATTCAACATGGTTGCCAAGTGCTGGAAGTCATCTAACCAGAGGCTGGAGCTTCCCCTGGTGGGCACAGGGGCACATGGCAAGACTGGTGGGATTTGGGATTAATTTTAATCCCCAAAATCACTTAATGCACACTATTTTAATGTGCATTAAATGTAGTGGTGCCTATTTGCATGTGTAGATTTGCCCTTTAAGATCAGAACTGAGCTCTAAAGGCCTTATCTTATTCTCACTGGCAAAACTATTTTATAGATCTAAGCCTAAATTTCTCACAATTATCTTAGAGAATTACTATTGTGTGTGTAGTAGATGTAGGGATATGGAAGAAAAAATAATGCTTTTTGTACTTCTACAAATAGGTATATTTGAATAAGCATGTATGTGGAGTTTGCATAAATTTGAGGAAAGAACACACAAAGTGAAGGCTATCAATGGAATATCTTAATCTTATTATTTATATTCAAGTTCTTGTTTGTTTAGTGAAAATGGCGAGTTTAAAAAATATATTTTACATGAAAAATGAATGATGTTGAGCCTTGGGCCTGCAGTGTAAATCTGCCACAGGAAATCGGAGTACATCACGCCAGAAGGTGTAATTTAAAAAAAATCCTTATCCCTGCAGTTGCTGCTTGGGATATATAAATTAATTCTCCTTGGAAAAAGAAGGGCAAAGTCTTCTACGCTGTCTTGAATTTTGCATGTTAAACAGCACTTGCCTTTTGGATTATACATACAAAGGGTCACATTCACTGAAGAACACACAGTTAAGCAAACAAATTAACATTAAATGAGACAGTTTCTTTTCCTAGATATTAAACTTAGAAGCAATTGCTATGATGGTATATTTATTATTCTAAATTTGTACTTAAAATATGAAGAGAAAATGACATATTGTTTATTATCTCCTTCTACCCATGATTTCTCAAAGGCCTAAACTGGCCTCAGATAAATATATTTCAGCCTTATCCTTAGGGTGTTGTTAGGTGCTGTGAAACATTGTCATGTTTTTCTTAGAATAAACTTTGAGCAGTCACACGTTAAGGCGTAAAGCAGGGGTGGGCAAAGTATGGCTCACAGGATCTGGCCCATCAACTGACTGGATCTGACCTGTGGGTAGATGCCCACCAATTGACCACCATGGTGCTCCATATGGGGCTTAGCCCCTCATGCTTCTTCCCAGGGCAACCTGTGCTGCACTCCTGCTCACAGCAGCTGACTGCCCTGGCCAATATGCTCAGCTTTCCAGCAGGGTTTCTCCCTGTGTAGCTGCAGCACCTGTGGTACTACTTCGCTCCCCTGACCTCCAGTAACTCTTCTTTCTCCTCATGTCCCTGCTATGCCAGTCCAGGCAGCAGATTGCATAGGGAAGTGATAGTGGCTGTGTGGACAAGCACCAGGTGCCACACATGAGGACAGATAGGGGGAAAGCTGCAGCCAGGAAGCTTCTGCTCCATCACTTGGGGCTCCAGCTCTAGTTCCTTGGCTGCCTTCCACCCACTCAGCCACCCACAGGAGGCTGCTCATTGTGCTGGGTGGGTGGAGCAGGTGGAGGGTGGCTGGAGCAGTATCCCTGCACAATGGGGCAGGAGCTCCCCGGCTCTAGGCTGGGCATACCTGGCTAGGCATCTGCTGCCTGGCACATGTCCCAAGGCTTGCCTGAATTACCTAGTGCTCAGAGCAGTACAGTAGGGGCAGAAGAAAGAGGAAGAGCCACTGGAGGCGGGGGGAGCAGAGCAGTACCCAGGCACTACAGTTGTGTGAAAGTTCACTGGGTGTTTCATTTTGAAGCTGTTTCGAGCTCAAAACAGCGCACTCCAAATGAAAGAAAGGCTTTGAAACGGCTTCAAAATGAAATGAGAGCACTTGAAACTTTTTGAAAGTTTCAAAATGTTTTGAGTTTGGAATCTGGGCTTGCTGTGGGCCCCCAGATTGCCGCAAATCTGCGCGGGCTCCCAGATCTGCATGTGTGATGACAGCATGCTACGGCTGCCAACTGGGGCCAGCAGCAGCACTAGGCTTCACAGCACTCAGCATAGGCTGTGCCCAGTGCTGGTTCCGGCCAGCAGCAGCAGCATGCTGTCATCCTGTGCTCAGATCTGGGGACCCACACCGCCCAGGAAGAGTCTGGCTAAGCTCTGCAGCCCTCCTGGGGGACATGGGCTCCCAGATCTCTGCACGGGATAACAGCATGCTGTTGTTGCTGGCTGGCAGACATGGGGCCTAACACAGGTGGTGTGGGTTTAACCTGAGTCAGAGGGAGCTGTTGCACCCAGCCATCCCAATCCTGCAGCAGACTAACAGTTCAGCATCCATGTGCTCTCCCCTCCCCTTGCTCCCATCCACTCCTGACCCATCTCTCCCTTCCCCATGCCCCCTTCACTCCTTTCCCCTCTCTCTCTACTCATCTGCTGCCCAGCTGAACCTAAGGGTGGGGGACTAGTGGTAGTGGGGGCAACACCCTCTCTGCCTGCTCCTAGGCTCTCTGCAGCCCATGCAACCCCTGCATCCCTGGATCCAGCTGCCACTAAGAGAGGTGGAGTGAGGCTGACAAGGAGAATACTGTGCTCAGCAGAGCCCCCTCCCCAACTCATCCTAGGGCACACAAGTAGCTATCAATTTTGGTGTTCTTGTATATGATTTCCAGGACTCTCTGGCCCTGTTATTTTTTAAATAAATCAAACCATCTCAAATAGGTACAGGAAGGAGAAAAATCCTTTCTAATTAATTCCCAACAGTTCTCAGTTGAAAACTGAACTGGTTGCTTGGAAGATCTTGTCTGTCACATTGAAGTTAAAAAGATAAAGGCTTTGTCTGATGATTTTTTTCTTTTTGCGTTGTTTGGTTGGTGAGACTAAGGAAAGGCAAGAGGTTGCCTTGAGTGAAGCTGGGATCTTGGCTCTTCCTTGTAAACTGAAGTACAGTTGCTAGATTGGAACAATGTAATTCTTGGAAAGAAAAAGTTCATTCCCTTCCAAAGGAAGATCTTCAGAGATATTTTGGTTTCCCCTGATTTAAACTAACCAAATGCCATCCTAGCATATCTTCACACATACTCTGGGGGTGGGAGGGTGCTTTAATTAGAATTGGTCTTAGTGGCTCCAGTGTCTCATGTATTCAGCATCCTGCACTTCCAAATGGTGGTGGTGTGGGGTGTTTTAACTAAAATTTGTCCAGTGGCTTTAAAGCAACCTCACCATCATTTTGAAGTGTGGGGATGCAGAATACACGAGACGCGGAGGTTGGTGAAGCAGACTCAGTTAATCAAGTCTGCTCCAACATGGTGTAATTACACCACATCAGAGCGGCATCCCTGCACATCTACAGGCACCCCTACAGATTAACAATAAATTACACCAAGAATAAGTATATATATAGAAATCATATCTAAAGATAGTAAAGTTCAGGAGACAAGAACTCTTGTCTTTTAGTTTTACCTCACAGCCATAACAAACTATTTGTCTCATCCTCTCTTCATGTTTTTAGTGGGTGAGGATGCAGGAGGGATCGAACTTTTTCCTTCCAAGAATGACATTGTGGGAGACTCCATCCTGCGGGGCACTGAGGGGGCAATCTGCCACCCCGACCCCTTAGCCCGGGAAGTCTGCTGCTTCCTGGGGGCCCACATCCAAGACATTGTGGAGAGGATCCCACAGCTCCTCCGGCCCACAGACCACTACCCCATGCTTCTTAT